>NC_143585.1:176931449-177263890 GCF_048544385.1 Mastigoproctus giganteus
CTACTGAAGTCAGACTGACCGGTCGATAATTTCCAACTTCACTTTTAGAGCCACCCTTATGTAAGGGAGATACATTTGCACTTTTCCAATCCAAGGGAATCTCCCCAGAGTCTAGTGATGCTCGCATAATTAGCCTCGATGGTTCAATGCACTCGCTTGCCGCCTCCCTTAAGATTATAGGGTATATTCCATCAACTCCAGGAGCCTTACTAGTCTGTAGGCTTGAAAGTTTTTTCATTAAATAATTTTGCGAAATTTCAATATCATTAATTACATATTTTTTAACTTCGCTCCCACAATTTCCCATTGCCACAAAAGGCTTTTCATTTGTAGCTATCGATGCAAAATAACTGTTGAGTTCATCTGCAACGGCAGCTGGTGTATTTAATACTATCCCCTTTCCCTTACGTAAAGGTCCGATCTGGTTTGTCCTGCTCTTCTTGGCATTTATATATGTGGAGAATTCTTTATCCCCCCCCTTTGATCTGTTTTGTGAGGAGATTGCACGTAGGATATTCAAGCCTCTCATGCACTTCGCACGTAGTTGACGGATGTGTTGTAGAAAGGTCAACTTTCTATCGAATATAAGCCCCAAAAATCTAGTCTCAGGGACTACTGGGATAGCATTTTGTCCAAGCCTCAGTTCAGGTTCAGGGTGAAGATTGCGCTTTCTGCAAAAATGAATGCAAACAGTATTTTGTGGAGAGAACCTGAACCCGTTATTCGTTGCCCATGAGTTCAGATGGTCAATGGCACGTTGCAGTTGCCTCTCAATTACCCTCATGTTGCAGGAATGACAGCATATGCTAAAATCGTCAACATAGAGGGTACAGTTTACAGTTGGAGGAAGTTGTTCTGAGATGGAATTCACTTTGATGGCAAAAAGCGAAACACTTAAAACGGATCCTTGGGTACTCCCTCCTCTTGGCTAAAAGAACGAGAGAGAATAGTTCCTACACTGACTTGGAAAGAACGATGAGATAAATTTTTTAATAAAATTGGGGAGATTATCTCTAAAGCCGATGCTGTAGAGGCATTCCAAATCTCCAAGTTGTGTCATACGCTTTTTTCATATCGAAGAACACTGACACCAGGTGTTCTCGTTTTAAAAAGGCATCTCGAATGGAAGTTTCGAGCCTGATTAAATGGTCCAAAGTGACTTATTCCTACGGAAGCCGCACTGCAATCTGGAGTGGAACCCATTTGCCTCCAAATTCCAGATAAGGCGGGCACTGACCATTTTCTCCAAAATTTTGCACAGACAGCTAGTCAGAGCAATAGGACGGTAATTCGTTGGGATTTTAGGATCCTTTCCTGGCTTAGGAAAGGCAAGCACGGTTGCCTTATGAAAGGAATCCGGAAACTGCTCTTCTTGAAATATTCTGTTATATAGAAAGAGCAGTTGGTCCATGGATTTTTCAGGCAGATGTTTGATCATATCAAAATGGATAAGATCTGGTCCAGCAGATCCTGCCTTGGTAAGAGTTAGATCTGTTTCTAACTCTTCCGTGGTAAAGGGCCCGTTATAGGGATGATACCTTTTAGATTTAAAGTTAATTGACTGTTTTACAAGTTTATCTTTCCAGACCAGAAATTCTGGGGAGTAAGCAGATGTTGACGAGATGGCAGAAAAGGTCTCCCCAAGTACATTGGCTATTGCAGTTGGGTCTGCAATAACGCATCCATTACACTCCAGGACCGATGAAAGGTGCGATGTATATTTACCCTTCATTTTTCCGGATTTTGTCCCAGATAGCTTTACTGCTGGATGTAAAGTGGATCCACGATTCCTTTTGGCTCTGCAGACGAACATATCGTGCTTTTGCGCGTGCACTTTTGAAGGCTAAGAGATTTGCTGTAGTAGGATATCGTCGGAATATCCCCAAGCTTTATTTTGTGCCTTTTTTGCTGCTGTGCATTCAGTATTCCACCAAGGTTTTGGAAATGGCGGAAACCGGGTAGATGTTTTCGGAATTGTAGTTGCAGCTGCATGGACAATGCTTTCTGTGATGTACGCCACTGCATCATTGATAGGCTCCCTTTTGGAATTTCCACGGGTCGCAGCGCACGGCAAGCACGCCGGATTTCATTGATGTTAGCCCGGAACCTGTGCTGTGGGTGTTGGATCCCAGTGATGCTAGTCTGGAAGTTCAGCAGCATCACTGGGATGTCCCCTCACCACATACAGGTGCCCACGTCGAGGGGTGCTCCCCCAGGCTGTAGCTGATAATACTCTGAGTATGACTCACAACTGGTGAGTATGGGCTTGGCACACCCAGGGTCCTGAGCTGGGTATCATCATTCTTCTCTTTCTTGGTGATTCCCTTCTATTTTCTCTCTCTCTCTCTCTCTCTCTCTCTCTCTCTCTCTCTCTCTCTCTCTCTCTCTCGGTAATTCAGAATTTTTTTTTTTTTTTTTTTTTGCTGGTGCAGCATAAGCTTCAGGCTTCCTTGCACCATATAGCTAATAATAATAATGTTAATTTTTTTTTTTGACAAGCTTTCCGGAGATGTTCAATGTGTTTTTGATAGTTTAACTTGCTGTCAAAAATTAAGCCAAGCATAAAAATGCTATTTGCTATTGGAATAGGATGGTTATCTAATTGAAGTTCAGGATCAGGATGCATTTTACGTATGGTACAGAAATGAATGGCAGTAGATTTCTGGCTGGATAGTCTGTAACCGTTTTGTGACATCCAAATCTGGATCTGATTTATTGATATTTGCAATTGTCTCTCAATATAATTCATGTTTTAAGAATGGCAGGGGATTAGGTATTAGGTATGTTCGGGGTCTGACGGCACCTGGGATTTCTCCCATCTCCGCGTATGTTCTCTGTATCGGACAAGCCAGAGATTTAAAAGTGTGTGGGATATGTACTGTGTAGTTTGTTGTGCCCATTGTTCGTCCGGTCTGTTAGCCGCTGGGCCCCTAGTGAGACCCGACGTTACCAATACCTGCCACAGGGAGGCCGGCCGGGTGTTACCAATATTTGTACTCTGGCTGGTCTTGCCACTTACTTTCCTGGGATTTCAGTGGCTAGGACCAAAAAAAAAAAAAATAATAATAATAAAAAAAAATAAAAAATAAATAAATAATAATAATTATAATAAATAAATAAATCGAGGTTGATATTAGTGATACTTAGCAAGTTAGTATTAATAGTACGCGACGTGGGGCTGTGCGGTGAAAGTGAGTTTTAAAAACCAAATAGGTTCGGGCAAGAATTTTGATGTTCTCTTTTCATTTTGAAATGTACGGCTAAACGCTGTGCAAGACAAAAGTTTGGGGGAAGGATGAAGACTGGGGGGAAGAAGTTGGAAATAAGGGGCCGACAGAGTAGATAGCCCCTGCAGGTAGTGAGGCATGCCCGTGCCCCACCAGAGTGAGAAAATTGGGGAGGCAAGGAGAGGCAAGCCTCTCCTCCCCAGGAGTTTGGAAAGAAAGATCCGCTCAAGAGAAGGGGATTGTGAGATCATCGGCATAAAGATATGAGTCCACTATTTTTGGAATGACTTCAGTTAAGTGATTAATTCTAATTGGGAATAGAGGAGGGCTAAGAACGGATCCTTGAGGGAATTCCTTCTTCCTGGACAAAGTTTTTAGAGAGAGTTCCCCGATAATGAACTTGAAAGGAACTTTGTTGTAAGAAATTTTGGATGAAATACGGCAAATTCCTCTTAGGCAAAGAGAATGTAGATCCTTTAAGATGCCAAAACGCTATGTGGCAAAGGCTTTCTCAATAGCCAGACAAACCATAACGAGATGCTCCTTTTTCATGAATGCATTTCTGATGTTTGCTTCGGCTTTAAGCATAAGGTCCAATGATGGTCGATTTTCTATAAACCCAAATTGATTGTTATTGATCATATTTTGGGACTCAAGATACCAAGTTAGACGGCGATGAATCATTTTTTGAGGGTTTTGCTCAGACAGCTGGTAAGTGAAATTGGTCTGTAGTTTTGAGGAACAGAATAGTCTTTACCAGGTTTTGGGATTCCCGGTATGTAGGAATGATGCCAGGAGCTTGTGAATGTATGTTCAGTGAAGATTCGATTGAAGAAGATGAGCAGTGACTAGTGTGATTTTGGATCTAAATTTTTGAGCATAATATAAAGTATCCCATCAGGGCCAGCAGCGCTGTTCCTTGTGTTGGTATGAGCTTCCTGCAGTTCAACCATGGTGAATGGTTTATTATATGTTAATTCACATCTGTCAGTGAAATTCAGTTTGGAATTTTCAGTTACATCTTTAATTTTTTGAAAAGATTGGTCATAAGCAGTTGAGGACGACAACTGAGAAAGTACAGATCCCAGTGCATTTGCGATTTCTGCAGGGGTAGAGAATTCCTGTCCATTCCAGTTAATTAGTGGAGTAGATGTTGGAGGAAATTTGCCATTTAACAGTTTTATCTTGTTCCAAATCAGTCTGATGTCTGTATTTTTATTAACAGAGAAAGCCAATTTAATCCAAGATTCTTTTTTTGCTTTTCGTCTGATATAACGGGCTCTTACTCTAAGTCACTTATAATTAATAAGATTGGAAGTGGTTGGATGTTTGTGGAATTGATTCCAAGCTTTGTTTTTCTCTTTTTTTGCATTGTTGCACTCTTCGTTCCACCAATAATTTAATTGTCGCCTTTTTCTGACTTTGTATTGTGGAATGGCAGCGGTTGCAGCTGTTAGAATTTGGTTTGTTATATGTTCAGTAACATGGTTGATAGAAGAGCACTGTATGATATGGTTGTCGAACGAGACAAGCCTCCTGTATTTTATCCGGTCAGCCTTTGGAAATTTCCATTTTACTGAATTATCCCTTGGTGATGAACAGGAAGTTTGAACTTTGCATATTATTGGGAAATGATTGCTGTTGTGAGGATCGTTAAGAGTTACCCAATCGATACTTGGATAAAGCGCTGGAGAGCAAATGGGAAGGTCTATTGCAGAGGTTGATCAGGTAGGAAAATGAACATAGGTAGGAGAGCCAGTATTCAACAATGTTAAATCTTGCCTGTCTATCAACATTTCAAAAAGCTTACCACGCCTGTCTAAGCTAGGAGAACTCCATAATGGGGGGTGAACATTAAAGTCGCCTAGTAGACAGAAGGGAGGTGATAGTTGCAACAGAAGACCTTCGATTTTCTGAATAGAATATGGGCGATTTGGTGGATGATAAATTTAAACTAATGTAACTGTGATTCCAATTACTATGTGTGCAGCAACAGCTTCTAAGGAGGTTTGCAATGGAATGAATCTAGAGGGAAATCTTGAGTCCAACAGGATGGCTACTCCTCCATGAGCGCTATTAGTGTCGGATCTATCCTCTGAAGATAGTGTAATTTTTGACTGTAGGTAACTTGGGGTATCAAGTTGGTTTCTTGTAGGCACATGGCAACAGGATGGAAGCAGTGAATTAGTTCATTAATATCATCGATATTGCTGCGAAAACCTCTACAATTCCACTGAATGATGTGTTCTATTATTTGATTTTGCTTATGGAAGATATCTCTGGCTGATTTTCATAAGCTGATTGTTTATGACGATCTGGTTTTGATTTATCTTTTCAGGGAAAAGTGGGACGACCTGATTCAATGCTATTGTCCATATCATCTTCTCATGTATTTCAAGCAGTTCTTCTTGGCCGATAGTATCATCTGTATCCATGCTTGTTAGGCATGACTCTTTCGCCTCAACAGGATATGATCTTTGCAAATTTTCTGCTACCTAACAATGCGGAGGTCTCTGGGATGGAGTTGTGAGTGGCGTATTATTGCTTTGGTCTACTGAATTGGGTTTAGATGGATGCTGGACCAAGAGTACTGATCGAGTCCAGCCTGATATTGATATTTTTGGAGAGATCGATACTTCTGTCTGGCATGCCACTGATTCGTGTCTGTGAATGATAGAAGCATAAATGCGTTTTAGTATACTTAAGTTGACCTGTTTTTTCGCTTCTTGGTGAGAGACTTTATTCTCACTTTTATATTTTTGTATTTTATTTCCTATCTTCCATAGATCACAATGTTTGGAGTAAGCTGGATGCTTTCCACTACAATTGAGACACTGTGGTGGTGCAGCCTTACATTCTGCTTGCGTGTGATTTTTGCACCCGCAATTTGGACATACAGCGTCTTCACGGCATGCTGTCTGAACTTTTGGCATTTATAACATCTTAGCGGATTTGGAATATATGGCCTAACGAGGCAGTTCAAGTAACCTCCTTTGACAGAGCCTGGTAGATTTCGAGTACTGAAGTTTAAGATTATGTTTCGCGTAGGAGTTAAGTTGCCGTCTTTTCTGATCATGATTCGTTTTGCATGAGACACATTTTGTTCTTTTAGCTCCTGGACTATTTCTTCCTCAGAAATGTTTACAAGATCCCATTTGGAGATCACTCCCTTGGAAGAATTCAGTGTGTTGTGTGGGGTGACCTGAATCGGTATTCCACTTAAAGAAGTTAGTTGTAATAGTAACTCAGAATGCCTTGAGTGAAATGTCTCTATCAGTAAATCTCCTGATTGGAGTCGTTTGACCATTTTTGGTGAACCTGCAGCATTTTGTAGGCATCTCTGGATGATAAAAGAGGAGAGCTTGCTCACAGTTTGGGATGACAAAGAATGAACTATGAGGAAAGCTGGAGATTCCTGCTTCCTTGTGTCCTTTTTTAAGCCTCTTCGAAAGAGAGAAGTCATAGTCGGTGTCATTGTCATGTTGAGAGCTCTTAGGCTCTAATCGTGGAAATACATCTGTTTCCATTTCTGCTCCTTTTAGCCCCGAGGGATGGATTTTCCCCGAGGTTACCGGCCCCGCCGCATGGAGGCAGGAGCTGTGCCACCAATGACCAAGCGGATATTGAAGTTAATAGAGTGGTTAGTATTTGATAAGACTAAGAAAAGTGGATTCCCTTTCTGGGTTTTTACTTCTGACTTTGCAAGCAAAGAACCACTTGATGTGAACAAAAGAGGAGAAAATCACAAGAGAAAAGAAATAAAACTATATTTTTTTCAGAGAGCACTCTATAAATCGTACAGAGAAAAACGCTTAGCATTCGGGGCCAAAGCATTCCCATCAAACTACGTGTTCACAATCTTTGCTCGTGACATGGGGCACAGTTGTCGCGTAAGTTGTAAGGGCAGCTTTCATAAAAGTGACGACTACACGGGCATGTTAGCTTTTAGCGTATTCCCGTGGAATCACATTTCAGTAAATTCCGAAATGCTGCTGTGATATCAATGCCCAATGGCGCTGATTAACAGCATAGCACGCATTTCTAATAAGTATCATTACTTTTCATAGAAACGTTACCTATTAGAAATGCAACAAGGGGTAACTCGTGGTGGATGCCTTACATCAATGTCTTTCATTCTACCGAATATTTTTTCCGCCTGTTCTATAAAATGAACGTAAACCCAACCACAGCAAAAATATATTTGCTAAAATATGACTGTATTTATTTTTTCCAAAAATATTTTTGTGTTTCTTGCTTAACATTTAGACACAGCGTGTAATCCAACCAGATCATCGATATCGGCTTTAAGTTATTCGGTGGAAAAATATAACTAAGAGCGAGGAAATGAAATTCAATGCAAATATTACTTATGCTGTGTATCGCTTCGTGTTGATGGAAGGGCCTGCATAGCATCACTGCAGATCAAAGACCATTCAAAGAGCTCTGAATTGAAGTATACGTAAAATAATCAGATAACGGTATCCCGAAAAGCCGGGAGTTAAAGAATACTCACCCAGCAGAAAAGAAAGAAACCCAGCTTCTCGGATTTGTTTTTTTTTTTTTAGTTGATGGAATCGATTGAAGGTTGCTACCATAAGAGACAGGCGTAGTTGATTGATAACGTGGATATTATCTTTGATACGGAAACCAAGCAGTTGGGAATTAAGATAAAACAGAAGATTTTATTACACAGAGCAGAAGTTGATAAGATAACGACAAAAACGCAATGGATTTCGAAAATTTACCAGCTGTTGCAAGGGAAAAGCAAAATCAGGTAAAAATACGAAATACAGGATGTACATATAAAAAAATATAATACTGTGTGTGTGTGTTACTTTTTATAGTGTAGTACTTTAGAATATAATTTAATTTAAACTGGAGTTAATGCTGTTCCATACAATTAATCATTATCGCGTATGAAATTTGAAATTAAGTATACTTTTTAGATGAATGCATATTGTGGCAAATATGTGAAATTAATGAACTATCCAGTTGAATTACAGGCGGATTAAGGTGCTGAGTTCGTAGATTTGTGTATACATCGAAAAGATGTAAAAGAAGGTTGTATGGAAATGGTAAAAAACAGACAAATCTGCGCTATACACACAACGAAAATATTATCGCATGACGCACAATCTCGGTGTATGCGTCCTCCTTTAGCCTTTAGAACGCCCTGATCGGTCGTGGCATGGACTCTAAAGCGTGCTACAGGGAAGCTGCCCCACGTTGACCGAACTGCTTTCCACATTTGTTGCAAACTGGATGCGATTTGCTATTTTTCGAATCTCTTGTTCGAAGAGCTCGTTACACTTCATCTCTCAGGCTAGATTGAGATCTGGTAACTAAGTCCGCAGTACGCTAAATCACTCTCATTTTCCTGGAACCTACAATTTTAGTCCTGTGATATGCCACATTATCCTATTCGAAAAATCCATTTACATAAGGATGCATTTGCAACCATAAAGGGATGCGCATGATTGGAAACAATTTCAAGAGAACCAGTGACATCCAAATGTTGCTCCACTAGTATCAACGGGGACCACTGCGCACCATAAAATCGCTCCCCACACCATTACAACTCCACCACCCACCAATCTGCACTATTGACACCTGGCAGGCTGGGTCTTTTGCTGGCAAGATCCGTAATTTAAAAATGACCTTGTCGACTCGCGTAACTAAAAATTGTATAGCATTTGGCAGCTCGAACCCAGCTTTCAGCTAAATCTTGAGAGCTTTTGTTAGACCACCTAAAATGCCAATGCTTAAGATATCGAAAATCCCCAAAAACAGCAGTTCCCAACCTTTTTTGACTCGCGAACCCCTTTCCACATAATATTTTTATCGCGAACCACTAAGCCTCTGAAAATCTGAAATCGTATAATATTTTTTATTATATAAACTTTTATTTATAATAAAAATTATACGATTTTTATTTATAATAAAAAATCGTATTTTTTTAAATTATAAACTATTTCCAGCACTACGTATTTATACGTCATATTGCTTAATAATATAAATATTTTAATTTTTTTCGAGTTCTCCAATGTAGCTGTCTCATTGTTTTATTTTTATACCATGGGAAATTGAATTTTTTTTTTATTTAAATTTTTTTACCCTCTGGAGTTGGCCCCTAGAGGAATCTGGCCCACCTTTTGGCAACATCAGGTGGGTCAGAGTCTCGTATTGAGATAGTATGTGTTCCATTGGGACTAGCCCACTTTCCCGTAGTGTGGACGAGTATCTAGAATCATCTGTCGTGTGTAGATCTTGATGTCGTCCATGTACGAGTACATCAGGAAGCATGAACGTTATTATTATTAAATGATATATTATTATTATTCTGCCAAGGCAAGGTTCACTCATACAGTCAACTACTTCCCCTTATCTGTCTATCCTCAGCTCTCCTCTTCAAATCCACCTTTCCTTCTCCATTCATTAATCACAGTTTTTCTGAATCTTCCTCCAGGTTTTGCGTCAACTTTTCCCTCCATCACATCCTTCATCAATCCTGCACTTCAAAACGCATGTCCAATACAGTTTCTCTTCTAATGATATCAGTCAACCATCTTTTCTCATCCTCTTTTCACAAATCTCTCATTTTTCACTTTATCGACCAAACTTATCTTTTCAATCCTCCTCCATACCCAAATGTAAAAACTTTTGAATCTTCTAATATATCTTCCATTCTCAAAGTCTCTGCTCCAAAAAGTACTACACGCCATACGAAATATCGGACCAATAATTTCCTTAACTGAATTCCTATATTCTCACATAATATTCTCCTCACTTCTCTAAATAATTTTTACCAATTGCTGGTCTTTCTCTGCTGCTCTTCGTTGCTTCTTTCACGATTAGGCTTCTCTTTTAGTCGCTCAACTTTTTTTTTCTCTCTTACAGTTTCGCTATTTAATTCACACTTTTCTTTTCCCACTCTCACAGACTGCCTTCCCAATATTTATTCTCATCGCCCTCTTGCAACGTTTCTTCATCCGATTAACCAATTTCTGAAATCCATCTCAGAATACGACACAAGTGCCATGTCATTCCTCAAATCGAACATTATCAAAACCTTTCCCCCATCTTCACCCCATAAATTCTCCCTCGTGTCTATCAGATCCTTCTTTAACTATTTCTTCTTCGCATATATCGAATAAATATAAATAGTTAAAGAAGGATCTGATAGAGACGAGGGAGAATTTAATAGCTTGCTAATTAAGTGCTCCTGACCTAATTCCTAAACTGATTAGTAAGGTGATTGTTCGGATCCCAACATCAGACCATACAGGGCTATTAACGACTCCCTCGGACGAGCCAAGGTGTAAGGAGTCGTTAACAGCCCCGTGTGGTCTGATGGGATCCAGAAAGGATCCTGAATCATCACCTTTGTAATCAGTTTAGGAATTAGGTCAAAGGCACTTAATTAACAAGCTTCGTATTGTCCACGCGGTAAAAGAGCGGTTCATTTGAAAATTAATCTGGCAGAAGTAGATTCCCACCTGAATGAACGTAGATTTGCCACGATTCTCACTCGCAGTCTTCAGCCTCCCGTCCCAAAACTTTTCCTACACAGCGTATTGATGAATGCGGATGCTTGAGTTTGGTGTTGTATGTTTGATTTGTGCTCCACTAAAAAGTTATCTTTTATGTGGATTATTAAAAGTTTCTTACAAATGTTTCGTATTAATGGATACCGAAGAAGATGGCTGAACTAATAATCTGTTTTCTAGTTACAAGAAATGAACAGGTAATTTGGTTTTTTTTGCAATTTTAATTTATCATTCATATAGCCATACTAGAGTAATCGTAACTGGGACAAGTGCACGGTTGGCGATTCCAAGACCATTCTTTTGTGTAAACGTCATCCACGAGTAACAGCTCCCGGTTGGAGAAATCCCCAAGGGAGATTTAACCACCTGGAGCAAATACCTCACCCAAGGACAACAGGATAAACTACTTTAGTGTGTGTGTATATATATATATATATTTTTTTTTTTTTTTTTTATTTATTTATTTATTTATTTATTTATTTATTATTATTTTATTTTTTTTTTTTTAAGGTCCTAGCCATTGAAATCTCAGGAAATTAGGTGGCAGGACTTAGGTGCCAGAGTAAATCTTAGTCTACTGGTGTTTCCTGGTCTGCCTCCACGGGGCGAAAGTGGGGCAACGTTGGGCCTCAGTAGGGGTCCAGCGGCTAAATGACCAGATGAACAACGGTACAGGACACTACACATGTACAATATCCATACACTTTTGAATCTCTGGCATTTCCAGTAAACTGGCACACCCATCACAATGCAGCGGCACTGTTGCCGCTTGACACTAAACACACTTTACACTTTACTTTAGTGAGGAAGTGGAATCCCCCTTGACTTGTGTAGATTATTTAAAGTGATCTTTTGGATATCTCATTTGTTTTCTCTGTTTCAGACCATCCCTGTTGAAATGAACTGTACTACTTTCGTATATTGTGTGCTATGGCTATATTTATCCTAAATACATGGATTTGAAATGATATTAATAACTTCCAATGCATTATGGGTATGATTTGCATTTAATTGCTTACTAGACGTTGATAACCAAAATTGATTAACTTGAACTGAACAACCAGCAGAAATAATAGTTAAAATCCCCAAGCTAGCTTAAATATATCTAAAATAGTGTACGTGTTAGGGTGACCGAGCGTCCTCTAGAGAGTAAGGTAAGAAGCAAACAGCTTAGTGAAATCTTCCACTCTCAAAGCTTTACATCTCGAGTGTGTGTGTGTGTGTGTGGTATGGGTGTTTATTGGCGCATTAGCTGCTATGGCTATAGTGCGCCTGTTCTTAGGAATATTAAAAAATAATCCAGTTTAAATTAGTTTCAGTTCTGTAGCCTATTTATAAAAGATGATACACTCCGATTTGTTTTAAAAAGCAGAAAAGTTTGTTAACATTTGCATCCTCTCCAATGACATGATGTCAATGTTTCTGAATGATTATCCATATTTTGAAGTATTGCATCTCGATGTTGTTGATACTGCGGACAGTCAATCAGAATGTGTTTGACTGTTAGATGTTCTAAGCAGTGTGGACACTGAGGAGGATCATCGCCCATTAGTAGATGGAGGTGAGTCAGATGGGTGTGTCCTATTCTCATTCGTGTGAGTACCACTTCTTCCCGCCGCACTGTCTGTTTGCTGGAATGCCAGAACTTTGGGTTTTGTTTCAGCTGGAAAAGTTTGTTATTCGTTTGGTTATGCCATAATTCTGTCCACTGTGCATGGCATGCTGCTTGAATTAAGATATTATAATCGGGCGCTGGAATAGGGACAGAAGTTAGGTCTGAACTTGGACTTTTGGCAAATGTATCAGCCACTTCATTCCCTTTTATGCCTGAATGTGCTGGAATCCAGCAAAACTTCACTAGTTGTTGACGATCATAAATCTGCAATAATAAACTCCTGATTTTCATTACGATATGGTGATTCTTTTGAGCTGTATTCTGCATTGCTTTGATTGAGCTGAGAGAGTCAGTATAAACTATATATTTTGCAGATGGATGTAAATTCAAATTTTCTAGAGCTAACTGTATTGCATAGAGTTCTGCTGAAAAGTTGCTATACTCAGGTGGAAGAGCAGCTGATATGATAGCAGAGGGAAACACTGCTGCTGCTCCAACAGTTGACAGAGATTTGGAACCATCCGTATATATCGGTAAGAAGTCGGCATAAGTTTGAATATGGCTAGCATGGAGTTGTTGCACAGTCACTGCCGGTAGGCAATTCTTTCCCCATTGAAGAAAAGAGGTATCAGAGGTCAGTTGAGGAAAGGTGGTCCATGGTGGATGAGAGTAATTCTTTATCTGTTGCATATTGTGGAGAGGAACATTCCAGTTCTGTGATATTTCAAGGAGCCGTAGGCCAGCCGGTTGGATTTTACTTGGTTTATTTCTATAGAGATTAACTAGTGGTTGATTAAAAAGGTATGGCTGAATAGGATGCAAAGGGCAAGTCTGTATTTTGGCTGCATATTTAAGTAGTAACATTTTTCTACGAAGATGCAAAGGGGGCTCATTAGCTTCAATGTATAGACTTTGAGTTGGAGATGTCCTGTATGCACCAATTGCAATCCGCAATGCATTATGTTGAATAGGATCCAGCCAGCGTAGCACACTCCTTCGGGCAGAATCATAAACTGGAGCACCATAGTCTAAACGGGATCTAATCAGTGCTCTATATAAGAGCAGCAAAGTTGTACGATCTGCTCCCCAAGAGAGGGCAGATAAAGCTCTTAGCATGTTGATCTTTTTAAGACAGACAGTACGTATTAATTTAACATGATCCAAGAAGTTGAGCTTACTGTCCAGGATTAGTCCCAAGAATTTCATATTGCTGGCAATCGGAATGGTGGAATTTGAAATCCGAAGTTCAGGATCTGCATGCAATTTGCGTTGACAGCAAAAGTGGATCGCAACTGTTTTCTCTGGGGAAAGACGATATCCATTGAGCTCAGCCCACTTTTGAACTTTATTGAGGGACATCTGCAATTGCCTTTCGACAGATCTCATGTTCTGAGAATGGCAAGAAATAGCGAGATCGTCAGCGTAAAGGTAAGCCTCTACGGTATTTGGGAGTACTTTTGTAATGGAATCAATTTTAAGGGCAAACAAGGTTGCACTCAAAACTGATCCTTGTGGTACTCCTTCTTCCTGCGAGAATGTAGCAGAAAGGGAATTTTGATATCTCACCTGGAAAGATCGGCTCTCGAGGAAGTTCCTAATAAATATGGGTAGGTTGCCTCGTAGACCAAGATTATATAGGTCACTGAGAATGCCATACCGCCAGGTAGTATCAAATGCCTTCTCTATATCAATGGAGACCATGACAAGGTGTTCGTTTTTCACAAAGGCATTGCGAATTTCAGATTCCGCCTTGATCATCAGATCTAGGGATGACCTGTTTTTACGAAAGCCATGTTGACAATTACTCAGTAGATGTTGAGTTTCAATGATCCAAGTGAGTCGACTATGGATCATTTTTTCAAGAATTTTACCAAGGCAACTTGACAGAGATATTGGTCTGTAACTATTAGAACTGGAGGGATCTTTTCCAGGTTTCAAAAACGCCAAAACTGTAGCGTGGTGCCAAGAGGTTGGATAAATATTTTCCAGGAAGATCCGGTTAAAAAAGATTAGAATCATTTGTAAGTTTTTCTCATCGAGATGCTGCAGCATGACATAATATATGCCATCTGGCCCAGAGGCACTGTTTCGCGTTGTTCTGATGGCCTGTAAAAGTTCACAATATTGCAGAGGCTGATTATATGGAAGTGACAGTGAGGTTCGAAAGGTGATAGGTCTCTGTTCTTTGGCAGTCTTAATTTTCTGGAATTTTGGAGTGTAGTTTGATGCAGCCGATATTTCAGCAAAAGTTTTGCCCAAGGCATTGGCTATATCTATAGGAGCAGAGAGTTGTTGCCCATTGCAGGAGAGAATTGGGGAAGGAACAGTTGGAAACTTCCCAGAAAGCTGCCTAATTTTTTTCCATATTAGTCTGGAGTCAGTGTTCCTATTGATAGTTGATGCGAACCTAGTCCAAGAATCTTTCTTGGCCTGCTTTTGAATGTAACGCGCTTTTGCCCTTAGTTTCTTGTAGCTAATTAGATTAGCTGTGGTTGGAGATCGACGGAATAAATTAAATGCTTTATTTTTTTCCTTCTTTGCTTTTGTGCACTCTTCGTTCCACCAGTAGTTGAAATGCCGTCGGGACGGGGGATTTGATAACGGAGTTGAGTACTTAGTTGCAACTAAAAGGCGGGATGTAATATAATCAGTAACTTCATCAATTGGCTGTAGTTGAATAGTTTTTTTGTCAAGAGTGATTGCTGATTGAAATTTCGCCCAATTGGCTTTAGAGAATTTCCATTTCCTGCAGGGATGTTGTAATTGTGGTTGGGTAGTCAACAGATTACAAACAATTGGAAAGTGATCACTACCCATGGGATCATCCAGGGTGGACCATTGCATAGCTGAAAACAGTATTGGGGAGCAAATCGATAGGTCAATGGCAGAAGTCTGTCCATTGGGTAACTGTATATGGGTGTGCGAGCCACTGTTAAGAAGAGTGAGGTTTTCTTTTTCCAGTAAAGTTTCAATCAGTCGGCCGCGTCTGTCTAATTTAGATGAACCCCATAAAGGGTGGTGGCCGTTGAAGTCCCCTAGCAGGCAGATAGGGGAGGGTAGCTGCAATAAAAGTTCTTTAAGATCATTATAAGAGTAAGCATGGTTTGGTGGGAGATAAAGTGAGACTAGAGTTAATGCAGTTTGAGTAATCAGACGCACAGCGACAGCTTCGATTTGGGTTTGGAGAGTAATTTGCTTAGCTGGAATCCTTGTACTAATTAAAATTGCTACACCACCTCTAGCAGAATCGGATGTATTCCGATCGCGTCTATAGATCG
This sequence comes from Mastigoproctus giganteus, assembly GCF_048544385.1. Taxonomy (NCBI): domain Eukaryota; kingdom Metazoa; phylum Arthropoda; class Arachnida; order Uropygi; family Thelyphonidae; genus Mastigoproctus; species Mastigoproctus giganteus. Next base: position 176,947,117 of record NC_143585.1, read on the forward strand.
AGTAGTTTTTGATGGAAATGGAAATTTGAGGAGTTAAATAGGTTTCTTGCAGGCAGAAACCAACTGGAGAGTAGCGATTAATTAAATAACGGATGTCATCAATGTTTCCACGAAAGCCTCTGCAATTCCATTGCAAGATATTAGACATTATTTGAATTTAGAGGAAGAAGCTGTACCTGACGTGGCTGTCTTATGGCGTTCTGGCTTTGGTTTTTCTCTTTTCGGAAAGGAAGGGCGACCAGTGTCCATCTCTTCTTCAGCAAATATTTCCAGAATTGGATCTTCCTGGTTGGATGGATACTCTGCCTCCATCGATTTGTCTTGGATAATCTTTTTCGAAGTCGAACTATTATTATTTGTAGTGGCATTCACTGGCGGAGATTGAGATTTTGCTGGTATTGTGAGAGGCGTATTATTTGCTTGGTCTGAGTGCTTAACGGCACTGGACTGTTGCTGAGAGAGAACAGCTCGAGCCCAGTCAGAGATGGAAGTGTTTGAAGGTACGGTAACATCGGTTTGTGTGGCAATGGTTTGATATTTTTTTGTAATATTGGCATAGGTACGGTTAGGTATACTCGGTGCAATTAATTTTCTAGCCTCCTGATAACTAACTCTGTTTTCAACTTTATATTTCACAATTTTTTTCTCTGTTTTCCACCTCTCACATGTCTTAGAGTAGGCCGGATGGTTGCCTTTGCAGTTGGGACAGATCATTTCTTTCACCGAACAATCACTTTGAATGTGATCGGAGGATCCACAGTTGGGACAAACTGGGTTGCTTCTGCACGTTGTTTGAGAGTGGCCATACTTCTGGCATTTATAACATCTCAACGGATTGGGTATGAAAGGACGAGTGCGGCAAAGTAGATATCCAGCTTTTATTGATGAGGGTAGGCTTGGACTGTTGAATGTAAGAATGATATTTCTGGTAGGTGTGAGAATATTGTCTTTTTTTATCATAATTCTTTTTACAGCTATTACATTTTGCTCCTGAAGCTCTTCTTTAATTTCTTCCTCCGTCACATTCATCAGGTCCCAACTAGATATTACACCCTTTGATGTATTTAGGGTTGCATGTGGAGTTACTTTCACTGGAATACCAGCGAAAGTTGTCTTTTTAAGTAATTTTTCAGAGTGTTTGCCATTTATAGTTTCAATAAGTAAGTCCCCTGATTGCAGTCTCTTAACCATCTTGGGAGACCCTGCAATACTTTCCAGGTGTTTTTGGATTAAAAAAGGGGATAGCTTACTGAGAGGCTGGTCAGATAGCGAGTGCATGATTAAGAATGCAGGTAAGTCTGTCGCCGAGGGATTGGTTTTCAACCTCTTTGCTTGCGACGAATCATGGTCATGGTCATTTTCTGTGGTTGGCCGACAGCTCGACGGCTCTAGAGTTGGAAACATACTTTGTTCCATGTTGGCTCCTCTTAGCCCCTGGCAGATGAACTTTTCTGCCAAGGTTACCGGCCCCGCCACGGGGAGGCAGGAGCAGTGCCTGGTGTGACCAAGCGAAAAGTAGTAAGTGGTTAGTAGTAAACTAGAAGAAACAAAGAAAGGTGCCTTTCCTTTCTTGCTCTGTACAAGTGTTTTTGTAACAAGAGCTGTTTTTAAATGAATAGATTTATTAACGTGAAGAACTCAAAATAACTATAAATCACTTTTGAGAAATCGCAGTAATAGCACAGAGTAATCGCTCAGTCACAATCGCTTGGCACCCGGGGCCTTTACATCTCGAATAATGAAACTATAGATCTACATGAGTGTAGTCGAGAGTACTAGTAATGCCGGCGAAGACGAACCTGAGGTGAATCACAGCTCCATACCACACAAACCCCTTAGACAGACCACCTTATCGACAGTTAGAAAGAAAAAGAAGGATAGACAGCAATCAAAAGAGAAAGGGGAAAGAAGCAAAACATGCTCAACCGTGCAGTGGCTTTCAGTTACAAGAAGAGGCCCCTGGGAACTCGGAGACCACTGAATCTGGGCCTGCTGACAATGCTGGAGCATCGGGCTCCCTGCCTGTCTCCTCCTCAGTCCCTGTTGAGGACCCCAAATCTGCGGCTCCATTGCTAACTCCATCGGCCCTAGACCAGACCATTGGTGCGGGCTTACAATTCTTGGATCGACTTGGAATCCCATCTTCGTTGTGGTCTAATGACCACCAGAGCCCCTTGGGACCCTTTTCACTACAATAATGTTTTGAAGCAGCGCAACAACTTGGTCTCCTTCTTGAACTCTGTTGCTAATCAATTTACTGAAACTGCAGGTAACTATGTCCAAGAACTCTGGACTAATCTGGAATCAGTAACTACAGAATTAGTCATTGAAAATGAAATACTCCGGGCAATGAATGATGAACTAAAGTCCAAAGCAAATGTTCTCGAAAAAGTTGTTGACACGTTTTCCAAGCTCTCGTCATCTCGGGATCTTGACCCACGTCCAGGGAGCTGTGCTCCGAAGCCAGTTCCAACTTCGTCATTCTCATATGCGGGAGTAGTCAAATCCAGGCTGCAGGTGCCCATGGAGGATGGTGGGCTGAAGGCATCATTGCCCCTCACTTCCGATAAGAGGTCACAGCACGTCCTTTTGCTCCGGGCCAGCGAAAATTCGGAACTCAAGACTAGCGGAGAGGTGAAGGACCTGGTTGCCAGCACACTCAAGACGGATTTCAGGAGCATCGAAGTAAAATCTCTCAGACCCATCAGAAACCGGGGTGTTGTTCTGGAGACCTCCACAGTGGAGGCCCTTAATCACATCTTCTCCAGTGGTTCTCTCTTACTGCCAGTGTTCTGGTTGCCCGACCTAAGAAGTCGTCAATACTGATATATGATACCCCGCTTAACTGTACCAATAATGAGATTCTTGAGGACCTCTTCTATAAGAACCTGGCTGACTTTGGATACACCATTGTGGAAGTCATGAGCGAGATCACCTTCAGATTTCAAACCAAAACCATCTCTACAGCACACAGTCTTCAGCCTCTCCCCTCGTCTATACAAGAGCTTCTTTTCCTCTGATAGGAACTTTTTGGGTTGCGGGGCCCATAGATTCCGTCCCTTCACAGTGGTTACAAAATGCTTTTTGTGCCTGGGATATGGGCATACATCTCAACACTGCTCCCATAGCTCTCCCACCTGCAGCCATTGTGCTCGTAGTGGACACGTCCATGCAGAATGCCCCCATCGTGACGAACAGCCCAGCTGCATCAACTGTAAGGGAAGGAAGCAGGTCTCCTCCCACTCATTTCGTGATGTATCCTGCCCAGAGTATCAACGAGCATTTGAACTGGTACGGCTAAGAACTGCTGATGAATAATCCAAATTATTATTATTATTTATTCATTTTATTATATATGCTTCACCCCTGAACAGCCTTCAGCTAGGAGGGTGCCTATATACATTTATACATTATAAGTTAGAGAGCAAACAGAAATCGTACATCTAAAGTGAGCAAATAAAGCAGATATAAATATATACAATGACACAAGCAAAAGATAGACATATAAACACATACGCGTCCTAATATATGCATTTACAGCTAATACATATACATACAAAACACATAATGATTTAAAACAAATTAATTCATCAGTAAAGTAGAGTTCATGGGAGATTCCATCCTGAAGGAGATAATAAGGAAACTTCTACAGTTGTATGTGGTGGTACATGTCCTGTATCTTCTCAGATCTGTACGCTTTCTCATCACAGAACTTGTGGGGATCAATCTTCAGGGTGTTGTACGTTTCGAGGATGTTTGACGGAAAACATCGTCTAAGCATAGTTAAATTCTGTAATGAGCTTCTTAGGGGATTCCAAGCACTATTGCAAAGGGCGCGGGAAGGCCTAGGGCCTGCAACAAGATTATGGACATTTGGAACATCAAAGCGATCGGTGAGGAGTTGGCAGAGATTACAGTTACGGATCGACGTCTTCCCAGTCGCAACACTGCAGTAGTCAATCCCAATCTTAATCACAACTCTACCAATCTAATCACTCCTGGAGCAAAACTTTGCATAATGCAAATTAATGGACAAAGGTCACAAGCTGTTTCTGATGAGATCCGCCTATCAGCAGAAGAACACTCCATCGCAAGTTGATTCTTCAACTAAAATAATGGGGTATGCTCTTATTGCTAGGGTAATACAACCAGTCCCCGAAATTCCCAAATCCTACATTGTTGTACTTAATCCGAAACTTGATATACTGGTAGTACACGGGTAGTAAACTTGGATGCAAGTTTGCAACTTGCATCCAAGTCATAGCCTCTACATTATCATTTTATTTGATTTCACTCTATTGTCCACCCTCAGCCGATTTCAATGATTCACTGTTGTTGTTAGGTTTGTTGGTGCATCAGCAACTGTGGGTATAATGCACTGATTTCTAACTAGTATATCTTTGTTGTTGAGGCTGATTCTGATAAAAATTTAAACAAGGTAATATTTATCAATCAATTTTAGGAAAATAAAAACGTCATCCATATCTTGACGATCTTCTAGAACATTACGTAGTGTTAATTGATTGCAATTTTTGAAAAGTAAGGAGAAAGCAGTTTTTCGTTCTCTTATATATATTGGGCATTCAATAATGATATGCTTTACAGTGAGTGGACATGAACAGTTACTGCATTGTGGGGCATCTTCCTTTCTTAATAAGTAACTGTGAGTGAGGTATGTGTGACCAATGCGCAGTCGCGCTAGTACAGTTTATTCTTTTCTATTTTCCCTTAGACTGGATCGCCACTGTTTGGGTTCTTTCTTTATTTCAAAAAGTTTATTATTTGTTTCTTTTTCCCATATATGTTTCCACTGTTCTTTAGAGGTCTGCTGTATAGTGGATTTAAAGTCAACATAAGGTGTCCTGAAATTGGCAGAAATAGGATTTGAAGCATTTTTGGCAGCTAAATCTGCCTGTTCATTTCCTGGGATTCCAGAGTGACCAGGAATCCAACAAAAAATTATGCGGTGACCACGTGCATGAGTTGCCATTAACTGAGTCCAGATTTGTTGTACCAGAGGATGACTGTTGGGGCGTTTACATTGCATACAATTCACGGCACTTAATGAATCGGTATATATTATGGATTGAGTATATGAGGCTTCTTTTATTTTCTCCAGGGCTAGTAAAATACCATACAACTCAGCTGTATAATTACTACATTCTGAGGGGAGCTGTTTGGCGATGATAGCATCTGGCAGGACTACAGCTGTACCAACTTTACTAGCAGTCTTGGATCCATCTGTATATAGCTGCACGTAACTGCTAAACTGAATTGAGTGGGACAGATGTAATTGTCTGATGTTAATATCTGGAAGATTATTCTTTCCCCATTTCTGGTAGTATTTTTCAATATCTATCGTGGGTATTTGCCATGGCTGGATTTGCATGCTAGTATCCTGCATTATGTTATTCATGTTGAGTCCCCAGCTAGTGTTTAGAGCTTGAAGCCTAATTCCAGATGGTTTGTTGAGACGTGATTTAGTACGATAGAGGTTTTCCCATTTTGGTCTGAAGAGATATTGCCATATCGGATGATGTGGAAAGCTGCTGATTTTTGCGGCATAATTTAGGAGAAGAATTTGTCGCCGAAGGTCTAGCGGCGGTTCATTGGCTTCCGTATATAGACTTAATATGGGAGATGTACGAAAGGCACCCAGTGCTATTCGAAGTGCACTATGATGAATGGGATCAAGCCATTTCAGTACACTTGGACTGGCTGAGGTGTATGCAGAAGATGTATAGTCTAAGCGGGATCTAATTAATGAGCAGTATAAATGTAGCAACATGTACCGATCTGCACCCCACGACATAGAGGAGATTACTCTGAGAATATTTAATTTCTTAAGACAGCTGGTACGAATATATTTTATATGTTCAAGGAAGTTTAATTTTTTATCAAGTATTATACCAAGAAAACGAGTGCTTGGTTGAAATGTAATACAATGGGAGTCTAACTGGAGGTTTGGATCAGGATGCAATGTACGTTTACGACAGAAGTGTACTGCAGTTGTTTTCGGTTTAGAAATTCTGTAGCCATTCTTTTTGGCCCAAGAGACTATTCTATTAATGGTGACTTGTAGTTGTCTCTCAATAAGTCGCATATTTTGAGAATGACATGAGATGGCAAGGTCATCAGCATACAGGTATGCATCAACTGTGTTAGGTATACTATTAGTTATAGAATCGATCCTGATGGCAAAAAGTGTTGCACTCAGCACTGAGCCCTGGGGAACTCCCTCTTCTTGAACATATGTGCCAGAAAGTGACGAGTGCTAGAGGACTTGGAAGGATCTGTTAGATAGGAAGTTCTGAATGAATTTCGGAAGATGACCCCGAAGACCAGATTTATGTAAGTCCCGAAGAATCCCATAACGCCAAGTTGTATCAAATGCTTTCTCGATGTCAAGGCATATCATAACAAAGTGCTCATTTCTTAGAAAGGCGTTCCGAATATTTGCTTCTGCTTTGATAATGAGATCGAGCGTCGATCTACTTCTCCGAAAACCATACTGGCTTGGACTCAGAATGTTTTGAGTCTCCAAATACCACGTTAGTCGGGTGTTAAGTATTTTTTCCATTGTTTTTCCCAAGCAACTTGTTAAGGTGATAGGTCGATAGTTTATTGGATCTGTGTGGTCTTTTCCTGGTTTCGGGAAGGCTAGCACATAAGAATGGCACCAGCTGGTGGGGTAATATTCCTCTAAGAAAATTCTATTATAGAGTAGTAAGAGAGCACTTAAATGGGAAATCATTGAGTAATAAATTCCATCAGGACCTGGAGCACTGTTTTTGACTTTTGTGAGCGCATTAAGCAATTCAGTCATGGTCAACGGCAGATTGTATGAATGTTGGAGAGCGGTATTAAAATTCAGTTTATACTTTTCTGTATCGCGTTTTAGCATCTGAAAGGCTGGTTCATAGGCGGAAACAGCTGAGAGTGATTCAAAAGACGAGCCAAATGCATTAGCAAGTTCTTCGGGTTCAGAAATTTCCTTTCCTTTCAGAAATAGAATCGGGGAAGTAACAAGTGGGTATTTGCCATTGATACGTTTGATTTTTTTCCAGACTGTAGCAGTATCTGTGAATCTGTTTATTGTGGCAACAGCGTGCCCATGCTTCTTCTTTACTTATCCGTCTTATATAACGAGCCTTAGCCCTTGCTCTTTTAAACTGTAGAAGGTTGGCTGTGATTGGATGTTTTCTAAACTGATTCCAGGATTTATTTCTTTCTCTTTTAGCAATGCTACATGCTTCGTTCCACCACATTTTTGGATGGAGTCGGATTTTAAATGATGATTTCGGGATAGCGGATTCAGCTGCTGTCATTATTCGTTCTGTGATATAGCTTACTGCAGAATCGATCTTGTCAGTAGTAATGATAGTGGAATCTAAATGAGCTATTTCTTGATATTTAGCCCAGTTGGCCTTGTCAAATTTCCAAATTATTCTAATTCTGTTGATCGGAGGAGAACTTGTACAGAAATTACAGATGATCGGAAAGTGATCACTACCAAGAGGGTTGTCAGTAACTGTCCAGTCTATGAGAGGAAATATTGTTGGAGTACATACTGTTAGGTCAATGGCAGAGCTTGAGCCAGATGGTACATGAACATATGTGTGATCACCTGTGTTTAAAATAGTTAGATTGTGTTTATCCAAGAATTTCTCAATTATTTTCCCTCTGCAGTCAAGTTGTTGAGAACCCCTAGAGGGTTATGGCCATTCCAGTCACCCAGAATACAGAAAGGAGCGGGTATTTGTCCTACTAGGTCATCTAAATCAGCAAGGGTGAAAGCGTGGTTTGGTGACAGATACAATGAGACTAATGTTATCGTTATGCCAATGGTGATACGGGCTGCAACTGCCTCCAACGGTGTTTGCAAGGGAACAGGTCTGGAGGGAATTGAAGAGTTTACTAACAGCGCTACTCCTCCGTGTGCTGCATTAGAGCAGTTTCTATCTTTTCTATACATGGTGAAGCGTTTCACTGTTATAGATACTGCATTCGTCAGGTTTGTTTCTTGTATGCATGCTGCAACGGGCTTATATTCACTCAGCAGATCGTAGAGGTCATCTAAATTAGCACGAAATCCGCGACAATTCCATTGAATCACTGTCTGTCTGCATTGTTTGGTTTTAAAAGGAGGGTTTGGTTTCTTACGGCGGATTTTTTTGTTTGCGCTTGTCTACTTTTGCTTTTTCTTTTTTTGGGAAGACTGGCCTACCGGTGTCAATGTCATCCTCTGGATGAATCTCAAGAATTGAATCATCTTCATCTATCTTTTCATCAATATCCATGGTATTGGATATAAATTTAGTAGTGTTGCTTCTTTCAGGGGTCTTGGCTCGTTCATTTGGTTTCTCATTAGGCTTCTTATCCGGAGGTATTGTTACAGGAGTATTTGCTTCTCGAGTAGCATATTTAGGAATAGGTTTTTCCTTTGATGAGGAGAGGAGCGATTTAGCCCAACCAGATATTGAGATATTTGGAGGGACTGAGCAGTCTGTCTGAGTTTCTACTGAGCGTAGCCGTTGGGTAACTGAAGCATATGTAGGTGACTTAGCAGGTACTGCAAAATGTTTTTTAGCTTCTTGATAGGATACTTTCTGCTCAATCTTATATTTTTGAATATTCTTTTCTCTTTTCCATTGAGGGCATTCCTTAGAGAAGGCAGAGTGGTTACCATGGCAGTTAGGACAAATTTGCACTTCAGTGTTACAGTTTGTGTGTGTATGCTCTTTTGATCTGCAGTTAGCACAAGTGGCTACATTTCTGCAGACAGCTTGGGAATGACCAAATTTTTGGCACTTAAAGCACTGGACTGGATTTGGAATGTATGGGCTTACTTGGCATCTAAGATAACCAGCTTTAATATAAGTAGGTAGATTTGGTGTTTCGAATATTAGAATCACCGTCCATGTGGAAGCAGGTTCTCCATCTCTTTTAATAACAATTCTTTTGGCTTGTACCACGTTTTGATCTCTTAGTTCATGCACAAGTTCATCCTCTGATACGTTTAATAGATCCCACTCTGATATTACCCCTTTAGAGGAGTTTAAGGTGGCATGTGGGGTAACCTTCGTGGGAATTCCACCGAAAGTAGATATTTTCAATAGCCTCTCAGCATGTCTATTTTCGGTCATTTCGATCAATAAATGTCCGGATCTTAATCGCCGAACCATTTTTGGAGGGCCAGCCACATTTTCGAGACATTTCTGTATCAAAAATGGGGACAGCTTACTCAATGGTTGGTCTGTGGAGGAGTGTAGTATTAGAAAGAGTGGTGTGGTCTTATCCATTCCTTCTTTTTTTTGTCTCTTAGCATGGGATACATTTGTGTCGTCATGATCTGGATTATGTTTGTCCAGTTCTGAATCATAAGATCCACACGAGGACTGTTTATTTTTGTCCATCGTTGCTCCTTTTAGCCCTGGGAGAGTGGATTTCTTCTCCCAAACTTCCAGCCCCGCCACGTGGAAGCAGGAGCGGTGCCACCTAGTGGCCAAGCGGTTGGAGAGGTTAGTTTGTTAGTGCGAAAATTAATAAATATACTAGGAAAAGAAAGGTAATGTTCCTTTCTGGGTTCTTACTTAGGATCTGTTAAGTACAGAACCACTTATAAAGAAATAAGGATGAGAAAAGCACTGGTAAGAAAATATAACGAAATCACTTAGAAAGAGCACTATATATCACTTAGGAAAATCGCTTGGACACTATCGCTTGGCACTCGGGGCCCAATGATTCACTGAACTATCTGGAGTTTGCTCTCAACTTTCTGAACAGGAAATCTGTTCTCATTGTCTCCGATGTAAATGCCAAGTCATCATTCTGGCACAGCCCCATCTCTGATGCTCGAGGCCACTTGTTGGAGGACTTCATCTCCCACAACCTTATAGTTCATAATCTACCACAGCAATATTTCGCATATAGTAGCTCTATAGGAGAAGTAACGACCAATGACCTCAGTACCCAGATCTCTGACTGGAAGACAATCCCAGACTGGACGCTCAGTGATCATAGAGTGATTACCTTCTACATGGCAACACACTCAGCCGCCCCCTCCAGGGGCCCTAGACAGCTTGCCCTTGTGAGGTTTTCAATCAAGGATGTCGATTGGCAGACGTTTGATGACTTGATTACCGGAGATTTTCCCTCGCGCAATCCTAACCACCTTAACTCATCTGCTGCTAATGAATTGGTCGACATACTTCAGCAAGCACTATTGAAGGCCTCGTATAAGTTGGCAAGGAAAAAGTCTATCCGTCCCACTGTTTGCTCATGGTGGTGTAATGAGCTAGCAACGATGCGTAAGGAAGCCCACACAGCGCGACGGTTTTATCAGCGCCATCGCAACTGGTCCCGCTCTGAAGTGACAAGATTACATATTAGCTACTTTGCCAAAAAGAATGAATACACAAAAGCCATTGCCACCAAGAAGAGAGAAACCTTGACTACATTTGTTAATTACTCGGGGAATTCCAATCCATAGGACCTTCTTTATAATATAGCGAGGAAGAAAACATATATGCTGGATATCTTTCGCACAAAGTTTCAAAGTGTAATTGTAAGTTATTAGTGGCTTCCAGGGTTTCCCCTATATCCGCCGTATGTTAGGCTTTTCGCCAAGTTGCCAGCTTTGATAAAAGAAAATAATGGAGGAAACTTCAAGAGAGTTATACCTTATTAAAAAAAAAATTCTTTAAATTTTGAATTTTGTAAAAAAAAAAAAAAATTCTTTAAATTTTGAATTTTGTAAAAAAAAAAAAAAACACTATCTGGTAGATGAAAATTGTACTAGGTGTGTATTAATGTAGTGTTTGCGTTGTATGTTAGCCGGCACCTGGCATTTAGCAGTTAGGGGCTGCTGCGCATTTGTGTCCTAGCCCCTCGCTCCCATGTGGAGGCAGCCAGGATCTACTTTCATCTTCTGAGGATGGACTAGTCCGGTCCTGTGGTTGAAATCTTTGGACGCTCTTGGCGTCGGTTTTTTGAACTGTGTGGCCGTGGTCAATGCATCAGGAGGGGTCCTTCAGCATTCAACAGGGCACACCCCTTAGTTTTGTTTTAAACCTTCCCATACTCCATCTCTCGCCGGCCCATTCGTCCGGACGAAAGATGGAGGATACGAAAGGTATTGGTTTTTAAAACATGGTACTCAGATATTGGTATGTAGTCCATCTCTTGCAGGGCCCAATCCTGACCAAGAGTGGGTAAGTAAAGGTATGTATTCAAAGGTTACATGGCTCTCAATTATTTCTATGTATGTTATCTCTTGCAGGGCCCAATCCTGACCAAGAGTGGAAAAGGATTTATTTGTCATAGTATTATTAATTTAACAGGAGATATATATATTTATTTGATACATGGTGCTCATATTTTTGTATGTACTCCATCTCTTGCAGGGCCCAATCCTGACCAAGAGGGGAGGAGAACATGTGTGACATATTGGTATATAATATATTTATATATTTAAGTCGTCATAAAAAAAAAAAAAAAAAAAACCACGGAGACATGGCATTCAGTTCTTTATGGGTTGTTCTAAATGTTCCATCCCAAGCAGGGCCCACTCCTGACCAGAGGTGGTTTTTTTTTTTTTTTTTTTTTTCCTACTTTCAGTCACTTCAATTTTCACTTGGGGATACTTCATGAGTACATACAAAGTATTACTTTGTGTTATATTCTAGCACATTCCAGCACTTACTGGACTGGGTGCCTGATTTTTACCAGACCAGCCCCTTTGCCATTCAGGTTGCAACATGCAGATGGGTTACCTTTCAGTCAGTACTTATGTATGTCAGAGCCTTTCCATACATTTAGTCTTCAATGATGCCATATTATATTTCAATGTTTATGAGTATGAAGTTGTGTGCTACACCACATATTACCTGTACACTGTAATCAACAGTTATAACATTTTACTGTTCAGGCCATATGCATATAGCAAGCTGTGTTTCTTTTCCTTTCCTTTCTCTTCTTGCCTGGTAGGCAATGGCAGTTAATGCCATTCTATTTTCTCCCCATTGCCCTAGCAGTGGTAGGAGATCTTTATTATTTTTATATTTCAGAAATTTGTGCCTAAATGCTTTTAGTCATTGCAATTTTAGGGGTACTTCATTGGTGCATATAGAGTAGGACTTCTGTTATGCTCCTGGACATCCCAATTCATATGTGGACTGGGTGCTTGATTGCTACCAAGGCCAGCCCATTTGCCGTTCAGGTTGTAGTATGTAGAAGGGTTGCCTTACAGTCAGTGTTTATGTATGTCTGATCCTTTCCATACATTCAGTCTCCAGTTTGCCATATTATATTTCATTGTTTATGGATTGGGAATTGTGTGCTACACCACCCATTACGTTTACCCTGTTGTCAACAGGTGTAGTCAAGGTTAGGTGAACTACATTGTTTTTCTATGCATTAGAGATTTGTGCCTAAATGCTTTTAGTCATTACACTGTTCATTCAGGCATACTTCCTGGATGCATACAAAGCAGGACTTGTGTTATATTCTGGGACATTCCGGCACTTAAGTGGACTGTGTGCTTGTTTTCTACCAAGGCCAGCCCATGTGCCTTTCAGGTTGTGTCGTGCAGATGGGTTGCCTTACAGTCAGTGGTTATGTGTGTCAGTCTCTTTCCATACATCAGTCTCCATTAATGCTATATTATGTTTCACAGTTTATTGACAAGGACTTCAGTGTTATAACATGCATTACCTTTCCCATGTAGTCACAGAATTATCTTTTTTTCTTTTTCCTCCCTCCTTCTTTCTGTTTTTTTTTTTTTTTTAATACTTCTTAAGTGCATTCAGAGTAGTCCTTGTTTTATATTCTAGGGCATTCCATCTCATAGGCTGGGTGCCTGATTTTTACCAAGGCCAGCCCCTTTGCTATTCAGGTTGCAACATGCAGATGTGTTACTTTTCAGTCAATAGTTCTGTATGTCAGAACCTTTCCTTATATTCAGTCTTCAGTAATGTCATATTATATTTTATTATTGATGAATGAGAAGTTTTGTGCTACAACTCATATTACCCTTACCCTGTTTTCCACAGGTATGACATTTTACTATCTTTCGCACAGTTACAACCGAAACATCAGAGACCTCGAACTGGACTAACACAATTAATCAAATACTAGACAAATTGTTTCCGAAGGATGATTCCGCCGGGGATCTACCAGAGCATTCAGCTATACGAATGGCCAACAAAACCTATGACAAAAAGGCAAATACCAACCCCTTTACCATTGATGAACTGTTGGCAGTGATTAATAGGATCAATCCCAAAAAATGCCCTGGGATGGAGCTAATAGAATATGTTTTTATTCTGCTCTTCTTCAAGCTTAGACCGTTAAACCTACAATTACTGTATAATAAATGCCTGCAAGACGGAGTATTCCCCAAAATTTGGAAAGTAGCTCTCCTTCGGCTCATCAGGAAACATGACTACCCCCTCTTCCTCAGACCTATTCTCCTGGAAAATCTCGGAAAAACTACTGGAAAGACTCATGGCACTAGGAATCATGCAGTTACTCTGTGAACAAAACCTCTTCTCCCCAACACAGTATGGCTTTATGCCAGGGCGTTCTTCTGAGGAGGTTCTGTTTGACCTGGTTCTCCACATAGAAAATTCTACATCCAAATATTAACTGGCTATCTTCGTTGATTTCGAGGGCGGCTTTGACACTGTCTGGCGGGACAGTGCATTGGCTCGCCTCCGCCAGGCTCAGTGCTCCCTCCAGCTATATCAGCTCTTTCGAAATTATTTCACAGAGCGCGAGATAGTAGTCAAATCCAACTACCTGCAGGTAACCAGACCGACCTCTCGAGGGTGCCCACAAGGTTCTGTCCTAGGGTCCCTTGTCTGGAATATGGTCCTCCACAGCTGGCTCACAAAACCCTTGGTTGAATGTGAAATAGTGGCTTTCGCAGTTGATCTCACTATCGTTGTTCCTGGAAAATCCCGCTTTGACCTAGAGTGTAGGCGCCTCCGTAGCCAGGTGGGAAGGAACAGCAGTGCGTAGCACACGCTTCTTGATTAGACCGGGGTTCGAGCCCGTCACCACCAAATACGGAGGATGCGGAAAGATCAGGGAATGACCACCGCATATCCCGGAGCAATATGGCCTTAGTTGCTAATGCTCCTAAAAACCAAAATAACAACAACCTAGAGTGTAAAGCAAATCGTATCCTGTCCGGTCTCAACTCCTGCACGGTGCTCAACAAACTACGAATCAATCCGGATAAAACAAAAAAATGATGCTTTTCAAATCCAAGCTAGATTCTCAGACGCCCACCACAAATTAAGATCTCTGGAAAGCAACTCCCGATCGTAACACAGACGAAAGTCCTGGGGGTGATTATTGATCACAAGCTGAGCTTCCACCAACATCTTATGCACTTGGGTATTGGTATTTCTGGCGCAAGGGCTACTAGGGCCATATTGCGCTTATCAAAGGTATGGAGTTCAGACATTGTGATTATAGAATCATATCAGATAGTGGTATCTCTTTGAGGAAGCAGAAAAATTCTTGAAGATTTGCATCATTGCCTATAATATGACGAAGGGTTAAAGGTTCTTGAAGATTTCGTATAATACTGAATGAGGATTTTCGGGCATCAGTGTATAGTGTACAATCAATGAGAATGTGTTTGATTGTGAGAAAAGCGTTGCAGTGCGTACACTTAGGAGGATCGTCTCCTGTGAGTAGATAAAGATGGGTGAGGTGACTGTGACCGATTCGCGCTCTGGACAGGAGCACTTCTTCCCTTCTGTTAACACGGAAACTGGAAGTCCATAACTGTGGTTCAGATTTTATTTGCAGGAGCTTGTTCTGCGGTTCAGCTTGCCATAGAAGTGTCCACTGTTCCTTACATACATGTCTTATATAGGATCTGTAGTCAATGTATGGAACATAGTAATTTGTAGATGCTAGGTTGGATGATTGTTTTGCTGCATAATCCGCTTTTTCATTACCTGATATCCCCATGTGGCCTGGGATCCAACAAAAGATGACTACTTGCTGGTGTTCTTGGATATACATCAGCCGAGATTTTATTATTGCTATTACAGGATGTGTTGGCGAGGAAGAATTTTGCAAGGCTATAAGTGCACTCTGTGAGTCTGTATATGCACTTAGGGACCAAGGCTGAAATATTTTCAGCGGCCATCATTAGATTTTCCAGATGTGAGTGGAGACTCTCAAATAAAACTCTGTCCTTATACTACAGAGCGGTCTTTTTGCCTATTGTGACATATGCGGCTGGAGCATGGTTTCATAGAGTGAAGCTAGTCGAAATGAGAGACAAACTTAACTCCATCCAGCTTTTGTCTACTCACAGAATTTTCCGAACAGTGTCCACAGTACCATTCAAGTGATCGCCGGAACATTACCACTGGATTTGTACGTCATCTATCGAGGTCTAAACTTCAGGATCAAGAACAAAATTCCAACTAAAATCCTTGAAATTGATGAAGTACAATGAACTAACAAACATTTGGCAGACCATATGGGATACCTCTGTAAGAGGCGCCGTCACTAGAAAATTCCTTCCAGAGGTCTCATTTACTGCAACGAAAACTGTTAAGTCCTTGCGGTCGCTGACCTTGGAATCATCCTTCTTGGTCACTGGACATGGCTCCCTCAACGAGAAGCTTTTTCAGCTAAGACTTTCTACAATAGATGGATGTTTCTGTGAAGAAAAGGAGAACTGGAAGCATCTGCTATTTGAATGTCCGCTGTATGAAGACATCAGAAGAACTCTTACACAGGCAGTACCAAACATCACTGAGCATCAACCGGATCTCCTACTCCGAACACCAGAAAACCTCTCAGCGCTGCACAAGTCTTCGAGCGTAGAAGGCAAACCCATGCTGAAGCAAGACGCATTAGAAATACTCGTGCAACGAACTGAAAGTCCACAGTGAAAAACTTTTTATTTATTTATTTTTTATGTATTTCTTTATAATAATAATAATTTTATTTTTATTTTTCGTCGCGTTCTGCCTGGAGTTAGTTAATCCAGTGCAGCTGTTTTTTTTTTATTTCATTTTATTTTTTCCCTCAAACGCACGAAATTTTTTTCCCCTGCTTAATTTGCCATTTAGATATGGCCTTAATGAAATTTATTGTCTACTTACTTTTATTAATTACTTTTTTTTTATTTATTTATTTTAATTAATTTATTTTTTTTATCCTTTATTTATTTTTTCTCCTTTATTTATTATTTTTTTCTCCTTTATTTTGGTTTTTTTTATTTTTTTTTTATTTACTATTTTCTTTTTTTTTCATAACCTGCACCGCGGGTAACTTTTCTTTTTTTTTTTCCCACTCTCTCACTCTTTCCCCCCTCTGGAATGGCCCCCAGAGGATTCTGGCCCACCTTCTGGCAACACTAATTGGATCAGCGTCTCTTTTGACACAGTACGTGCTATACTGGGACTGGCCCACCTTCCCGTGGTGTGGACGAGTACCCAGAATCATCTGTCCAGGTGACTGAGGCTTCTGGGTAGTCAAGCGGCCAGACACAACAAAACGCACACACAAACCTACGTCACACACACATCTCGCCCATTTGTTGTGATGCTGTTCTTCACAGAGATACGAGGCGGAGTTGAACTAACGTTCTAGGTGCCGCCCTTACCTATACACATGTCCACAGCGTATTAAAGAGACTTCAAACCTACTTACAGACAATCTGGCAACAACGCTGGACGAATTCCAACAAAGGGGACATTACAAGAAAGTTCCTTCCGGATATACAACAAATCTATTCACAATATCCATCATGGTTCTGCCCCGGACTACATGCCACCTATCTCCTCACAGGAGATGGGAGCGATCCGTAGCAAGTTAACCCAGCTAGGAATTACTGATAATCCCATATGTACTTGTGGATCCCCAGAGTCTTCGAACCACTTGATGCACGAATTTAACCTATATGAGGATCACCTTATCACACAAGTGCGCTTTATCCCCAAAAATCAGGAGTGCCGCCTATAGGAGGACGAAACAACTTATAAAGCTTTCACCAAATTCGCACAGAGCTTTTTGCCAGACGCCAAACTCTTCCACCACCTGCAAACCCAGCGCAATCGGAATAAACTTAGATCTCTTGAAGTGCAAACTCCAAATCCGCACGCACCAAATGAATACCTGCCTGGAAACAATTACATATAGAGAGATGTCTGACCGTTAGGATTGGACCACTCAGAATTTTAACTATCAACAAAGGACAACTGGACGGGACACATGTTCCATGAATGCCCGCAGTATACGGACGCACCTGAAACTATATGATACTGCAACGACCTGACATTTCCAAAGGAGAACGGATCTGACCTCGATTATGCCCAAACGGAAGCCTGACCTGATACCCCCAAGAACACTTGAAGTGACAACCGGACAAGACCACCTGAAGTAACAGTGGGACAAGACCACCTGAAGTGACAACTGAACGTTACAACCTGACATGACAAACTGATGTGACCTAACCTGAACTGACGAACATTCATGATTGTGACTGCAGCATACACTGCCTTCTCGCCGTCTGGCGATCTGGGCTGGGTGTCATGCCCGACCCGCTTTCTTCCCTGTTCCCTTGGCGGGGTGGGGGAGATGACGGATTCTCTGTCTCCTCCCTTCCATGCCATCCCCCTCCTGGTGGGGCATGGGCATGCCTCACTGATATTCACTTGAGGTCCTCTTCCCTATCGACCTCATTCTTCTGCCTTTTACCCCCCAGTCTTCGGTCTTCCCCCTCTCCCTCTCTTAACGCAAGCGAATACCCCACACACCTAAATTTAAAAGCGTTCAAATTAACTTTCGCCCATATTGTAGCTTTTTTATTCAAGCGACATCACCCTTTACAATTGAAATGAAACTAATTATTTTTTTTTTTAGGCCCTAGCCACTGAAATCTCAGGAAATTAGGTTGCAGGATCTGCCAGAATAAATAATTATAATACTTGTGTATATGGTCTGTCTCCACGAGGCGAAAGTGGGGCAACGTTGGGCCTCAGTAGGGGTCAAGCGGCTAAATGACCATACCCAGCGACTGGGACACCACACAAATACAATTCACACACACACTTAAATCTCTGGCATTTCCAGCAAACTGGCACACCCACGACAATGTAAACTACGCGGAGATGGGAAACCCCTAGTGCCGTCTGACCCTAAATACACTTTACACGGCGTATTACCCCACAGGTCCAAATCTAATACACGAAAATTACTGGCCGAACTAGTAGACCTCTAGAGAAACTCATTCAGCGAAAACCCCACTCAATGTTTAAACAAATCGTATTATTAGGCAAACCGCGAATAATTTTTTTTTCTAGGTCCTAACCACTGAAATCTCAGAAAAGTAGATGGCAGGATCTGCCAGAGTACAATTAGACTTATTGGTACACCCGACCGGCGTCCCAGTCGCTGGGTATGGTAACGTCGAGCCCCTCTAGAGGCCCGGTGTTTGACAGGCCGGATAAAATAGGGTACCCGTAGCAGAGTGGTCATGCGCGCGGGTTCATAAGTACACTTGCCTTGAGTGACTGGGGTTCAAGCCCGTGACTGCT
This sequence comes from Mastigoproctus giganteus, assembly GCF_048544385.1. NCBI lineage: Eukaryota > Metazoa > Arthropoda > Arachnida > Uropygi > Thelyphonidae > Mastigoproctus > Mastigoproctus giganteus. Next base: position 176,965,692 of record NC_143585.1, read on the forward strand.
GAATATGGTGCTGTTTCTTGTATTCTATCTTGTGAACTCCTCTGACCGTTTGGTCGTCCCGGAGTATAAACAGAAAAATTATTTATTTATTAGGTGTTGTGTATATTGAGGGTCTAATGGCTCCTGGGATTTGTCCCATCTCCACGTACGTTCTCTGTATCGAGTGACAGTGCCCTGTCTTATTACTATAAAATGGGCTACCCGTGATTGGTGCGCATGGTATGTTTTTGTTAAGTATGGAACAAATATATTCTGAATTTTCTCACGCGTATATCTGAAATATAACGCAGTATATTTATTTATATTATCTCTAAATGTTCTTTTATAATTAATAAATGGAAATTGTTATCTACAGCACTTTTGTAGCCCCCCTACTGCTGCAAAATTTTGGGAATTCGGGAGTACAGTGGCAGACAAAAAAAAAGCATCACCTTAAAAACAGTAACATTTGCAGTGAAACGTAGTTTCATTACGGTCGTTTTGTTTGTCGCAAAGCAAAGGTATTGCGCCACATAACAGTTCTATTGCAGCAGACAGTAATTGCAAGGTATTGCATCAGCCGTTTCTATAAATACGGCGTTGGAAGGGTATACACGCTCATTAGTATCCTATTTTGTGGAAGTGTAAGCATGGCTCCGTATGTTCAGTTGACATCAAGGAAAAAAAAAAAAAAAAAAAAAAGTGTAGCTGTTGCTCTGTCCCAGGAAGGGCTTTCTACGCGTGGTATCGCTGATAAAATAGGCTGCAGTCACCAGTCAACAGTATCCCGGGTGCTGAAATTAAAGCGTGATGTGAAGAGAACACCTGGATCAGGCCGTAAGAGAGTGACTACGCCTTCCCAAGATCGATATTTGAAACTTCGCAATGCTAATGCTCCTGATCTTAAACTGTACTTTGATATGGCCTCTGGTGTTGAAACAAGTGCACGACTATTCAAAGACGTCTTCCGGGATGTGGTCTGCATGCCTATCGATCCAAGAAAAAGCCTCTGTTGACCCAACAAATGAGGAAGAAGCGACTTGCTTGGGCTAAAACGCATGTTTCATGAACAAAAGGGCAGTGGAACACAGTCATCTTTTGTGACAAACCCAAATTCAACCAGCATGACATGTGTGTACATGTGTTGTGTCTTACGCAAGGCGGCCCCTAAACGTTAGTTTATCTCCGCCATGGTTCTCTGTGATGATATACAAGAATATAGAATGGCCAGAAATTAGTGTACTGTTATGTTTGCGTAGTGTGTGTGTGTGTGTGTGTTGTTTAGCTGTTTCTGGCCGCTTTGCTACCAGGAAGCAGCGATCACTAGGAAGGCTGCTCCCAGTACCCGTCCACGTCACGAGGAGGTGGGCCCAACTATACACGTACTAAATAAATGTAATATATCAAGAACCCATAGGAATAAGCGCGTCTGATGGGTGCAGCAGTCTCCTTTCATCGCGTAGGGTGGTGAATACCACAAGGAATCCCGCATCCACTGCAGAAAGTGTAATAGCAATGTATGCCAGCAGCTCCCGTACCCAGGAAGCCAAAATCTGGATACAAGCAGTTTGAAATCCCGTCTCTAATAAACTGGAGACCAGCGAATCCTGCCCCCCTAAAAGGAAAAAAAAAAAAAAAAAAAAAAATATGGACTTCCACCAGCAGCATGGCTTGTATGGGAAGCGGTATGTCAGAAGACAAAAATCGGAAGCATACTATCCTGGCTGCATAACACGGATTGTAAAGTTCTCCGCCGGTCAGATGGTCTGGGGATGCATAACAAGCAAAAGGGTGGGGCGAATTAAGTTTATTAACGGAACGGTGAATGCAGAAACCTACACTGCTATTTGGAGGGGTGCCTGAAACACAGACGTCCAAACTGCATTTTTCAACAGGACTCAGCACCTTTTTGACACAGAGCAAAATAGAATGCTGGAATTACAGTGTAGGACTAGCCCGGATTTGAACAGTCCACATTTGAACCTTATTGAGAATTGCTGGTACATAATGTCGTCTAAAATTGGTCAGAAGAAGCCAACAAGTAAGATTCAACTGGAGGAGAGCATTGTAAGGGTGTGGTACCACGAAATTGGGCAATGGTATATCCAGAAGTTGATTAATTCTATGCCAGATCGTTGCAAGGCTGTAACTGCAGCTCGAGAAGGAACAACAAAATATTGAGGACTTATTTTGATGATTTACAGTACATAATACTATTATGTCATTTCAGTTTGTTCACGTAAATGCAATAAAATGTAAGTTTGGTTGTCATGGTTGCCATTTGCATGATTTCTCATATTTCCATTAAATTACGCATTTTACCTTTTGGAAACGTATTTATGGCAATTAGGTATATCAGGTGGAGTCTTTTTATTGGATTTCATATAGATATATATCATATCTAACAAATGCATTTTGAACATTTCTGCAACCCACAATGCAGCGCGAAACACATTATTTGCAAAATTCACAAGTGATGCAGTTTTTTTTGTCCGCCACTGTATATTCCAACTTTCGTGAATTGCAAATACTGAAAGACCTCTGGAATTACGTCTGTCGCACCTACAAGTAAATGGGCCACTGAGTTTGATGTCAGTAAGAATTCCGAACGGCATAAGTTGTATTTCTCCATAATGGTCGTCAAAAAAAAAAAAGTAACTTATGATACGCGGCTTAGGGGACAACTGCCTTGTTTTGAGTAGGTATTGCTTGATCTTGAGTGAGACGCGATAAAGGCAATGGAAATTGCTACCGCACTGTTTTTCGAATTTTGTAAAAAAATATCTGAAACATGATAGTTATGTGATGAAAGTGATGCCAATGGTTATCCAAATTAGAATCGAAATTAAAAACTTTAAATTGCCGAGAATTGTGTACAAAACGGAGCACTAACAGCGATTTTCCAAGTTCACGCCAAGTCGGTGTGATAAAAGTACGCATCAGAGAACTCTCAAGAATTGAAGATGATAACCAGCTGGAGGAATTACTCCGCTGTGTCATTTTATAAGATGGAGCACTGAGGATATTTAAATCTGGAACTCTGACTTCAATTCCAAATGGCGTCTTAAGAGCAGCCTTTAAGAATAACATTTCGTGCTTCAAAATAAACGTCCGAATTGTTTTATTTCTGTTATTATATAGTGAAAAATATCATCGTAACGTGCATTTCTTAAGAAACTGATGGCAACTTCAAGAACGAGTTTAGCAATCAAAAAATAAACCTACAGTGGAAAATGCTCCCTAAACAAATATGTGAAGGCACGAGTGGAAATTTCTAAATAATCTACCCTCTGAAAAAGTGACGCAACTCGGATGCCGAAGCAACTGGATCAATAATCTTAAATGGCACTGTCAGTCCTCCTCCTCCCTCTGACATTTCGCTGCCCAATAACAGAGCATTTGTCAGTGCAAAGAAAGTCGAATGATGTTGGCGCTGATGCCAACAAGTAACACGTTTCCTCCCAGACACCAAAATCATCAAATCATTCGCATTTAAAATTTTACATTCCTCTGCGCTAAAGTCCTGCCGTCACACATTTTCTTGATCTCAAACCTTTTCTTTTAAACTGAATAATTTGGCACCATCGCGTTAAGCGTACAATAAAACGAAATAGGTTTTAAAGACAGTTTCATGAAAATATTTACAGAAATAATAATAACTGATATCAATATTGATAATATTGTAAAAGTTTTGTGATTTCGATCAAATTTTATTTGTAGAAACATAAGCGTAACACGTCTCAAGATAGCGTCTCTTGGGGCATTTGCAGTTGTCCATTCTCTTGGGAGCTATGGTCTGTTTCTTGCTGAAACTGCCTCTAGCTGACGATGAATTCCTGTGCCCAGGGCGTGGGAAATGCGACGACCTGAAGTGAACACTTGGCTACTAATGGACGAGAATGAGTCTGAGTGAAATCGCCAGGTGACCTCCTCAGGAAAAACGAAACCGGAAGCCGAGGATATGTGAAACATCCTCAACTTTGGGATTCGCGTCTGTTACTATGCCTACTGGATGGTTTCCAAAAAAATAACAGACACACATGAGGAAAATGTGGCACAAAATAAAAAATTCCATTCAAATCTAAAATATATTGGAAGTAAAGTGAAACTCTTTACTTCCAATAAAGAGTTTCACTTTACTTCCAATGAAAATTCTTTGAAAGAGGGATGATTGTGGATACCCGGCGCATGGGTCACTCTATCGCGGAGGTGGTACGGAAATTGCACTATCCCCGTTCGACAGTATCAAGATTGTATCGGGAATACGCCTTTTCGGGAATAACATCTCATCGTGGACAGCGCTGTGGGCAGAGAAAGGTGGTGGATGAACGTGGTCGTCGACGTTTGTCTCGCATTGTTTCGGCCAACCGGAGAGCATCAGTAGCACAAATCACGGCCGACTTCAAAGAGGAAGATACCAAAAACCTCTCCACCAAGACCACCAGACGATCATTAGCCGCAGTAGCCACTAAAATCCATTGCTAGCACCATGACACTGGACTCTACGCCTCAACTGGGCAAAAGGACATCGGCACTGGGCCTCGAATGATTGGAGACGAGTCTCCTGGTCCGATGAGTCCTGTTTACAGTTATTTCGATGGATGGGAGGGTGCGTATCTGGCGGAAGCGCACGAAGCTATGAACCCGTCATGTCAACAAGCAACTGTTCAAGCAGGTGGACGGTCGGTAATGGTCTGGGACGTGTTCAATTGGCACACGTTCTGACCTCTGGTGCGTCTAGACATCTCTTAACGGTCAAAGTTACGTGTCCTCCTTCCTTGCAGATGATCATCTGTATCTCTTCATGGTCATCATGCATCCACAGGGTAATGGACTCTTCCAGCAGGACCAATGCACCTCTCCACAGAGCCGTAGTGACTAGAACATGGTTATAAGAGCATTGCGCAGATTTTACCACCATGGAATGGCCTCCCCGTTCACCGGACATGAACCGTGTGGAGCATCTTTGGGATGCTGTAGAATGGTCCGTTTGCGCTTTGGATCCTCCACCCAGGAATGCGACGGAATATGGACAGCGGTGTAGCAAGTATGGATGAAAATAGCTGTGGAACGCTTTCATGAACCAATACCAATACTGTGCCGTGTGACTGCCCTTATTCGGGCAGAAGGTGGGCCTACCCATTACTAGGTAGATATCCCGTGATTTCTGTCCACTCAGTGTATACAGCAATGGTTAGCCCGCACCTTGAGTACTGCGTACAGGTCTGGAAGCCTCATTTTAGGAAGGATGCAGAGTTGCTAGAACGACTACAAACAATGGCAACAAGATTGGTGAGAGGAACAGTTCCATCGGTATTGAGCAGGCTCGATGCTGATGAGATTCTTGCTTTTGCTCAGATTACAAACCTGAGGGGGCAGAGATTGAAATTTAGGAAACAGTTGTAGAATAGATGTGCGGAAGTTTGCCTTTAGCCAGCGGGTAGTTGGTTGCTGGAACCTGTCATTGTGGAAGTTGATAGCTTAAATAAGTTTAAGGCAGAACTACACAAACATTTGGAGTGACCGGATAGGTGAAGTGGGAAGTTTTTTTGTTTTTTTTTTTTTTTTGGCTGATGTTGTATAAGCTTTCTTCCTTGCATCATGTGCCTCTGCTAATGCTAATTCAATGCAGAACCTGTTAAGCTCATCTGTCCACAGAAATGAAATTTCATTGAAACAGAGGAAAGTTCGTTATTCTGGCTAAGGGAAAATAAAGGCTGAAGAATGCAATCCAATGGTGGGTGAAAAATTTATTAAAACTCGCATAAACAACGTGGGGTATTCGAGTAAGTGCCAAGCCATGTGAGTGACGACGAATGACTTAAAAACGACCTGGTCAAGAAATAAAAGGTCATGCCGCAAGATAGATCTAAATGTTATTATTTCTACAATTCTGTGCCCAATCAGCTTGAACTGGTGTAATTAACAGAAGTTTCATAAGGTTGGAATTCGCTTGAAGGAAAGGGGAAAGTGGTCTTACTGATGCCACAGAGGAAGCCTTTGTTTCGAGGAAAGTGGTAAATGCGAGGATAGGGTAAGATTGAGATTAAGGGTATCGACAATACGCACGCACGGAAATTAATTAATTAATTCGAATTTAATTAAGTGTAATCCATTAGACCCAAATTCTGCAGCAGTTGCGTGCCATAAAGATTTGGCCAAATAAATATAAGGGATGTATTAGGACAGTCAAAAAACCAACTGCAAAACTTAAACAAATTATGCTACCGCTGATATCGTAGGAATAACTGAAAGTTGGCGTCAGAGAGAGACTTGCGATAACCAATTTCATTACCATCTGTACAGCGTGTGCGGGAAATAAATGGTGTGGGGAGCTTTCTGCTTATCACAAGCAACAAGACTGTTTCTAGAGCAAGTCCAAGCAAGAGTTGAATCCCAGTGGCGTGAGGTTATTAGCGGTAAGGGAAAGGTGACAGTGGGTGTGTGTTACATTACGGGCTAAGCAATTACAAACAGCTTAATACTAATCATAAATAATTAAAATCACTTCACACTGCGGAAATGTATATAACTATCGCACTGGTTGTGCACTAGCACAGTTACTGCGTTTCTTTCTTTTTTTTTTGATTTTTGTAAACCCCAAACACGAGAGTTATTAGAACCTATAGTACTTAGTACCGTGCTTGGGTTGGAGGTTGAGAAGACGAAAGAAGATATTTGTTGACATTGGACTTGAACTTCTGTAGACTAATTCTCAAGAAATAGGTATGAAGGTTGTTTCAGATGAATGAATAAACGAGGGAGATGAAAAGTTGGTTCTGTGAGTTTGAAGTTGGACAGTAAATGGATGTTGGCTGGTGGCGGCACGTTTTCGGACTGTTTTGAAAGAGAGAGAGCGGGAATTATAGAAGACAATTCAGAACAAAAGTGCCCATGGAAGTATCTGAAGAAAAGGCATGCATAAGAAAGAGTACTTTTATTAGACAGAGAGAGGAAACACTCTGTTAGAGAGGAGTCATTAATTAACCTAACTGCCCTATTCTGAACGGAATCAAGAAGTCTGAGATAGGTTTTGGGAGCACCATCCCAGATGTGGAAACAATATTCCATGGTAGGGCGGATTTGCGATTTATACAGAGTGAGCAGCTGTTTTGAAGAAAAGTAACGCCGAGAGCGAAAGAGAAAACCAAGTTTTTTAGATGCAGAGGAAGCAATATTTGTAATGTGCTTGTGCCAAGAGAGATTAGAAGTCAGGGAAATCCCCAAAAGAGATATATCCTTTTGCCTAGAAATTGGAGTGTCACTAAAGATAAGCATAGGAGCAGAAGAATCCTTTTTGCGCAATATAAGACAAGACTGAGTTTTAGAAGGGTTGAAATCAACTAAGTTGTCTTTGCCCCACTGGAGAACTACCTGAAGATCGGCATTTAAGGAATTGGTAGCAGATTTTCGAGAAGTTGAAGCTGATTGAGCAGGACAAGGTTTCTCAAAATGGAAAGTGGAATGCAATGTGCTATCATCGGCAAAACTATGGATAGGATTTCCAGTCAATGGAAAAAGGTAATTAATATACAAGAGGAAAAGAGTGGGGGAAAGAACTGAACCTTGGGGGACACCGGCATTAGTGGAGAAGTTAGAAGACAGAGAGCCATCTACCATCACCCTCAGTGAGCGATCACAGAGAAAAATGGATAACCAATTACAAAAAACATTGGCAAACCATAAGATGGAAGCTTGTTTAGAAGACCTTTATACCAAACACGATCGGAAGCCTTTGAGATGTCAAGAGCAACTACTTGTTTTTCACCGAACTTTTCCATTGAATCAGTCCTTATTAGTAAATTAATAAGAGGAGTTTACCTCAATATAGTACGTGGAACACTTCCGTATGACACCCTCCAGAAATTAAAACGGAAAAAACGAAAAAATCGACAACTTACCGGTACATTAAAGTAAAATATAAATAATTAAAGTAAAATATAAATAATTAAATAATCAATTTAACACAATTCAAAATCAATTCATAACAATTAAAATTCAAATTAACGCAATTAAAAGAATCTAACGAAAATATTCAAAACGATTTTCCTTCCTTCAGAGCTGTAATACTCAATATGTTCTACGTTGATAATAATATTAGTAAATTAATAAGAGGAGTTTACCTCAATATATTGAGGTAAACTCCTCTTATTAATTTACTAATATTATTATCAACGTAGAACATATTGAGTATTACAGCTCTGATTCATACTATCTAATTGAATTAGTCCATAAATGGGTAACATAAGCCAGAATATCACCAGTGGATCGACACTGACGGAATCCATACTGGCGATCTTTCATCAGACGAAAGATTTCTAGGTAGTTTACGAGTTGATTTCTCCATTACTTTAGAAAGAGTAGAAGTAATTGCAATGGGACGATAATTGGATGGGAGAGATTTGTCACCCTTTTTAGGAACTGGCTGGATATGAGCAAATTTCCAAGCTGAAGGAAAAACACCTTTGGAATAAGAAAGTGAAAAAAGCGGCAAAGAATAAAAGTAAGTTCAGGAGCACAGGTTTTGGGAACAAGTGGAGAAATACCATCGGGACCTGGCGCTTTCTTAGCATCAAGAGTCGTCAAAATCCTTCTGACATCATTTTGACGGAAGACCACAGGTGGCATTGAATGGAGCGTGTTGGGAATGGTGGGAGGTGTTTTACTAAGATCATTAATACATGAGTTGGAAGAAAAATTGCATACTAGCAGGTCAGCTTTATCTTTGGCTGAAATGACCACAGAACCATCTGTTTGGACAGAGCTGGGAGCAGAGATGGACAAAAGTTGCGGCCAATAGCTTTGGCAAGAGACCAGAATGCTCGGCTACCATTAGGGCAAGAAGCAAGTTTTCTACTCTTAACCTGTTCAAACTCTCGTTTGGACTGATTCATAACTTCTTTACAATTGTTGCGAGCTTTGGTGTAGGCAGAAAATGAAACTGAAGAATTAGAAACAAGCCAATTACGATATGCAACATTCTTCTCTTGGACAGCCTTAGCACATTTATTGGAAAACCAAGGTTTAGATAAAGGACGAGATTTTAAAGTGGAGTGTGGGATAAAGGATTCCATTCCGGCAAGAATAATTTCACTGACACGATCTGAGCAAACGTTGACATCAGAAGTTTTGAAACAGTAATCCGACCAAGGAAAAGAAATTACGCAGGTCATTCCATTTTGCATTCTTGTAATGCCAAAGAACACGAGTTTGGGAATAGCCATGAGATAAAGGTTCCATTGGAGAAGAGACAATCACCAAGATGTGATCTGAGGTGCCTAAATGACTACTCACCTCCACCGTGTACTTAGAACGGTTGTTTGTGAGAAAAAGATCAAGCGTGTTGGCTGTATGATTAGGATTGTCCGGTATTCTTGTAGGTAAATGAACAATCTGTGCTAGGTCATTAGTAATTGCAAAAGCCTCAGCATCTCGACCAGCTGGGTCGGTGTGACTAGGAAACGGAAGCCAGCTTCAGTTGTGAACATTAAAATCACCAAGAAAAATTACCTCACTGTTAGGAAAGTTGGACTGGAAAAAGTCAAGTTGCAAAGAGAGGAAGTCAAAGAGCTCCAAGTGATTAGTGGAGTTGGGAGAACGGTAGTGACAACAGATGAATTTGACACAATGAGGTAGAGAGATTTTAAGCCAGAGAAGATTGAAAAGAGGAGATTCCAAAGTACCAAGTCTCTGACAGGGAATATCGGAACGCACATAAGCACAAGTACCACCTTTCAGGCAATTTTTTTTTTTTTATATAAATCAAAATCACTTGTATAAACAACTAATTGTAAGATTCCTCTGGCTTTCTGTGTAAGGAATCACTAGTGTATAAAATTTATGTTAATAAAGAATCTTATTATTATTAATAGAGTGAATAATTTGGGCATCTGAGATGAGCAGTAGTTGAATCAACGGATAACTGAGATTCTGTCAGAAAAAGTACATGGGGTTTGGTAGACTGCAAGTGGAAATGGACATCGTTGAGATTAGAATTGAGACCACGTATATTTGTGAAATGAATTAGGAAGTGTTTGGGAGGGTTAGATCTTTTCGCAGATAAGCTTGCTCTATTAGTTTGACAATTCATAGTGTATTCAGTAGTAAGAAAAAGTGGGTGGGACATGCTGTATGAAGTAATGAAATTTTTCGATATGGCGTACACATGCTAAGAATTATATAATATCTGTGTATATACTATTTAATAATATCTGTGTAAATACACCATAGTTAACCCATAGATTGAGCTACGATTGTAGCGTAGAAAGCATCGTTTTAATTGTATCTCATAATGTGGTTGCCTTCACAACAAGATAGCTACTATTATGAGATACAATTAAAACGATGCCTTCTACGCTACAATCGTAGCTCAATCTATGGGTTAACTATGGTGTATTTACACCGATATTATATAGTTAATTATCAAAACCCATAAGGATTATGCCTAGTGCATTTAATTTTCCAAATACATGGTAAGAATATACCCATATCCTTGACATAACGTGGCCTCGACAATGCTTCCCGCATACACACTACTCGGACTTCCTCCAGTCACTATCTGGCAGAGTAGAGGTAGCAAGATTATACACTAGCTGATCCGGAAGCCTTCTACAGAGTTACCAATAGGTTCTGTCCGGTGTATTAACTAGTGGCCGGCCTGCAAACACCGTTTTAGAGCTGTACCCCCGAAATGTAAGGAATAATGGATCTCGCCACAATGTTCATCATAACCTCAAAAGGCATCAATCATACTGCATGATGGCAGAGATGGGGAAGGTTTGACCGGAACTTAGCTCTAGAGACTAAACATGGGTTCCACCCCTTCAAGCCTCCAATAAGCAAAGTGGTGGTATTGCACCAGTTGATGAGTCATCTACCACCTAGTACTGCTTGGTAACATAGAGGGGCGGCATTCCTCCTTATGGTGTGGGCGCCACACCTCGACACGTGTTTACGTTGGTTCACACCTGGGTGGTCACCCACAGTGTGCTTGTGCATGAAGGTTATACTCAGGATTACTATCAGTTCCACCATCATGAAGGTGCAAGCAGAGGATTTGGCTGTCACAGACCGTCCGGACTTCGCCGAAATTGGGTCCACTTGACTTGAGTGTCACCCGAATATGACCCAGATCCTTGACATAACGTGGCCTCGACAATGCTCTCCGCATAAATACCACTCTGACTCCCTCCAGTCACTATCTGGCAGAGTAGAGGTAGCAAGATTATACACTAGCTGATCCGGAAGTCTCCTAGAGAGTTCCATCAGCGTTTTAGACTTCTAGGTAGCAAGTGCAGCTTGTCTGGCATATCTGAGAGAATGTCTGTGGCAACCTCAAGGACCTATGTTACTTATATTACTACGTTACTTATATAAAGCCTAGGTTTGCATAACAGGTTTCATTATAACACGATTCTCTTCAACACGAATTGCCTCATTCTTTAATTTACAAAAAGTAGCTTATTCGGTGCTGACAACTAAAAAGAGAAGTATACTCCTATCTATTCATTCCCAGTTGAGTGCCACCTCACTATCATCCCACAGACAGCATAATTTCGGTAGTCGTTGTCTCCCCTCATCGGTGGTTGGTACCCACTAGTTTAAGGGTTGAAAGAACCCAGCTGCCACCTGCTCAACAATATGAAGACGAAAAGGGAACCAAAAATAGCAATGGGGTGCTGGGTAAACCCCGTGATACTACGGATTTGCTGGAACAACCCAGCTCTGACTGGGTCGTTCCGACTGTTACACTCCCGGTTGCCTACTCGCCCACCGATGAGGAGCAACAAATCCCGAAACAGTGGCATCTCCACTGAGAATAAACAGAAGTAAAATTTCCTTTTAAGAGGAAATGCTATTTGTTCAATGTGCAGAAAGAGTCAACTCGTTATGGGTTCACAATATGAGATAAATTATACTGATGCCAGTCTTCAAATTTGCTCGCTTCTGTACAGCTGCGTACAAAATAATGCGCAACCGTACGATAGGTGATGTTATAACCGACATTACTGTTACGGATTAATTACAATGAGGGATACGATTGCTCACGCGCACTGTACAAAATATTTCGTCGATGAAGAAACGTCTTAAAACTGTCTTCGATTTTATTTCTCGCAGAGATAGAAATTATCTACAGAACAAGCGCAGCCCTTTTCAGAAAATACGGGTGAAGATAAGAGCTTGTGGCTTAGACCAAGTGAACTGCAATGGAAGCCCACAAATTCGGCTGGAAAGGAAACAGGAGGAGGAGCGGGTAATTATCATCGGAGGCCACTGTACATTATTAACACGTAGGAAATTACCATCGTAGGGCATAAACATCGTTCTCTCTCTCTCTCTCTCTCTCTGTGTGCTTCTGCAGTGAAAGATTAATTATAGTGTACACTGCTAAACGATAACGTTAGTTACTCTCCGCGCACACCGAGGAAACACACCCATTCAAAACGGCACGAGAAATAAACCGTTATAAGCGTGCGTGGGACTTAAAATATTTATAGCCCCCTCGTCATTTATTTGTCCAATTGGACGTTGACACTTGTGCAGAGAGTTCTTTAGTAAACGATAAATCCCCGAATGATGCCGACTGTGAGACGAGAATGTAAGGTGGACGTTGCTTTTAACTATCTTACGTGGACTGAATCACTCCAACATGATGAAAGAACTAAAAAGATCAAACCTGCCAGAAAAGAAAATAAAACGAAATGATGTAAAAAAGAAAGAGGGAAAGAACAACAGATTCTTAATTCATTTAATTAATGTTGCGCGCTTCATAACTTCGGTGAACAATAACGTAGACATTCCCTGAGTGTAGTCCACGTAATCTCCGGTTCCCCCAGTTTCTCTTATACTGTGTTTCGCAGCCCTTGAATAGATTTCTCATTGGACATTTGCGTATAATAGAAATTTCCTCCTTTGAGCTGCATAGATTGAACTCTTGTTATTGAAAAAAGTTGAACAGGAGGATTGTGTTAGATTGTTGACAGGGAAAGTCCCAACCCTGAATTTTAACCTGAAAAAAAAGTTAGTTTTATTAATACTTCAAAAAATATTAACGGTGTGAAGTCACGCTTCTTTCTTCTTCTGGTGGATGCTTCATAATCTCGAATTTCATAATCTCGAGATCCAGGTTAATGCAAACATTGCTGAATCTGTCTTTTAATCCGAAAGAGTATTACAAAAATCTCGAAATTTACATTAGTGTTTCGAAATGGTCTATTTATCCCTATTTTAAACCAATAGCCACCTTTTTATCTAGTTTTTATATCCACCAATAGATTCGCAATTGTTATTGCGAATCTATTGAAATATAATGTCTATAGTTAAGGTTAACTCGTTGGAAAAGATTCGTTCGTTTTGGTTGTGTCTAAAGGCTTTTATAGCGTATGGGCTGCAAAAATGCTTAATAAAGAATGAATGATTCTTAACAAGTTTTGATAATTAAAAACTTCCATAACGGCAGGTTCTGGACGTCACGAATACAACTTTCCATAGTCTGTTCCTCGGGAAAAGCACTTCGGAAAAGAAAACTGATCTGAATGGGAGATACATTAGCGTGGATGCAGCGTAATAAGCGTACGAGTATGCAGATATTAAATAATAATTTATTTATCCCTATTTTATGTTACACTTTTTTGGGGGATAACAGCAAAAAGGGAGGGAAACACATAAGCCAATGGCTTTTTAGGGGGGGGTTCCCTTAAAAAATTATGAATATACAAATATACAATTGAAAAATTGTACAGTTCTGAAATTGTACAGGTAATGTTCAACAGGAAAGACAAATAAATTAGAGTTTTTTGTACATTTCTTTACAGAAATTTACAAACTATTTGCCAACTGCCTCCTTTAACATTTGTACATTATTTCCATGTTGGTGTTTATAAAATCCAGGAGTTGAGTGGAAGGTAATTTGAATCAGACATCCCTGGTGATGTGTTCCAGTAGTAGTTTCTTGAATTGAATCCGGTCTAAATAAGAAAGTTTAACAAAGCTAATGTAAATGGTTTCAACTTTACTACGAAAGATGCTAACTGTGAAAGACTGATTTAATTCTCTAACCCAGCAGTTCTTAATCATCTCAGAGTTTTTAACGTAATGGCAAACCTCAAGCATATCTTAGACGGATCTTCGCGGGGGAATTCTGGCTATTGAAGTGGGCCATACGGAAATTTTGGCTTCCACCTGCACCAAGGACCGCCCAGATGGCGGCAGCTCTAAACATCACACGTCTTACTGATATCAACCATGAGAGAAGACTTATCTTTGCTGTCAAAATGATGGTTGGCATTATTTCGGAACCAGACTTCTGGGCTAACTGCGGATGGAGGATCCCGGTACCAAGCCTTAGGGCCAATCCAGTCCTTCAAGCCATCCCAAACCGGTTAAAGTTATCCGTTCGGTTCTTACCCGTGAAAACATCGCAGTACATACACTCCTTGGACTCCTAAGAAATGTAGGCAGAATTTACTCTACTGTCTTCCTTCTTAGGACTACTAGCCTATGAAGACTTTTTAGGTCAGAAGACATTAGAACCTGCTCTCGAAGACCTGTCCATCAACACCATCACTCCAGGATTCAAACTTTTCTGCGCCTACTCAGATGGCTGTCCTGCACTATAAAAGGCCTTCTCCCTGGAAATAACGTTATTTGCTAACGTCCTCTTGTAAATATATTTTCATGCGTGAATTTGTCATTGTATACGATTAGTCATAGTGATCATTTTTTGTTTATTCTTCTCATCTTTGTTTATTACGATGTGTTATTCCTTTTATGTAAACCCCTGGCTTGTAGCCGTGAAGGGTGTTGTGTACAGTAATGTGCATTCTGTATATAATAAAGAGTTCTATTGAATTTTAGATTCTGAACGGACAAATGTATATTATTAAAACTATAAATTTCAACTATTTTTGACAACACAATTTTTGAAAAATTAATTTTCGCATATATTCTTTTTATTCAACACACAATGTATATAATGCGGTTTTTTTTTTTACCAAAAACTGTACAATTTCGCAGACACCTGGTAAAAAACACTGCACAAAGTACCATATTTACTTTTACTTCTATATATCAGATTTTTAGTTCTGAATTCAGCACTGAATTCAGCAGGCAGTTTTCTTGCACAAAGTAAATAAAATCATCCGAGCGTTGTCACAGAAGAGAGAAATACACTGCTTAAAAACATTGGTGTAAACGATTTCAGCCTGCTACCAACGTCACGATACTCGCTATAAAAAAAAAAATGTGCGTGTGCCGAGCACGCATAGTTTAAGCGAAACTTCTTTAGGCGAATATTGACCGAGAGGATCCAGTATTGACCGTATGAACACCGCAGGCGACGAATCTGCGTGAATGGGAGCCCCGCAGATATGAGACATTCCGTTACCAAATCTAGTTTCGGAAAGTGCTGTGGCATCGAATGATATTGAAAACCATTTAACTTCGATTGAACCGGAATCACTTTGTTCTGGAGAGAGCCGCGATAGCTGTTACATTTGACTTAAATCCTCATTTGGAAATGGTGTTTGAAGAAGAGCGTCATCTCGAACTGCTACAATCTTCACATCGTTCTTGAACCAAAACCGATCACACACGGAACAGACTGAACTGAAATCATTATCCAGGAATGTACGTTTAAACTGTGCGTGGATGCTTCGGTGTTTCTTAAGATCCTGTTGCTTACGCCCACTACGTGTTGAACGATTTTGATGGAGTACTTCTGGCAGTCGGTTTTGGCTTCTTCTCTTTTCGTTTACGATTAGGATTCATCGTTTTCATTTGCAGTATCAACTTCCATGACTCCTCCTTCCAAATTCACTTCTAACATTTCTGGGGAGATGCATGGTCCTGAAGATATGGATGGAACTTCTCTGGCTTCTTTGTTCAACTCCATTGCACTCTGTAATTTCTTCCACTGTCGAAATAGCTTACATCTCTGTTTTGTACTCAGTGGGGTGGATTCGGTGGTCGTATTGCACGTACAACGCTCGCTATTAGGCTTCGACGTATTGAATTAAATTTTTTTCGTCGAATTTTTTTTATTAAATAATTGGATAATGATGAAAGAAATAGCACGACGCAATCAGTAGGGGTACTGATTGGGTCATGCATCGCTCGTGCCTGGTACATAGTGGGGAGAGAGATGAATCATTTCGTGTCGCATTTTCTTGGCGATTTTTATCGATCGACGGACGCATTGCACGTGTATGTGCCCTATACGACTTACAACGCTCACTACAGTGAACCCCCGCGTTACGATTGGTACGATGGACACTCCATAACAAAATACCGTCCACTGTACGATAGGTAGTTGTGGCCGGGCATTGTGGTCGCGTTTACGAATTGAATTTTAATTCTATTAACAGCGATTCCAATAAGCGAAAATAGGAGGAATGTCATCCACATTCTATAAAAGTAAAGATATGAAGCACAAAATTACATTTTATTACCTTTTACCAATTAGCAAAATTAAATGATAGGTGAAAATCGGTTGACAAAAGAAAGAAAGACAATTACACTGGGTATTCCCAGGTGGTTACCATCCCAATTAAACCTGCCTAACGCTACTTCATATTGTTCATCGTACAAGAACCCGGGCATTTAACCTAGTACGATAGTTGGATGTTCAGGTTGCCTGTAATGGGTTTACTTACGGCAAAGGTCGCATTTTCGTTTTTTTTTGTCAATCCACGAACGCAAGTTACTCCCATCTGTAAACTGCCTGGAGTGCGGCTAAAGAAGTTTCACTTCAAAAGAAAAGTTCGATGAACAATATGTGCACTCAGTGATCACTTAATTAATTAGGACAGGGATAATTTGCATCTGGGCGTGCAAGTCAAAGTGATAAAGTAGCAGTTGTGGGACGTAGTAAAGATATCCCGAGTTTCAAAAGGGCATTATTGTGAAGCGTTCGATTTCATTTTGTTTTTTTGTGGTGCAAGGGCGACTAAGACCATGTTGCTTCAAGTTCAGTATTCAAAAAGAATATGACACAAGAAACTTAAAAACGATATATCAGTATGTACAAATTATTAAAGACAAGTAAATTTAGATAATAAATTCGGGTAAAAAAAGAGATGTATACGGTGTATATGCTTACTAAAAACATTTACGTGCCAGTATAAAGATTTGGGATTTTTAAAAATTTTAAAATTGCGGATACTTCGTCTTTGTCATCTAAAATCTCGCTGATGGTTTAAGACTCAGTCAGATGATTAAAAGCGCTAAAACGGCGTTTATTTAAAAATCTACGATGATTAGTAAAGACACGTTTCACAGTTAAAATGGTGTCACAGTGCCCACACATAAGGTCATCAGGTAGGTCAGAGTCTCGTATTGAGACAGTACGTGTTTAGCTGACACTGGCCCACCTTCCCGTGATGTGGACGAGTACGCAGAATCATCTGTCCAGATAAAGATAAAGTGTATTTGTAAGTTATTAGCGGCTTCCAGGGTTTCCCCTATATCCGCCGTTTGTTAGGCTTTTTGCCAAGTTGCCGGCTTAGAAAAGAACTTAAAAGAGCATCAAAATTTCACGTATATATTTAACTCAAAACAAAAAAAAAAAAAAAAAAGCATCTGATAGATGAAATATGTAATTAGGTGTGCATTAGTGTTGTGTTTGCGTTGTGTGTTAGCCGGCACCTGGCATTTAGCAGTAGGGGGCTGTGGCAGGTTTGTGTCACAGCCCCTCACTCCCATCCCTAGCCACATGGAGGCAGCCAGGATCTACTGTATCTTAAGAGGACACAGACTGATCCGGTCCTGTGGTTAAGTTTTTGGACGTCTGATGTCCCATCAAGTTAATCCTGTGTGGCCGGGTAATGCATCAGGGAAGGTCCCCTCAGAATTACCAGGGCACACTTTTTTGGTTTTATTTCCCCTTAGATATGAAATAAAATAAAATAAATAAAACAATTAAAATAAAGTAAAGTAAAATAAAATAAATAAAACAATTAAAATAAAGTAAAGTAAAATAAAATAAGATAATTAAAATAAATAAAATAAAGTAAAATATATTAAAATAAAATAAATAAAATAAAATAAATTAAACTATAATAATATAAGGACTATCATTTACTTTTCGATATCCCTATACCCCATCTCTCACAGGGCTCAGTCCTGGCCAAGAGTGGGAGGGATGTACTATTCCATCTCTTGCAGGGCTCAATCCTGACCAAGAGTGGGAATGAGGGGACAAAGTTTCTTCTCTTCCCCTTCCCTTCTTCTTTGTTGTTGTTCATGTCTCAATCTTTGCTTGTTGTCCATGTCATACTATTGTGACCTGGGAATTTCACCCCATTACCTCTGCTCACTTGATGTGCCTTTGGCTTTGGCAATGTTAGGGTTAACTGGCCTTATTGTGCCTGGTACTGTTGATGTGAGGTACAAAGTTTTTGGCCCTTGGTGTAATTTGTGATGTCAGTGTTGCAGTCAACCTGCTTTGTTCTCATTGGCACTTAACTGCTTGTAGGGTGAGCTGTCTGAGGCATGGGCACTGGGAATGTGATTCAGTAACCTGCCCCTTGATTTTATTCTGTCTCTCTTCTTCCCCTTTTCCTTCTACTCTCTTTCCTTCCCTTTCCTCCCTTCTTGTTGTCTTCTATGCCTCAATCATTCCTTCTTGTTCTTGCAGTGCTACTGTGATCTGGGACAAATATTCACTACTTCCTATACCTACCAGATGAGCCTTGGGCCCAGGCACTGGCAGGGTTAACTGGTCTTAGTGAGCTTGGCACTAATAGTTTGTGGTTCATACTGTGATCTAGGACACTTATTCACTACTACCATGATCTAGGACAATTATTCACTGCTTCCTATACCTACCAGATGTGCCCTAGGCCCAGCACTGACAGGGTTAACTGGTCTGAGTGAGCCTGGTACTGATAATTTGTGGTACATATAAGGTTTATGACCGTTGTTGAGGTTCCCTAAGAAGGTACTATTGTAGTCAACATGTATTTTCTTAATGGTGCTAAACTACTTGTGTGGTAAGTGCACCGTGTTGTCTGAAACATGGGCACTGAGGATGTAGTTCAGTACCATGCCCTTGAATTTATTTTTGTTGTTTTCCATGTTGCAATCATTACTTCTTGTTATTGTCATATTTCTGTGGCATAGGGTATACTCTCCATTTCCCTTACTCACTTGTTGTGTCTTAGACTTTTGCCATGTTGGGGTTGACTGGTCTTTTGTTCCTGGTACTGTTTATTATGGTACATGTACAGTTTATGTCCATTGTTATGACTATCTGAAATGACAGTGCTGCAGTCAGCATGTATTCCCTTTTATTGTGGTATTTTTAGCATGGGTACTGAGAATATATATCAGTCCCTTTCCGTAGGTTAGTCTCCATCCATGCTGTGTCCTCTCTCCCAATTTTAGGTATGGGCTTGTGTGTTGCCTCTTGCTTTACTCCGGCATACCGAGGAGGGTTCTTCTTCTTTTGAATGCGCTTGTTGCAAAGTTTACTAATGCTTGAAAGTTATCTGGTGATTCCAGCACTTTGGGGAAATCCTCAGTGTGATACACTTCTGTTACAAGTGTATATATACCGAGTCTCTCAATCATCTGTCCAGGTGACTGATGCTTCTGGGTAGCCAAGTGGCCAGAACATAACAGAACACACACACAAACCTACTACTCACATGCCAACCGGGCTAGCCGGGTGGGCAAAGTGCCTTCCTGGCAACCCAAAGGTCGCTGGTTCGAATCCACCTCGGGCTTGGATCAGAGTAGAAAATGCAAAATCTTGGGAGGTGCAATATGGCCACAGAAGCCGATGTGCCAACAACTCACAAAAAAAAAAAAAAACTACTCACATTTCTGGCCCTCTTACAGTGGTGTTGTCCTTCACAGAGATACGAGGCGGAGATAACTCACGTTCTAGGAGCCGCCCCTTGCAAAAACACATGTCCACAGCCCTCAGCAGAAAGGAGTGTGTCAGATGACTGTGGCCCCAGGTGCCAAGCGATTTATTAGTGACTAAGCGATTCCCAGCGATTTATAGATAGTTAGAAAAAAATATCCGTTTCTTTAATTTTCATCGTTAACTTACTTTCATTTTTTTTGTGAAACAGCTCTTTGTCTTACAAGCAGTAAGTGAAGACACAGGAAGGAAACTCACCTTTCTTATTTTTTATCTTAATCTCACTTTACTAACCTAACACAGTAGCCGCTTGGTCACTAAGTGGCACTGCTCTTGCCTCCACGTGGCGGGGCTGGTAACCTGGGAGAGGAAAGTAACACTCCCAGGGCCAAAAGAGCAAACATGAGTAGTAAAATAACTACTGATACTACAGGGCTTCAAGAGAAAGCCCTACCAAGTAGAGATACAGAAAAGACAAAGGCAAAGAGACAGAGGACTGATATGGACCCACCAAAAATACCGACATACATTGTTATACATGCGACAGGAGATCAGACATTAGGACGTATGTCTCCCTTCGTAATTCAGAAAACGTTAGAGGGTCTAGTAGGATCTCCCAAGTCTGTTCGACGCCTGAGATCCGGGGACATACTAGTAGAAACAGAAAGTCCTAATCACTCCCAGAAGTTGCTAGCTACGACAATCTTTGGAGGATTACCAGTAGTTGTAACACCACACAACACGCTGAATTCTTCCAGAGGAGTGATCTCCGAGTGGAACCTCTTAAATGTGTCAGAAGAAGAGCTCATAGAAGAATTAAGAAGCCAAGGGATAACAGCAGTGAAGAGAATCAATATCCGAAGGGATGGAAATATAATTCCAACAAGAACTCTAATCATAACCTTTAATACTCCAAAACCTCCAGCAACAGTAAAAGCAGGATATCTGAACTGCCAAGTAAGACAATACATTCCAAATCCATTGCGATGTTACAAATGTCAGAAATTTGGACATTCGCAAATGGCATGCAGAAACTCGGCTACCTGTGCAAAATGTGGTTCTAAAGAACACGAGACTACAGATTGCTCTGCCAACACCTTGATATGTACAAACTGTAAAGGGGAACATCCAGCCTACTCAAAAACATGTGAAAAATGGAAACAAGAGAAACTAATTCAGAAATACAAAACAGAACACAACACAACGTACCAAGAAGCAAGAAGAATAATAAAGCCATGGCCTACAAACAAGCCATCATATGCACAAGCAGTGATCCAATACAAATCAGTAGAAGTGCAAACCGAAATTTCCATGCTGCCAAAAGAATCACTTAATGAAATGAAGGCACAAAAACAGGAGAAAATAGTGAGTACTCCAATTTCTATTCACACAGAACAAATACCAACAAATCAGCATCACAACAAAGACCGGGGTAAACCTACAAACACCAAAACAACCGAACAGATGGATATAGGAAAAATAAACACACCGGAAGAACCAGTATTAGAAATTTTCACAGAAGAAGATATGGATATGGACAGGCCTCAATACCCTAAAAAAGATAGGACAAAATATAAGAATGTTCCATTTCGGAAACAACCCGAAAGCCCTAGAAAAACCAAATAATGGATCAGTTCATCCAGTGGAACTGTAGAGGACTACGAACCAATTACGACGATGTCCAGTATCTAGTTACACACCATATGCCAATATGCTTCTGTCTTCAAGAGACATACCTTAGACAACAAGAAACTCTTTCAGTAAAAAATTATACAATGTATAGGAAAGACAGAATAAGAGATGGGCCAACACATGGAGGAGTAGCCATCTTGGTTCATAACCACATCCCAACTGAACACATTCCTTTAAACAGCAACCTCGAAGCGATAGCTGTAAGAATAACACTAAGATTTAAGTTAACCATCTGTTCAGTGTACCTTCCACCAGGATCAGATATAACTTTTGAAGAAATAGACCAACTAATCTCCGAACTCAAATCACCTTTCTGTATAATGGGCGATATGAATGGGCATAGTCATCTGTGGGGAAACACTGACATCAACAGACGAGGACGAATAATAGAAAGAATAATAGATCACCATAATCTTTCTCTACTTAACAACGGTAAACATACTTATTTTCACTTTCCTAGTCGTACGACCTCAGCAATAGACCTAACCATATGCACCCCTTCACTCCTACCAGAGTTAAAGTGGCAAGTAATAGAAAACCCATACAGCAGTGACCACTACCCAGTAATCACCACACTGATCAGAAATACTCCCTGTCATCCCAGCAGACCACCCCGCTGGAAAATAGAAAAAGGCAACTGGGAAAAACTTAGAGAACTCGCAATATTTAATCCACAAAGCATTCAAGAAAAATCAGTCGATGAAGCTGTGAAACACGTCACAGATACCTTAATACAAGCAGCTGAGCAAACAATACCCAGAACTTCAACTCGTTTCCCGCTACATCCAAAATCCTGGTGGAATGAAGACTGTATGACAAAAAAAAGACAGCAAAACAAAGCATGGAATAAGTTCCGGAGATGTCCTACAACGGAAAATCTGATAAAATTTAAGAAAGCACGAGCGCTAGCCAGGTACACAAGGAAACAAGCCAAAAAAAATTCCTGGATCCAGTTTACTTCCTCAATAAATAAAACAACAAATACACAGACAATATGGAATAAAATACGGAAAATGAACGGGAAATACAAAAACCAACCATCCTTAGTATTACACTGGAATGGCGAAAGCATTACTGACCCTTCAGAGACAGCTAATATACTAGGAGAAATATTTGCCAGAGTATCGTCAAAACAATCATATCGTGAAGAATTTTTGACCTATAAAGAGAAAACTGAAAAAAACAGAATTAATTTTAACACCAAACATATTGACTCCTATAACCAACCAATTACATTGCATGAATTACGTGAAGCATTATCAAAAACAAAACCAAGTGCAGTTGGACCAGACAACATACATTATGATATGCTTAAACATCTGAAGCAAAAAGAAATAGAAAACCTTCTTAAACTGTACAATCGCATTTTTCAAGAAGAGCAATATCCTGAAGCTTGGCATCATGCAATAGTATTAGCTTTCCAAAAACCGAATAAAGATCAGAAGGACCCAAACAACTATCGACCGATAGCGCTCACTAGCTGCTTGAGCAAAGTTTTGGAGAAAATTATCAACAAACGATTAATCTGGTTTTTAGAAACAACCAACTGGTTAAGCAGTATGCAATGCGGGTTTAGAGGTAATAGATCCACCTTAGATCACCTCGTAAGAATAGAAACAGACATAAGAGATACATTTATAAGTTCAAAACATATGGTTACCATATTTTTTGATATAGAAAAGGCATATGATACAGCTTGGAGATAGTTAGTTAGTTAGTTAGTTGAGTTTTATTGGCGCATCAGCAACTTAGGCTATAATGCGCCAAAACTTTGTCAGCAAAATTAGTAAAACATTCAGTGACCTAATGAATTAGGTCACTAAGTCAGAGTATAAAAACAATTATAAACTGTAAAAGACAAATATCTGTAAACGAGTAACAATAGTAAACCTTAGAATAATAAGATTTTTTTTTTTTTTTTTTTTAAATACGAGTAAAAAGGTTTACTGTTTTTAGGAAACTAAAAATAGCAGACACATGGTCATTGTCGGATAAAATCTGACTGAGTGTATACGGCTCAGTCAGATGGTTAAAAGCGGTATAACGAGCATTTCTAAAATTGGTACAGTCACATAAAATATGTTTGATGGATAAAATGGTGTCGCACTGCTCGCACATAGGAGGGTCATCAGCCCTCAGCAAAAAGGCGTGTGTTAGATGACAGTGTCCTATGCGGAGCCGAGCAAGAACAACTTCCTCTTTGCGATCCCTGCGTAAGCTGGACCGCCATGGATGGATCATAGGCTTAATTCGACATAGTTTGTTTGTAGTAATCAGTCGATGCCACGAATCTTGCCACTGAGATTGTAGGTTACTACGGATCACTTGCCTGTAGTCTGTATAGGGGACTAACAGGTCAAGATTATCCGTCAGGGCTGCCGATTTGGCTGCAGTGTCAGCCAAATCATTTCCTCTAATCCCGATGTGACTGGGAATCCAGCAGAATCGGATATCGAATCCACTTACAAAGAGGCTGTATATTATCTGCTGGATTCGGGACAGGGTTGGATGATTAGAGTGTGACATCGCTGATAAAGCCTGTAGTGCACTCATTGAGTCGGCATATATAATACTCCGTTGGTAACGGTGTTTTCTTATGTGATCTAGAGCTAACTCTATGGCATGCAGCTCTGCAGTGTAAATGCTGCAGTCAAGGGGTATCTGCTCTGATACGGTATTATTTGGAAAGACAGCAGCAGATCCCACATACGATTCTGACTTCGAGCCGTCTGTGTAAACTGGCAAGAAGTCAGAATGTTCTGCACGGTGTTGTGAATAGAGCTGAAGGTAGACAGAGGCTGGAGTATTAGACTTCGTCGCAAGTTTGAGCGAGAAGTCACATGCTGGTGTTTGTGCATGCCAGGGTGGAAGGGGCTCCTTTGGTGATCGAGCGACCTTGTCTACCGAGATGTTAAGCTCATTGAGTAGCTCTTGAACACGAATGCCGAATGGGCGATTGGTGGTCCGCCGTGTGTTATAAAGATTTTCCCATCGTGGCTCGAAAACGGATGTCCACGTGGGATGGTCCGGCAGGGACTTCAGCTTGAAGGCATATTGTAGAGACAACTGCATTCGTCGAAGCGACAACGATGGTTCATTTGCTTCGACATACAGACTTTGGACAGGTGATGTTCGGAATGCACCAGTAGCGATTCGAATGGCTTGGTGATGGATGGGGTCAAGCCAACGAACGACGCTATTTCTGGCAGATGCATACACCTGAGACCCATAATCTAATTTTGAGCGTACAAGTGCACGGTACAGACGTAGTAGAGTGCATCGGTCTGCACCCCAAGAGGTAGAAGAGAGAGAGCGGAGGATGTTAAGCCCTCTCGTACACTTCGTACGTAGCTGACGAATGTGTTGAACAAATGTCAACTTTTTGTCAAAAATGAGTCCCAGGAATTTTGCCTCTGATACGACTGGGATGGTGCTTTGTCCAAGTCGTAATTCAGGCTCAGGGTGGAGGTTACGTTTGCGACAAAAATGGACGCAAACGGTCTTCTCCGGTGAGAACCTGAAACCACTGGCCGTGGCCCAGATGTTAACACGGTCAATAGCTTGTTGCAGTTGTCTCTCAATAACCCTCATATTGCATGATTGAGAGAATATGCTGAAGTCATCGACATAGAGTGCACTGTTTACAGTTGGAGGAAGTTGTTCTGAAATAGAATTTATTTTAATGGCAAAAAGCGTAACACTTAAGACAGATCCTTGTGGTACCCCCTCCTCTTGGCAAAAAGGCCGCGAAAGGGAGGATCCTACACGAACTTGGAAATAACGGCAGGATAAAAAATTTTTAATAAAAATGGGAAGGTGGCCTCTCAGACCGAGATTGTATAGGTCTCTTAAAATACCAAATCTCCAAGTTGTGTCGTACGCTTTTTCCATGTCAAAGAACACCGACACCAAATGTTCTCTTTTTAGGAAAGCATCTCGGATAGATGTTTCCAGTCTAACTAAGTGGTCCAATGTGGACCTATTTCTTCGGAAGCCGCACTGAAAGCGGGAGAGAAGGTCATTCGACTCTAAATACCATAGGAGCCGAGCATTGACCATTCTCTCCAATATTTTGCACAGACAGCTGGTCAGAGCAATAGGACGATAGTTTTTTGGATATTTAGGATCCTTTCCTGGCTTAGAAAAAGCAAGAATAGTTGCCTTGCGCCAGGTTTCCGGAAAGTGCTCCTCGAGGAAGATTGTTGTACAGGAGGAGCAGACGGTCCATGGATTCTGGTGAAAGATGTTTGATCATTTCATAATGGATGTTATCTGGTCCAACAGCGGTAGCCTTTGTACGGGCGAGTGCTGTTTTCAGCTCATGGATATTAAATGGCCCATTGTATGGGTGGGATCCCTTCGATGTGAATTTAAGGGCCTGCTGTTCAGCGTTGCGCTTTAGGACCAGAAACTCTGGGGAGTAAGATGATGTTGCGGAGATTTTAGAAAAAGTTTCCCCAAGAGCATTCGCTATTGCAGTAAAGTCTGCAATAGTACATCCATTATATTCAAGGACCGATGAGGGGTGCGCTGTGTATTTTCCCTTCATTTTCCGGATTTTATCCCAGACTACCTTAGAGTTGGTAGACTGGTTAATAGATGATGTAAAACGGATCCACGATTCCTTTTGACTCTGACGACGGATGTAGCGTGCTTTGGCTCGTGCACGTTTAAAGGCTATAAGGTTGGTCGTGGTAGGATATCGGCGGAATATCCCCCACGCTTTGTTTTGAGCCTTTTTTGCTGCTGTGCATTGTGAATTCCACCAGGGTTTGGGAAATGGTGGAAACCGGGCAGATGTTTTTGGAACAGTATTCGCAGCTGCTTGGACAATATTTTCTGTGATGTACTTAACTGCATCATTGATAGGCTCTTGACTGACTGTACTAAGATCACAATTTGCCTGATGTTGGAAGGCAGTCCAGTCAGCCTGATCAAACTTCCACCGTGGTAACCTGAAGGGAAGAAATGGTCTCCCACTGTGTAACAAGGTTATCACAGGGAAGTGATCACTTCCGTATGGATTCTCCTCCACTTCCCAAGTGAGTGAAGGGAGCAGAGAAGGGGAGCAGATAGAGAGATCAATGGCAGAAAAGGTACGGGTAGGCATGTGGAAAAAGGTGTTTGTTCCAGTATTTAGAAGGGAAAGGTCATTGTCATTGAGCATGCGCTCTATGACTCGTCCCCTTCCGTTGATGTTAGCACTACCCCACAGGGTGTTATGTCCATTCATATCCCCGAGAAGTAAGAAAGGGGGAGGCAACTGCGTTAGAAGATCATCAAGGTCTGCCTGGGAGATGTCAGTCCCAGGTGGCAAATAAATAGAGCATACAGTTAATAAGAATCCCACTGAAAGGCGAATTGCAACAGCCTCTATGCTGGTTGTAATTAGCAAGGGCTGCACTGGGGTATGGTTACCCACAAGGATAGCCACTCCCCCATGTACAGAGCCGTCCGCAATTCTATCCTTCCGAAAAACTGTGATGTTGCGCATGGTGGGATCATCATTTGCCTTTAGGTATGTCTCCTGCAAGCAGAAGCAAACTGGCTCGTGCTTTTGCAGGAGGGCCTTGATGTCATCTATATTTCGCCGGAATCCACGACAATTCCATTGTAGGAATTTAGCCATTATTTTGGCTTGGTGGGTCCATCAGGCGGCTTCCGAGGTGCTGAGGGCTTACTTTTATCAGTCTTGGATTTATCCTTTTTGGGGAAGAATGGACGCTGTCCCGTGTCCATTTCCTCCTCCGCAAAGAGTTCCAAGACTGACTCTTCGGGTACCTCCTTCTGCTCGACATCCATCTTTTCTTGGGTACTAGGTGGGACGTCCCCTTTCTTATTCTTTTCTTTCATAACTACTTTTGTAATTTGTGGAGCATTAGGAGGTACCGATATAGGAGTGGCAGCTGATTGGTCCTTTTGTGCAGGTTTTTGAGAACTTAATAGATACCGCGCGATGGGAGTGAAAGACTCCTTTGGAGGAATGGTCATGTCCGTCTGAGTTCCGACGGAACATCTCCCTGCTACCTTCTGGGCGTAGGTAGGTTTGTTGATATTCAGGGGTTTGACCGATTTCCTTGCCTCCTGGTATGATATGTTAAGCTCTGCCTTCAGCCGTTGAATCTCTTTTTCTTCCTTCCACCTCTGGCATGCTCGTGAGTAGGCCGGATGTTCGCCCTCACAGTTAATACAGGTGGGTTTTGCGGCTGAACATGCTGTTGTTTCGTGGTCCTTTGCACCGCATCGAGCGCATGCAAGGACTCCACGGCAGGCCATTTGAGAATGTCCATACTTCTGGCACTTAAAGCACCGTAAAGGGTTCGGAACGTATGGACGCACTGAACAGTTGATGTATCCAGCTTTAATCTCATCAGGAGGTTTAGGAGTGTTAAAAGTCAGGATAACGCTCCTGGTTTTAACAATTTTACCATCCCTTCGCGCAGTGATTCTCTTGACGGCAATGACTCCCTGTGGTTTTAATTCGGAGCAGATTTCCTCCTCGTATACGTCGAGAAGGTCCCACTCCGAAATGACACCTCTAGATGAATTGAGTGTTCTGTGTGGTGTCACTGTTATAGGAATACCTCCGATTGATGTTGTTCGGAGTAGATGTTCGGATTGCCTGTCATTTTTAGTTTCAATTAAGAGGTCTCCAGAACGGAGCCTCTTAACTGATTTGGGAGAACCTGCTAACCCGTCTAACCCTTTCTGTATGAAGAAGGGCGACATTTTACCAATCGGTTTTTCACCGGTTGAGTGCATGATTAGGAACCTTGGGACTGGCCCTGATGGTAGTTCGGTTCGCTGCCTCTTATTAGCAATAATGCTATCTGGATCTTTGTCAATGGTTTCAGATAGGGACCGGGTTGGGGCCCCTGAAGAAGGTAGTTTATCAGGATTCATAGAGTTTTTTATATGGTTCAGTGCCCGGGCTCCCCACCCACCACGGAGCCCAAAGGGACGCCCACTACCCGGCATGCAATAAATGCGCTCGGGAGTGGGACGCCAGGGCTACCCAGACACTATACCCGCACCGCCGCCAGCCTGAATCCTGTCCCTCGGACCATGAGGGTAGGGGCGTGGCATTGTCACGGTTGACCCTCGCAGGCGAGCCTACTAGCCGATTGATCCTAGCCGGGCCTTCCAGGACCACCCGTCTTGTCGAAGCAGGGGCCAAAGTGGTGTATTGAAGCTGGGCCCCTCAACCACCAGGATCCCCCTTTCCGAATTTCCACGGGTCGCAGCGCACGGCAAACACGCCGGATTCCATTGATGTAAGCCTGGAACCTGGGCTGTGGGCGTTGGATCCCAGTGATGCTAGTCTGGAAGTCCAGTAGCGTCACTGGGAGGTCCCCTCACCACGTACAGGTGCCCACGTCGAGGGGTGCTTGGAGATATGGTATACTACAAGACATCCACGATACAGGCCTCAGAGGACATTTACCGCACTTCATCCAAAACTTTATGAAAAACAGAACATTTCAGGTCAGAGTACAGAACACCATGTCAAAAATATATAAACAAGAAGAAGGAGTCCCCCAGGGGTCTGTCCTCAGTGCTATACTATTCGTCATAAAAATAAATAGCATCACAAAACAACTGCCATCCACGGTGTCGCATGCACTATATGTAGATGACTACAGTGTATCGTATCAAGCACAGAATATGGGAACAACAGAAAGGCAACTAGAATGCGCAATTAACAAAATCAGTAGTTGGCCCCACAAAAACGGATTTAGAATTTCACAACAAAAAACAGTCTGCGTACACTTCGGTAGGAAAAGAAACTTACATCCCGACCCTGAACTAACAATAGAAGGTCACAAAATACCCGTCAAACAAAGCGTAAAATTTCTTGGATTCACTTAAGACAAGTTAACCTTCGTAGAGCATATAAAGCAAATACCAATAAAATGTATGAGGCGACTTGATATTCTTAAAGTCTTAACATTAGTATTTTGGGGAACAGACCGTTATATCCTGCTCAACCTGTACAAAACACTAATAAGGTCAAAAATAGATTACGGGGCACCCGTTTAGCATCCGCCAAAAAGAGCGCCCTCAAATGGTTAGATCCAATTCACCATAGTGTACTACGAATAGCAACAGGAGCCTTCCGCACATCACCTTCATACAGTCTTTATACAGAAGCTAATGAACTACCATTGTTATTCAGCAGACAACAGTTGGTCCTGTTCTATGCATACAAGATGAGATCCACAAGAGACCATTCGATTTGGATATCATTAATCTCACCAAAATGGGAAAACATATATAGGAATCGCAGAAGTGCAAACAAGCCTCTAAGAATCAGACTACAAGAACTACTGACAACACAGGATCTTAACGTAAATAATGTTGCAAATCTTGAAAGGCACATAATACCACCATGGATAAACCACTCCGCAACTTGTGAACTCTCCACGCAAACCTGGAATAAAAATAACTTATCAGACATTAACTTTCAACAACTACATGCAGCACATAGAACTAAATATCCCAATCATTTACCAATATATACAGATGGATCAAAAGCAGAGAACCATGTAGGAGCATCGGCAGTATTCCCAGACACTACACTGGCACGCCAACTTCCAAAAGAATGCAGCGTCTACACTGCAGAACTAGTAGCAGTTCAGATAGCCCTGGAGTACTTCAGAACCACATATCATTTGAGAACAGTAATATACTCTGATTCATTAAGTGCAATACAAGCCATTCAAACCACGACCAATACAACCCATCCAGTTCTAGTGCAAATTAAACAGATATTAACGGATTTAACAAAAGAAAAACAAGAAATACTTTTCTGCTGGATACCAGGACACAAAGGGATAAAAGGAAACGAAGAAGCTGATAGATTTGCAAAATCAACAACTAACCTTCAGAAACAACCTTTCCCAGTTCCGTATCAGGATTATAAACCAATCATTCAAAACCGCTCTCTGACACAATGGCAAGAACTCTGGCAAAAACAAACTTCAAATAAATTATATAAAATAAAACCAAAAGTTGAACATTGGAAAACAAGCACAAGAAAATCAAGGAGAGAGGAAGTTGTTCTGACTAGACTACGAATTGGACATACACACCTCACACATGGCTATTTACTACGTGCAGAAGAACCTCCAAGATGCCAAACATGCAATACTACCCAAACAATCAGACATATACTCATAGAATGCCCTACCTATGAAAATGATCGACGAAAGATTTTCTCATCATTATATAAAAGAAATCAAGACATCACCCTCAGAGATATCCTAGGTGACGAGGGAGGGGTATCAGACATTTTCAGATTCATGCAGACAATCAACATCTACCATCTACTATAAATAATGATAGAGTATATAATCACAGAAAATATTTAACTCCAGTTAATACGACAAGATATAGAGAATCAATATACATACAAAGACATAATATAACGAATGAACTGGCGCATTATGATCTCCGTTGTCAATGTGCCAATAAACAACAAAACAACCAACCAACCATCAGATGACTGTGTCCCCATGCGGAGCCGAGCTAGAACACCTTCCTCCTTATGGTCCTTGCGAAGACTAGACGGTCAACGTTCCATTACAGGCTTAATCTCGTATTGAAATAAGCTATACGAGATTAAGTTTCTCGTTTAGCCATTGGGAAATCAGTTTCTTTTGAATTACTTGCCTGTAGTCTGTATAGAGGACTAAGAGACAGTAGTTATAACGGGTCACTGATTTGTCTGCAGAGTCCACCAAATCATTTCCCAGGATCCCAATGGGCTGGGAATCCAGCAGAAGCGAATGTCAAATTCCAATTCAGAAAGGGAGTGTCCTCTGCTGTACTCGAGACAAGACTGAATAAGGATTGCGTCTCGTCGATGAAAAAGCCTGTAATGAACTCAGACTCGGTATATATAACGCATTCTTGGTGGTGGTGGTGTATTTGTATGTGATCCAAGGCTGGTTCAATTGCCTGCAGCTCTGCGGTGAATATGCTGCATTCGGCAGAGATATGGTAGCAACTGGGAAGACAGCTGCAGATCCAACAGACACCTTTGACTTCGAACCATCTGTGAAAACTGGCAAGAAGTCGAAATGTTCAAATCGGTGGGCTGAAAAAGAGCTGCAGGTAGACATCAGATGGAGTATTATCCTTACTCCAATTGCTAAGAGAGAAGTTGCAGGTGGGGACATGAGCATGCCAAGGTGGAAGGGATTGCCTAGGTGATGGACAATGTAGTCTACCGTGAAGTCCAAATTTCTGAATAGGCCTTGGATACTAATACCAATGGACGATTGGCTGTCACTGCACCAGTAGTAAATGCGGATAAATAAATAAATTTTCTGTTTATACTCCGGGACGACCAAACGGTCAGTGGAGTTTACAAGATACACAGAACACAAGAAACAGCACCGCATTCAGCAGTCACGGGCTTGAACCCCGGTCACTCAAGGCACGTGTACTTATGCACCCGCGCGCCTGACCACTAGGCTACAGAAGGACACTATTCCTGGCAGACGCATGCGCTTGACACTCAATCTAATTTTCACCGCACAAGTGCACAATACAAACAGAGTCACGTGCATCGGTCTGCACCCCAATAGGTAGAAGATAGAGCACGGAGATAATTGTGAAATGGCATTTCTTGTTATTATTGTTATGGTGGGTTATTGAGAGAGAGAGAGATAATCTTTAATGCCCTTCACGGCCAAAAAGCCAGGGGTTTACATTTGTACAACTTCCCGAAACTTCCGGGAAAATAGAACAATTAATTTACAAAAACAGGTAATTTTACAAAAGAAAACATATTTTATACAAAGGAGAGAACTCCTTACGAGAGTTAGGTCTGATTGAGCTGACTTAACATCGAGATAAGAGCACCAGCTCAATCAGACAGGAACAGATGCAAGGTACACATGTCAATGCAGATTAGTCCTACTAGACATAATTTTTTTCCTGTAAGTCCGGTCAATAGCGAATTTGTTCAGGTCGGCGTCAAGTGCCTGGGTTTGCTTGAACATCTGCTGAGGAAGGAACCTGTCCGAGAGATGGAGTCGCGCTGAATGCGAGTAGAGCTCGGGATTGGCCCTAAGGGCAGCAGGGGGGATCCTCCAGCCACAGGTATCCCAGAATGAAGGTGTTGCGATTATGCCTGTTATCATCTTGACTGTTGCTAGGAGGCGTTGGTCTTCGACTAAGGTGGGAAGCCGTGGAATCCCGAGAGAGTTGGCAAGCTGCGTGGTGTGAATCAGAGCTGGAAGGTTGTGCTTCCTGTTGGCCCACTTTAGGAGCCAGAATTCTGTGGCAAAGAGTGGTTTCTTTATTGATGGTGCCGCTGACGCCCAAATTTCAGCAGCATAGAGTAAAGGTGGAAAGATGATTGCTCTTATGTACCTCACGGTTGTCTTTTTATCTCTGATATGAAGGAGATGCTGTTTTGCTATCCACCGGAGTCTTGAAGCACGTGTGAGGAGCATGTCTATGTGGGCGTTGAATCGAAGTTTGGAGTCGAATACAACGCCCAGATCACGATGGCTGGATGCAATTGGGATGAGGATGTTGCCGACCGAAGGCTGGAGAGAAGAAGGAGTTTGCTTCAATGAATACACCATGAATTCGGACTTAGCAGGATTGATCTTGAGCCCGAACTGGCAGAGGTAAGATGTGACTGCAGTGAGAGTGTTGTTAATTTCCGTTTTTACCAGATCAAGGTCTTGACCAGGGATGATGGGAGTCAGTATCTTGATATCATCTGCATAGCTCAGTAGACATCGAGAATGTGCAACCAGTGGGAAGATAATAGATGAGAACAGAAGGCCGGAAAGGACCCCTCCTTGTGGGACTCCTGCGGTGACGGATCTAGTAAGGGTGCGATCTCCTGTATGAAGCTTTATAACTGTGTTATTCAGAAGAGAGGAGAGAAAGCATAATATGTTCCCTGTGATCTGGAAGTGGCATTCCAGGAGAGTGAGTAGTTGGTTTACTTGGACGGCATCAAATGCAGCCTCAATGTCTAAGTAAGTCACAGCTAGTTCGTGCCTTTTCTCGAATGCTGACAAGATAGTATTCGTTGTGGCTAGCAGATTTGTGATCGTTGATCTGTTTGGAAGGGAGTAGTGAATTTGGGCTGGATTACTGGGCATGATCTGCTTGGTGAGGATCGGGAGTAAGGTCTTCTCCAGGAGCTTCAGCAGGCTGGAGGAGTTGGAGATGGGTCGGAAATGTTTAGGTTTCGATGGCGACTGAACTTTGGCTAAAGGTTTGATAAGATAGTTTTCCCATTGCTGTGGGAAAATCTGGTTCGAGAGTAACTGGTTGAAAATAATTAAAAGTGGCTGAATAATGTACGGACTTAGGCATTTGAGCATGAATTGGGGAACTCCATCATCACCAGCGGTTGACGAGGCAGGTAGAGAATTGATGGCGACGATCAGCTGTTGTTTTGTGATCTGAATGGTGCTCAACACTTCTTGCTGGGTGGGCTCTGTTAGTAGAGCCAGATCTGAGTTTTTGATAGGATTACGATTAAATCTTGTGACGAAATCGAGCCACAATTGAGGATCAAATTGCAGAGGAAAATGAAGGTTCACTTTCTTGTATGGAATTTTTCCTTTAGCCAGATCTCGGTTAACATATAATTTGATTGCCTCAGATTTCATGCGATTAAATTGGGCCCGTGCCCTAGAATAAACGATGCGATCATTGACATTTTGCGACTGTTTCCATGTGCGATGGAGCTGTTGCTTCAGCTGGAAACTCATTTTGAGTTCTGAATTCGACCAAAGTCTTGTATATGGACTGATTGTGATTTTTTTAGAGGCGGCATATTTGGCAACCGTGTTGATCCAGTTTGTGAGAATGTTCACAGCTATTTCTGGGTCACAAGTCTCTAAGGCCACCCAGGGAATGAGAGAGGCGGCTCTGATGCACTTATCTACGTCAAGTAAGTTGGGGCTAGTGATGTCAACCTTTTTTGTTGTCCTTCTGGTTTCTAATTTGGGGGCTGGCAGATATGCAGTCACATGTATTGGGACATGATCAGAGTCGAATGACGTTTCTGCAATGTAATCAAGGGTGCAAGGGATAGAGGCTAGAACTAGATCTAAGAGGTTATTCCCCCTGGTTGGAGCTTCATTAATAAGTTGTAGATCAGCACATCTCAAGTGTGCCAGAAGATCCTTTTTCATATTAGATAGCTGAGGAGGTAAATTGAAATCACCACAAACTACGTGAGAGGCTGTGGGATGCAGCTGATTGATTATCCAGTTGGAAACTTCAAGGATGATTTGCGGGGAAGGCGTTGGAGGTATGTACACCACACAGAGGTCAAACGTCACGAAGTTGTATCTTAACGTAACGAGGATTGCTTCATAGCTTTCTAGATACCACGTTAATCTCATATTGACGATTTTCTCCAAGATCTTGCCCAAGCTGATGGTCAAAGCGATAGTTCTTTTCCCTGCTTCGGGAAAGCTAGTATTATTGCGTGGTGCCATTGGTCTGGAAATGTATTCACAAGGTATATCTTATTAAATAAATCTAACAGGGCTCATTGAGATTGTTCATCTAGTTGTTGTATCATTGCATAATGTATTTCATCGGGACCAACTGCACTGTGTTTCGCCTGTAGAAGGGTTTGTTTTAATTCTGCAACAGTGAGTGGCACGTTGTATTGTTCATAGTGATTGGCGGAAAATTTTAGGTTTATTTTTTCGCCTTCCTTCTTGTAAGTTTTGAAAACAGTTGGGTATGCGCAAATATCAGATGTATTGGCAAAGTCTTCGCCGAGCACGTTGATGATATCTGAGGTATTTGTGACTAATTGTCCTTTCCAATTTAGTAGTGGCGATGGATTTATTTCGGAATTGTTTGTCATCTTTCTGATCTTCTTCAAGATATGTGTAGGTGTGGAACTGGTCATAGAGGATGCAAATTTAATCCAAATCGCTTTTTTGCTGATTTTGTGCACTCTCCTGACCTCAGCTCTGGCTCTTTTGAATTGTATCAGATTGTCCGTTGTTAGATTTTTGCAGTGATTCCAGGATTTATTTCTCTCTTTTTTAGCTTCCTGACACGCGCTGTTTCACCATGCTTTTGGATATATTCTAATGTAAGCAGACGTTTTGGGTATTGTATTTTCCGCTGCTTGAAGAATGGTATTTGTGACATAGTCCACTGCTCTTGTACTGATTCTTGTTTAATGACGTTTCGGTCTAGTTTTGCTAATATTCTGAAGGTTTCCCAGTCGGCATCATATTTTCAAACTAGGATGCTTGGTGGTTTGGCATGGGGTTTTCTTCGTAATTTTCAAAATTATGGGGTAGTGGTCGCTACTCAATGGGTTCTCATGCACAATCAATTGGATCTTCGGGAAGAGTATTTGGGAACAGATTGATAGATCTATTGCGGAGCTGCTTTTTGATGGTAGGTGAGAATATGTGTGTGCCATCATTCAAGATCATGAGGTTGTTTTAGTTTATTATTTCCTCAATTTGTTTACCCTTCTAATCTATTTTGGAATCGCCCCGTAGTGGATGATGTCCATTTAGGTCACCTAAAACGGAGATAGTAGTTGAGTAATCAGCTCTTCGAAATCTTTCAACGGGAAATCTTGACTAGGAGGTATATATATTGACGTTATGGTAAAATTGAAGCTTATTGCTTGTCAGACTGCGACTGCTTCTATGGGTGTGTTCAACGGTATTGCTTGAGATGGCACATGTCTGTTAACTAATATTGCGGCGACTCCTCGCGTTGTTGTATCTGATATGCGGTTTTTTCTGTATGTTGTATAATTTTTTGATTGTATTATGGTTCTGTAATTTTAAATGTTTCTTGTAGGCAGATACTTATTGGATGATACTGGGTAATGAGGTTTGTTTGTTTATTTGGTTTTTAGGAGCATTAGCAACTAAAGCCATATTGCTCCGAGATATGCGGTGATCATTCCCTGACCTTTCCGCATCCTCCGTATTTGGTGGTGACGGGCTCGAACCCCGGTCTAAACAAGAAGCGTATGCTACGCACCGCTGCTCCTTCCCACCTGGCTACGGAGGCGCCCAAGGTAATGAGGTCTATTATATCATTAACGTTTGAGCGAAATCCTCGACAGCTCCACTGGATAACCGTATCTGTCATTTAGGGTAAGATAATCCCTCGGATTGTTTCCACTTTGTCCGCCTTGGTTTTATCTTTTTTTTTTTGGAAACTGGGCTCCTCCCGTATCTATTTCATCTTCGACAAAAAGTACGAGTACGGGATCCTCTCTGAGGTTTATTACCTCTGTATCCATTTGTTCTGCCATTTTTCTTTCTGTATTACTTTTGCTTTCTTTGATTACTTTCCTTCTTACACTTTCTGCATTTTCCGGTGGAAAAGACAAAGGTGTATTCACCATTTTTTCTTGTTGCTTTTGTGGTGGAGATGTTTTATACAATTTGCGGGCCCATTCTGAGATTGATTCCTTTGAGAAATTGTCACATTTGTTTGTGTTCCAACAGATATTGAATTAGGAACTCTTCTTTCCGGAGTCTTTTTGATTGTACTGCTAACTTGAGCATATCCGTTTTCAGTCTCTTTGTGGAGACAGAATCATTTCTTTCAATTTTTCTAATCGTTTTAATTGTATCTCCGGGAGGACTAGATTCCTCGTACCTTAGATCAGTTATATTCGGATCTGTGTACCCAGTAAATTCCTGGGTAATGGAGTCAGTTCGCTCCATTTCGTCCTGGCAGGGAGGGCTTTTCCACACCAGGTTACCGGCCCCGCCACGTGGAGGCAGGAGCAGTGCCACTCTGTGACCAAGCACTAGAGGGTTAATAGTTAATATGTACAAGAAAAGAAGTTTGCTTTCCTAGTCTAGTAAAGTTAATTTCTTTACTATAGCTCAGTTAACAGTGTGTTAATGATACTTTAAATAAGGAAAAAGATTTCTATTTAAAGAAAGAGCGCTAATTTTTCAGAGCAATATCGCTTGATACCTGGGGCCCCTATTTGTTCCTCAAAGAATTTAAATATATTTGCACCGGTTTTGGATGGTCCAAGTCTCAATGTGAAGAATTTCGATTTTGTTTGGATGGATGTTATATTGTATTTTCTCCAATACTTTGGATTGGTCGACTGGTTTGGCTTTGTTGGGTCATGCTGGTGATGTTTCTTTTGATTGGAAGTAGACCTCTGTGCTACCAATCTATTTACAAAACTATTTTGTATAGAAGTTGGATCATTGACTGTTAATGTCACATCCAAAGGGGAATTAGGTCGCGATTGTTTGAAGGATGTCTGCTGGGAGACAATATGTGCATAAGTGGGTTTTTCATTGGTGTCACTGCTTATGCTTGAGTGTAGGCATGGTGCATTTTGAGAAGCTTCATTGTGAGAAATGGCTGTTTCAGATATATAATCGATATCGCACGTAAGTTCACAAGGGTGCTCTGATGCAGGTAATGACTCATATCGATGGGGGTAGGCAGGTCGCTGTGTTTCCTCTTAGTAAAAGATTTTTTTTCTTTAGTACTGTTTGTTTGAGATTTAGTGGGTTTCTTCATACTTTGAAGACTATCACGATGTGCTCTACCATGTATTCATTTGGTGTAGCTCCTTTGCCATTTTGAAGGTTTTGTCTATGGTAGAAGGTTGGTTCACAACGATGAACTTATTTCTAATTACTTGTGCCTTGAGTTGTTGTGCTTCTTCAAATTGGCTTCAGTTTTGGGCTTTAATTTGCTTAATTTCATTAATTAGAGTATTCAGCTGACCGTTTATGAGAATCACATAATCATCACTTATTTGAGGGCAGTTTTCCACGTGCATCAAAGCTGTTACCGTTTGGCAACATTTTGTGGCCGAGGTAGCTACGTTATGTCTAACTCCTTCAGGGTGGCATGCAACTGCCCTGTGGTGCAACAGAGAAGTGGAGGCAGGATTGTCGCCATCGGCGATTTGTACCTGCTGATCGGTAGTTTCCGGTGTTGTAGGATAGCTTTTCTTTTTTCCCTGTGCAGATGATATAGTTTCAGTTGATGTGCAGGGTATCTCATTACCTTAATGCACTGTTGAGGGGCTCATTGCATGAAAAACACGAAAAATTATATCTTTTTTAGGTCAATTTTGAGGCATGACCCACAAAGGTAGAGCAGCACGTAACACAGATAATGCTTAGATCAGCGCTTAATTTGCATACGGCTATAGTAAAGACTTCATTCAACTCAGTGATGTTTGGATGTCTGATGACAAAATGCTCCTGTTTGAAGGTTTAACAGGTTAAATTAATGGTATTTAGTTAGGCAAGCTTGTCGCCGACCTTAGTTAATCCGTTTGTGGGGGACTTTAATCCCAAGGGGTTAGTGATTGACATGCATCACTAAGGCAACTGACCTTGATCTTTACCTGCAACGGTAAAGTGGTGCTGGTTAGCGATAATAAAGCTTGTTAGTATCCGCTTATGGGATTCTGCAATATGAAAAAGAACTGCAAACAATAAATAGATGGGAGACTTGGTCGCCTTAAAGTTGGTGTCTTCCTCTTCAGATTCGCTTGAGGAGCATAACAATACTAAGATCACCGTATAAACTTAGGCAAAACTATATTAATGTTAATAATTATTGAGAGCAACACACATACCTGGCCGTACCGTCCGGCGCCACCTAATATGCTGACGGATGCCTCCGTTTGCGGCGCAAGCAACGAGGGTCCATCGTGCCCACTATCCAGGCAGGAGGCAGTGATTGCTTAATACAGGACACTTTCTAGCAAGAACTAGTACTCCCTTTTCGTATGGACCAAAGTTACACAGTGAGGTCCACCAGCAGCTCTTAGGAGACCATGTGCACCCTGACCATTTTGAATTTTTCCCCGGACAGAAAAGGGATTTTCCGAGACGATAATTCGCCGTATCATCGGGTCCGCACTGTGCACGAGTGGTTCGAGGAACAGAGTGAAGATATCACCCATCTTATTGATTGGCCTCCAATTCTCCTGATATTGATCCAATTAAACACCCGTGGGATGTTTGGAACGGCATACGAGGCGAAACCGTCATCTATGCCTACACTGTGGAAAGCCTTGCTGGCATATGACCGTAGATTCGTCTTCAGACATCTAGTGGAGTCAATGCCTAGGAGAATAGCGGCCCTTATTTGAGCGAAATGTGGTCCAACACGGCATTAGACAGGTAGTCATAATTCAGTGATCATTGAGTGTATATACAAAAAAAAAAAAATAATAATAATAGGGTCAGGCTCTTATCAGATTTGGTGGTGATGTAGTCTCATTTGCTGGGAGGCCTCTGCATTTATTTCCAAAATATAAGTGATTGTCTTCTCTTGGCTTAGATGATGATCCAGATAATAACCTATATACATGGTAGGGTCTTCCGTCGTGCGAATAAATTCTGTGCATAGCGCGTATAGACGACATAGTCTTCTTCTCTTTGGAGGATGTGCTGTTCTTGGTTTTTAGGAAGGTAATATATCCTAGTCAGGAGGAGGCATCTCAAATCTTCATATATTTCGCATTCGTACATCAGATGGTCCCAACTTTCGAGGGAACCACAGAGGCATTCTGGATTTTTGGTGATCCCGAGTGCAATGAACTTTCCTCTGATACATCCATGGCCAGTTAACAAAAAGGTGACGAATAGGCCAGGGGGAGAAGCATGGAGAAGATTTCGGGTATACTGTTGCTATTGTAGGTATGAATTTTATGGTGACTTCTCCTTTTGCAGATTGTCCACCTAGCCTGCCAGACCTGCTGCACTTATGCAGTGAGGCGCTTCTTCTCCGCCTTGTTGTTATTTGAGGGGTCAGGGGTAAAATCCAGACAAGAAATGGCTTTACCTTTGGAGAGTATATAAAGCAAACCACATTAACACCGACTGTAAAGTTCCCTGCCGATCAAATGGTCTAGGGATGCATAACAAGTAAAGGAGTAAAAATTAAAATTATGTGCATTTGTCCGTAAATTATGTGTATTTTTGTAGCCGGGCTTCTTGTTTCGGGATGAAAAAACAAAAAACCGCGCTTACGGGGAGGGAAGATGCAAGTGTTGCCACATTTAACCAGGCCTTTTCATATGCCACTATACGAACAGGTCTTAATGGAGCTGCAACAGAAAATGTGTAACTGGTGTGATTTTCAACAACAGAAAATGTGTGTAGCTGAGTGTGATTACGGGAGTTGAACCTAGTCGAAAATGAACTCTGTTAGTTGAGCATGTCTCGTGTAACTCCAATTCAATTTAAATAAATTAATTCACAAGTTTTCACTCCTTATATTGTGCCTAAAAGATGTGAGGTGCCTAAAACCATCTTAAAAATGGTTTATTCCGTTGTCACCCTCGCTAGCTCTG
The DNA here is from genome assembly GCF_048544385.1 of Mastigoproctus giganteus. Classification (NCBI taxonomy): domain Eukaryota; kingdom Metazoa; phylum Arthropoda; class Arachnida; order Uropygi; family Thelyphonidae; genus Mastigoproctus; species Mastigoproctus giganteus. The sequence continues at coordinate 177,006,566 of NC_143585.1, forward strand.
AAAAAGCTAAAAGATAAAGCTGGATGTGAACGAAATGCTGCAGAAAAGTAATTTTTCTTTCGAGTATGAGCGGATGGAACAAATCTGTTGAGTTCTAAACATAAATTGGTACAAATTAGTGATTGATAAGTCAATTCTTAGTACAGCACACGTACTCATTGAATTATGCGGATGACTTCCTTACTACTTTCTTTAAGGTAGCACATTTTTATTGGTTTAAATAAACGAACAGTGGGATTTTAAATGTCTCGAGAACCCCATTGATCCGCCCTGAGAAATCTATTTAAGAAAAATATGCGAGAGTACATTTAAAAATGAATTTACCAATAAAGAGGTTCGGTTCAAAACGAAATGGAGTGATGGGAATTCGAAATCGGATGAAGTGCATTTTGTAAACAAAGAAGACATTTAAAGCGCTCGCTTTATGGAAGTTCCTCGACTGAATATTCAACGAGGAGCAAATGCATCCTCGCCGAATTATCGTTTCCCTTTCGATTAATAATTTATATCGGAGTGGTGATACGACGCTTGTGCAACCCTCTTTGACAACGATCTGGCTGCGGAGCACCTTGTTTAAATATGTAGTTTACTTCGTGGCCATTCTGCTCAGATATGGAAACAAGATATGGACTGCATAAAGCGCCTGCCGGGTGACTGGGAGGGTAATAAAAGCCACAAGGCGTGGGGTAACGAGCGAGTAAATTTAAATAATACCGCAGATAGAAAACAAGGCAAATTATTTTCTTCTCTCCTAGCCAAACGCGAGAGGCAACAAGAATACATCTCAGAAAGATATTATGGGGATGGGTGAGGAGGAAATCAACGAGAATCGAGACATATTATTATTATTGCGTACATAATAAAAGGTAAGGGGTTTCCAGAATTGAATTTCCCCGCATATGTCTTATTAGCGCAGAAAAAAAGCAACAACAAAAAACAAAAGCAGTAATAATTTCAGGGAACTATAAAAAGTTAAAATTACACCTTTTACGCGCACTTTAAATGAAACTGGGAGATTCGTCGGAGCAGTATTTCCCCAATTGTGGTCCCTCTAACTATTCATCGTTATTTATTAGCGTGCGCAGTTTAATATTTTTTGCGGTCCGTGCCTTCCACTTCAAAAAAATAAAAGCGGTGCATATCTGACAAAAGCATTGCGCAAAATGTCTCGAGACATCTCTCTGTACCAGTTAACATTTTTCTAGTAATGTAGTAGTAGTAGTGGCATGTGATGCAAGAAAGCAAGTGCATGAGCTTATGCAGCATCAGCCAAAAAAAAAAAAAAAAAAAAAAAAAAACCATTCCCTCCAAATGCCTGTCCAGTTCCTCCTTAAATTTATTCAACCTATCAACTTCCACAACGACAGATGGAAGTTTGTTCCAGCAATTAACCACCCGCTGGCTAAAGGCGAATTTCCGCACATCTATTCTACCTCTAACTTTTCTTAATTTGAATTTATGCCTCCTTAGGTTCGTAATCTGAACAAGTGGAAGAATCCTTTCAGAATTCAGCGTTATCAACCCATTCAAGGCCTTATACACCTCGATCAGATCACCGCGCAGGTGCCTAGTCTCCAGCCACTGCAATTTGCAGAACTTAAGCCTCTCTTGGTAAGAGGATCCCTTCATTTCCCTCACCAATCTTGTTGCCCTTCTCTGTACACGCTCAAGCAAATCTACATCCTTCCTAAAATGAGGCCTCCAGACCTGTACGCAGTACTCAAGGCGCGGCCCGACCATTGCCTTACACAGAGGGACAATCACCTCCTCCTCCCTGCTAGCAAAATTCCTATATATCATTGACAAAACCCCATGAGCTGCCCTGGCAGCCTGTCTGCATTGCTCAGAAAACTTAATATCTGCCTGCACAATTACTCCCAGGTCTTTTTCATTTTCTACCACCTTAAGTGTAGTACCACACAGTAGGTACGTTTCTCTGGGGTTACTTCTACCCATATGCAGTACTTTGCACATTTGTCAAGATTAAACTTCAGTTGTCACTTCTTAACCCATCTGCCCAAATTATCTAGATCCTGTTGCAGTAGCACACTGCCATTAACAGCCCTGCGAATCTTTGTATCATCTGCAAACTTCGACATTAAGCCTGATATACCTCCATCAATATCATTGATAAATATACAAAACAACAGTGGACCTAACACCAACCCTGTGGGACTCCACTAATAACATTAGTCCACGAAGAGCAGCACCCATTGATTACCACCCTCTGTATTCTCCCACTCAACCCTCCTTTTATCCATTGTAGCAACTTACCCTTAATACCATTCTGCTCCAATTTGTACAATATTCTTCCATGCGCAACAGCGTCAAAAGCTTTCCTGAAATCCAAATATATGATATCAAAATTATTTTTTGCATCCAGTTCCTTTGTAACCACATCATAATATCCTATGAAATTTGTTAGACAAGACTTTCCCTTAACAAACCCATGCTGTGTCTGAATTATTGCTGCAGTCTTGTCTAAATGATCATGCAATGCATCTTTAACCAGCGACTCCATTATTTTACCCGGAACAGAAGTTAAACTAACTGGTCTGTAATTACTCGTGTCACCCTTCGATCCCTCTTTGTGAATTGGGGATACATTTGCACATATCCAGTACGTGGGGACCTCCCCTGAGTCCAAGGATGCTCTCATAATTATGGCCAAGGGTTTGGTTAGTTGCTTTGCCGCCTCCTTTAATATAACTGGATAGATCCTATCCACTCCAGGTGTTTTTCTTATGTTTAACTTCAACAATTTCTCCTCCACTTTGCTCTCAGTTATTACAAAATCATTAAGTATCCTGCTACAATTTGATAACCTTCTGCCATTTCCAAACCTTAATAACTCCTCGTGTGTGAATGTAGATGCAAAATACTCATTCAGTTTGTTTGCTATCTGGGCAGGATCATCAACAGTCGATCCATCGATATCAAGTGGACCAATCAGATTCATCCCCTTCCTTTTAGAGTTTATATAAGTAAAGGAATCCTTGCTGTTTTTCTTATCATCTTTTGCCAAGGATTTCTCGTAATCTGCCTTCGCCTGCCTAACCTCCTTTGTGACCTGAGTACAGACTAGCTTATAACTGCCAGAGGCGTCTGAGTCGCTTGATAATTTATATGGATCCCATGCAATTTTCTTCTCTCTTACGAGTCTCATTAGTTCATTAGATAACCATTTAGGCCTAAACCTTGAACAATATTTCTTAATAGGTATGAAACTTTTAGTAGCATCCACGATTAATTCCTTGAATGCTTGCCACTCGCGGGAAAATTTTCGTCTCAAGATTGAGCCCAGCTACAATGGGCGAAAATATCAAGATGTTGGACAGGTAGAATTGAATCCCGTCAAAACAAGACGCCCAAGTTATATCTCATTTGTAATTTTCTGTCCTCCGGATAAACAAAGCATAATTCTAGATCCCAAAATCTGGCCACCAGGGACACTGGTTAAACCATTCATTGACAAGGTTCAGAGAGAAAATTTCACCACCAACGAAATCAACCATGCGACATAGCAACCAACAGATCAGGAACATACGAATCCGAAATGCCTTCAGCTCAGTTGCTTCATCCAAAACGTCAGAAGTCTCACCAACAAACTAAACACACTTCAATCCCTTCTCCTCATGGAAGAATATGAAATTATATGTATCACAGAAACATTGTTACCCAAGACAATCACCTAGATACACTCACGCAGCCAACAAAGTATAGATCTCTAGAGAATTCCAGAGACGACAGAAGAGGAGGTGGAGTCGCACTGGTGTTCAGAGAACATTTTCAACCCACTAAAACTAAAACCAGCCAACCATCTAACTTTGAATCTCTTTCCACAGTGTTATCGTTCAATGATACCCAGATTCAAGTCTGTGTAATATATTTTCCCCCAGATCATACTGAAGATTCAAGAGTGGAGCTACACAACTGGACAGCTACAAACTTAGAAACAAACATCAAAACCATAGTGACCGGTGACTTCAACATGCCTACACCACGCCATGAAGAAGCCAAGAAAGAACTGGACGCCATATTTGTTGCCCTGGGCCTCGTACAAAGTATTACCACCCAACCAGAGGTAATAGCACACTCGACCTCGTATTCCATAATCTTGACAGCATATCTATGATTACCTCTTCTTTTAAATTCTACTCTGACCACAATCCTATCACATGTGAAATCGCCTTACAAAAAAAAAAAAAAAAAAAAAAATCACAATTATCACTTGCCCAGAAAAGAAAACCAACCTGAGAGAGAACTAACCTTTTCTACTAAATTCCTGAAACCAGAAATCATCCTCAGACGTCTCAGAGAATTCAACTGGACACACCTATTCACTGTCCCTCCTGATGTAGCCCTAAGCCACCTAGCCGAACAGCTTTATGGAATAGCCAAAGAGGGAGCTGCAAAAGAAATACGCATCACCTCCAGAACCTCTGTATGGTTTAATCAAACAATCAAGCAGACTTTTCTCCAGAAACAGAAGGCTTACAGACGATAGAGAAAATCAGCTGACACCGAAAACTTCAGCGCCTATAAAAAGGCAAGGGCTCTCTTCTTAAGACAAAAACGACTTGTCTGCAACCAGTTTGCCCTGGATAAGCTGAAAAGATCTAAAAGACTCCAGAAACAGAGCCATAAGCAAATCAATATGAAGCAAGAAATATTTAAAGAATGGACTGAGCTTACTTTTCAACAGACCGACCAGTCACATGCTCCATCCCCTGTTACACTTTTTAGCCCTCCCTTCAAACCTCCAATATCACTCATAACCATAACTCGAAACCATCTGTTGGAGATCATCAAAAAACTTCCACTGAAAGCTGTTGTGGGTCCCGACCGGTTTCCTCTGTTTCTAATCAAAATCTGCGGTACATATATTATAGACCCACTAGTCCATATTTTTATATAAAATCTTAGAAAGTGGTTAGATTCCAAATATCTGGAACACATACTTTGTGCGACCAGTCCCTAAATGCAGGGACCGCAAGCGGTCTCAAGATTTCAGGCCTATTGCCATCGGCTGTGGGTTCCTAAAGATATTTGAAAAAGCAATCCAGCCCACCATTGCAGACCACTGTTTCAATCACAGGCCTCCGTACCTCCACACTGTGATTAAGGGGAGATCTACTAACAGCAACCTCCTAGACACCCTTACCAGAATCCAGAAAGCCCTCAACAACAGGACACAGCTTGATGTTATTTTCTTTGACATAAAAGCGGCCTATGACAAAATAGATATAACAGCTCTAATCACCATTCTCCAGCAGTACTTTAACATCACTGGAAGGACTCTCAGTATCATTAAATCAATCCTGGAACATAGACATCTCATCATATCACATCGCAGATTTCAGACAACTTGCATTACTAATAGGGGTGTCCCACAAGGGGGAGTCCTATCACCAACCCTATTTGCCGCAGCGCTAGAGCCCTTCCTGGCATCCCAAACGGACTTCCAATCATACGCCGATGACCTGAAACTTTATATTACATCCTCTGACCAAACTCAGGTTCGTAGCACTACCTTGCAGGCAAGTAAAACCATACATAACCTTCAACAATATTTGGCTTCAATCTGACTACAGATTAACCAAACAAAGACAGCTCAAATGTCCTTCACCTGGAAGAAGTCACGCAATGACATTAATCTTACCATCAGTGGATCACCCATTCAGAAAGTTAAAACGCACAAAGATCTCGGATAAGTGTGGGATGATGGGCTGACATTCCAGGCTCACCTCCTGAACACAAAAACCAAAATGTACTCCGCTATGTGGGCGATCCGCCAGGAACTAACGGGAATTCATGACGCCGACCTGGTAAAGAAATATGTTGTCCGATGTGTCTATCCTATACCTCTCTATGCCGCAACCATTTGGTCCTCTGCTCCCACAACACACTTCAACAAGTTCCTCAGCCTGGAATACTGGCTCCTGAAATGGCCAACTGGCGGACTGGCAACCAATACACCATTTCTAGGGCTCAGTTCTATATAAATCTGGAAGTCACCCCATGGAAACAACAGATTGTGGCAGCAAACCTTCTTACACTTGCCAGACTAATCACAAGACAACTCGACGCCCCTGACATTACTGATTTGATAAAAACTCCCCGCATTGCCGGAAGGAATCAAATGGACCCAAGGCTCCCACTCACAATTAGTTTGAACAACATGAAAGGATTAAGACGCATGTACCCAGGAAACACGGTAGATCTGATGAACAATTTAGCCATTGACCTGGATAGATTCTGCGAGCAGCATTCATACAGACGTCAGAAGCTAAAGGACACATATGCAAACGTACACTTATGAGACGCCACCAGAAGGAAAATGCCACCACAATGCATCCCGTTAAAGATAGGTGAAAAGGAAAATAAAGTGAAACCATCACTGGTCCTCTCTTCCTTAGAATCTACTACTCCAAAGACGCCTGGCTGCAATAATACGTTCAAGATTGAAGAACCATGTGTAACAACTGGTGAAGGACTGCCTCATTTCTTTATATTTTCTATATTTCCCTCATCCTTATGTAATTTATAGCAATTTTGAGAAAATACTATCCTTTAATTCTTTCAATTATGTAAAATAATAAACACTAAGTTCTGTACCTGTCGGGTTATGCATACATGGGCCCCATGTAACCGCTAGGCACATGTCCCTGTCTTAACCTCTGTGTGTAAATATCACCCCCCCTCGCTTTTTGCTGTCCAGGGGGTGGCTCTTTGGCAGAGCAATAAACAGATTTAATAAATAAAGAAATAAATAAATTTGCTGTTGGTAACATCGTCAGTTGATCCCACTGTACAGAATTTAAAAAAATTTCTGAGACCATTGCACTCACCTTTACGGAAGCAAAAACGCTTTCCTTTACCCCTGATGGTAATTATATCTTTAAGTAAATCCCACATCAGTACACTGTGATCACTGCCACCTAGTGGTTCCTTTATCTGCAAATTCTTAATACACGAATGATCACTGCTGATAACCAGATCAAGAGTATTACTTTCTCTGGTTGCCTCTCGAACATGCTGCTGCAGAAAACAATCATCCAATAAATCCACAAAAGTCTGACTAGTGTGTGAGTGCCCAACCCACAAGTTCCAGTCAATATCTGGGAAGTTAAATTCCCCCATTATAAGACATTCCGATTTACTAGCTCACTCTATTTCTCTGTACAATTGTTCCTTGTACTCATTCGAGTCATTAGGCCTATAACACAGTCCTACTCTTATTTTTGCTTTCGCAGTGCTTATGTCACACCAAACTGACTCAGCAGTGCACTGTTCATCTGTATCAACTGGATGCACTTCTTTTGATTTTATGTTTTTCTTAATTAACAGCATAACACCACCTCCCTTTCTATCCTGTCTATCCTTTCTGTACACATTGTACTCCCCAAATTCCAGTTCTGCATTCCTTATATCTGTGTGAGACCACGTCTCTGCTATCCCAACAATATCCGCCTTTGATGCCTTGACCAACACTTCAAATTCATTTACTATACTTCTAGTTTCGTATACATGCAAGCATACATGCTCCTATTCCTAGTTACCCTAACACATCCCATATCCCCACCTATTTCAGGATGACTGCCATCCGTTCCTGAAACCCCCAACATCCCTCGCTGCAGGTCGCTACTTATTCTTATAGAAGTTGTGCAAGAATCACCTTCACCTCTGCTTACTGTTAAACTATTAGTCCTTGTATCCCCCAAGCTATCAGCTTTCCGGACCCACCTAACACTGCCTCGATAGCAGTGTTAGGTGGAGAGAGTTGGTCATTCCTCTTTGGATGGAATGGTGCGTGTGCGTTCACTAGGTGACAAACTAACTACTAAAAAAATTTGAAGATGTCCCCGTGTAGCAGTTTTACTTTCTGACATCTGCACGTCACGAAGTCTCCACTTAATCGGCACAACCATATATTTCCTTCCCTTCCACTAACTGCTTTCCCTCTCATCCACAACTCCCCCCCCAACCAACAGCCAATTCAGCATTATCGGAATTAATGATCATTCCACTCACGTTAAAATCTGCCAAGGCAATGCAGCAAGAAATAACACATGTATCAACTCTCTGTCTGTCTCTAAGCCATCTTAACTCAGAAGTTACTGGAAGAGAGACTGAACAATTATTAACAGAGTTAAATATTCCAGAAAAGTCAAGCACCCAATATATGACTCATTCCGACTGAAATTTCTAACAGCGATATTCGACAATATCTCAGCCCAGAACTCTGGCCAACAGCGATGCTATTCTTGTTTTTGTGGGGGTTTGAAGGCGGATAAGCTATTTTGGCTATAATGCGCTGTTTGTTTGTTTGCTATTTGGTTTTTAGGAGCATTAGCAACTAAGGCCATATTGCTCCGGGATATTCGGAGGTCATTCCCTGACCTTTCCGCAACCTCCGTATTTGGTGGTGAAGGACTCGGAACCCCGGTCTAATCAAGAAGCGTGTGCTATGCCCTACTGCTCCTTCCCATATGGCTACGGAGTCGCCTCTATAATGCGCCTATTCATTTATTATAAAGAACTTATTTCAAGAAATTATGTATGAAGAAATGAGAAAGTAGGTTTCATATAGTTGTTGTTGTTGTTCGGTTTAACGACACAAGGGCTACTACGGCCAAATTGTGTCTCCTAATCGTTAATTTACAAAAAACGTATTACTAGAGAGATTAAATTATATACTTCTGTACAAACCAATATGTTTTAGATATAATAAAAGTTCTTCAATATTTGCTTCATTTCCTAAGATGCGAGATAAATCAGGTGATATATTCAATTTAGAGAGAGACTGAAAAGTGTTTGACCGGATGGTTGAATGCAAGGGACAATCAACCAGAAAATGACGGACTGTAAGTTGCGTCTGACAGGATGAGCACTGTGGTGGACTTTCTCCCAATAATAGGAAGAGATGAGTATGGTGAGTGTGTCCAATTCTCAGTCTTGCCAGTACTACTTCCTCTCGTCTGTTTCTTCGGAAGCCAGACAGCCACAGCTTTGGGTCTTCTTTTATTTGGTATAGTTTATTGTTTTTGTCACTTTTCCAGGTCTGTGACCAGTTATTGTAGCAGGCTTTGCGTATGACAGACTTAAAATCAGAGAAAGGAACCTGAGGATGTTGTGAGAGAGCGGTTTCCGGATGTTTAGCGGCAAAGTCAGCACTTTCATTTCCCGGAATGCCTGAGTGGCCAGGGATCCAGCAAAAACTGACTGACTGATTGGACACACTGCAAACGAATAGCTGGGAATGAATCTGTTGCAATGTAGGGTGAGAAATGGAGGAATTCTTCCTTATGGCAGAGACAGCACTAAGAGAATCTGTGTAAATTATGGCAGATGAGATGGAAAGCTCAATTATCTTACTAAGCGCTAACTTAATGGCATATAATTCGGCTGTGAAGACGCTGCAGGCAAGCGGTAGTGTGGCTGAAATTGTACATAAAGGGAAAACTGCAGCAGCACCTACCGTACTCTCAGTTTTGGAACCATCCGTATAAATTTTACAGGCATGGTTGTTCATAGCATGAGCGGAATGTAACTGTCTGATATTGCAGGAAGGTATATTTTTCCCCCACTGGAGGAAGTATGTATCTTGAGAGACAGACACATATGTCCAAGGAGCAACAGGTGTAGTTGTGTCTTGGAAAATTTCATTTAAATTGATATTCCAAGTCTGAACAATCTCTTTTATCCTGATAGATGCGGGTCTATTTTCATTTGGTTTGCTCTCATAGAAGGCGTCCCAATGAGTATTATAGAGATACTCCCAACTTGGGTGCGATGGTAGACTCTGGATCTTAGCAGCGTAGCGAAGCAATAGTGTTTTTCTACGCAGATGTAATGGGGGATCATGCGCTTCAATATATAGACTTTGGATAGGAGAAGTCCTGAAAGCTCCCAGCGCAGTCCTCAGAGCACTGTGGTGGATCATATTTAGCCGTTTTAAAGTAGTGCTCCTGGCAGAGTCGTACACTGGACAACCATAATCTAATCGTGAACGGATTAAACTTCTATAAAGATGCAACAAAGTACAGCGATCAGCTCCCCATGACATAGATGAGACCGAACGAAGTATATTTAAATGCTTTAAACAAGAAGTTCTCAAATAACTGATGTGAGCTTGGAAATTTAGTTTGCGGTCTAGTAATAGTCCAAGAAATTTAACGGTATTAACAATTGGGATTGGAGTATTGTTTATTTGTAGTTCAGGTTCCGGATGGAGAGCTCGCTTCTTGCAAAAGTGAGTGACAGTGCATTTCTTTTCTGACAATCTGTAACCGTTCCGTGAAGTCCAGGCCTCTATTTTGGTTATGGCTAGTTGTAGCTGCCGTTCAATGGTATTCATACTTTGAGATTGACAGGAAATGGTAAGATCATCTGCATACATATAAGTTTGAACAGTTTTTGGGATATCTCGTGTCATTGTGCTAACTCGGATTGAAAACAGTGTTGGACTGAGTATTGATCCCTGCGGAACTCCCTCTTCCTGTATGTGAGATGTAGAGAGGACGTTTTTGTATCGGACTTGAAAAGAGCGCAATTGCAGGAAATTTTGAATTGTTTCCGGCAAATGGCCCCGAAGCCCCAGATGGTAAAGGTCCCTAATAATACCATGACGCCATGTTGTATCAAATGCCTTTTCAAGATCTAAATTGACCATGACTAGATGTTGTTTCATGACAAAGGCATTGCGGATATGAGATTCGGCTTTGATAAGCACGTCCAGTGTTGATCTATTTTTCCGAAAGCCATATTGTTGTTCTGGAAGGAGATTCTCTGACTCCAGGATGTAGGTGAGCCTAGTATGAACCATCCTTTCGAAAATTTTTCCCATGCATCTCGTAAGAGATATTGGCCTGTAATTTTCAACACAGGAAGGATCTTTTCCTGGTTTTGGTAAGGCGATAACGAACGAATGGCGCCATGAAGAAGGATAGGCATTTTCGGTGAAGATCCGATTATAAAAAATTAATAGAGTTCTCAAGTCTTCATCAAGTAAATGCTTTAGCATAATGTAATGAACTCCATCTGGACCTGCAGCGCTATTGGAAGATCTGTTTAATGATTCTTGAAGTTCTATTAATGTAAACGGTTGGTTGTACGGCAGTGAGCGGCGCGTGAAGAAGTTGATTTTATATCGTTCCGCACCTGCTTTGATGTTCTGGAAGGTGGACGCATAGGTGGCAGAAGCTGATATTTTTGCAAATGATTCTGCTAATGCATTTGCAACTTCTTCAGGAGTAGAAATGTCTTTCCCTCTCCAATGAAGTATCGGAGAGGGCAGCCGAGTAAATTTGCCATTTAATGCCTGTATTCTTTTCCAGATGACTCGTGTATCCGTGTCTTTGGTAATGGTTGAGGCAAAAGCAATCCAAGAATCCCGTTTCGCTTTCCGCCTAACTTGTCTAGCTTTCGCTTTGAGTTTTTTATAAGCAATTAGGTTACTAGTGGTGGGATACTTGCGGAAATTATTCCAAGCACGGTTTTTTTCCTGTTTGGCAATTGAACACTCTGTATTCCACCAGTTATTTCTGTGTTTGTGATAAAGCGTGGATTTTGGAATGGAACCATTAGTTGCAGTGAGAATCTGATTGATTATATAAGTATTTACTTCATCAATATGTTGCCTTTGAACATAACACCTGTCTAAGAGTATTTTTGCAGAATACCCTCCCCAGTTTGCCTTTTTAAACTGCCAGTTGGATCGTTGAACAGGATTCGGAGTTACTCTTGTTTGTAGTGAGCAAATAATTGGAAAGTGATCACTGTTAAAGGGATCGGTTAAAACTGACCATGTCATGATTGGAAAGATAGATGGTGAACAAATTGACAAGTCCATTGCAGAAACAGATCCTGTTGCTAGGTGTTAGGAGATCCAGAATTTAATAAATTAAGATCATTATTGTTCATGAATTCCTCCATCAATTTGCCTCTTCTATCCATTGTAGTAGACCCCCACAATGGATGATGTCCATTAAAGTCACCAAAGAGACAAATTGGAGTTGGGAGTTGAGAAATCAGGCTGTCAAGTTCTGAATGCGGAAATGGTAGAGATGGTGAAATATAGATGGAAACAAGGGTAACTGAAATACCAACTGCAATACGAGCTGCGACAACTTCTAAAGTGGTTCTCAATTGGATCGGCCTGGATGGAATGTCGGAGTTAACAAGAATAGCTACTCCGCACCGAGCAGGAGAGTTTGAACTCCTATCTCGTCTGTACATCACATAATTTGAAAATTTTGGTGAAATTTGGGGTGACAAGAAAGTTTCCTGTAGGCATACACCTATGGGATTGAATTGAGCTAGTAAATCCCTTAAGTCATCAGAATGACTACTTAGTCCTCTGCAGTTCCATTGTATGATGTTATACATTATTTAGATTTAGCTGAGGATGATTCGTCTGACTGTTTTTTGTTCGTGGGACATTTCTTCCGGTCTTTTTTTGGGAATGTGGGGCGTCCAATATCCATGGTGTCATCTGCATGGAGTTCTAGAATGGGCTCCTCGTTACTTAGCAGCTCATCTACATCCATATTATTGGTAGGCGATTCCATTTTTTTTGAGACTGAGTGAGATTTTAATTGTTCTTTTTCAACTGAGACTAATGGGGTATGAGTAGGAATACTGATTGGAGTATTTGTGGCTTCGCTAGTTTTTTTCGGAGGATTATCTTTTTTAGAGGTTGAAAGTGTAACTTTAAGCCAATTCGCTAGAGAGGTATTAGGCGGAACTGATACATCCGTTTGAGCTGCAGTAGAAACAAAGTTTCTAGTTCGAGCTGCATAAGAACGACCACTAGGCATGGTCGACATAACTTGTCTACGTGCCTCAGGAAACGTGACTTTATTTTCAATTTTGTATTTTTGTATTTTCTTTCCTGTTATCCATAGCTCACAAGTTTTGGAAAAGGCTGGATGGCTTCCTTTGCAATTTGGACAAACAGGAGTTTTGACTGAACAATCCGCTTGGGTGTGATCTTTAGAGCCACAGATGGGACATGTGGCTTCCCCGCGACAAGCCTGCTGGGAATGGCCGTATTTCTGACATTTAAAGCAACGAACAGGATTCGGGATGTATGGTCGAATCCGGCAGTTTAAATAACCAGCTTTAATAGAGGATGGTAAGTCTGGAGTGCTAAATGTCAGAATGATGGATCTTGTTGGAGTAAGATTTCCATCTTTTTTCGTCATGATCCGTTTTACATTTACTACTTTCTGACTGCTGAGTTCTTGGAGTAGTTCTTCTTCGGAGACTGTAATTAGGTCCCACTCGCTGATGACACCTTTTGATGAATTTAGAGTTTTGTGGGGAGTAATTTCTACTGTCAACCCACCAAATGTTGTTGTTTTTAACAGCCGCTCAGAATGTTTAGAGGTGGCTGTTTCAATCAGAAGGTCTCCGGATTACAGTCTTTTAACCATTTTTGGTGATCCAGCAATTGACTCCAAGATTTTCTGAATTAAGAATGGTGACAACTTACCCACAGGTTGGGCAGATAGGGAATGGATCACCAGGAAGTTTGGGCAATCGTCATGACATTCTGCTTCTCTTCGCAGTCTTTTAGGTTGACTTGAGTCATGGTCAGGTTTAGAATCTTCCGCTCTTGAGCTCAAAGGCTCTAAGTTTGGATAATGATTTTTATCCATGATCGCTCCTTTTTGCCCTGGGGGTTTGCCTTTACCACCCAGGTTACCGGCCCCGCCACGGGGAGGCAGGAGCAGTGCCGCTTGGTGGCCAAGCGTAGAGTTAGTAAGTTAGTACGGCTAGCTAAATTAAAGAAAAAGGTACTTGCCTTCTTCTGGGCTCTCTTCTTAGTGTTTTTAAGTAAGTAGAGCTACTTAACAGAAAATTTTAATTCTAAGAGAAAAACAAGGAAAACTCTGTCACTTGGAGGAAAATCGCTTTATACACACGCAAGAATCGCTTGGCCACGGAAACGCTTGGCACCCGGGGCCGGTTTCATATAGTCAGAATTGATTAAAAGTGCAGTTTGCATTAGGAAGTTGAAAAAATCCGCATTGTCTGCAATGAGATTCTCTAAAGTTATTGGTTTACCAAGATTAACCAGTGAAAGTTCTATCTTGTTTATAGTAGGGGCAGTCAGTGAGAATGCATTTAATAGACAGATTTATATTACAAAGTGGACGCTGTGGCGGATCATTTGGCACAACCTGTTAGTAAATGAAGGTGGGTCAGGTGAGTATGACCTATTCTTGCCCTTGAAAGGACTACTTCTTCTAGTCTTGATGTACGGATACTGGAGCGCCAAATTTTCGGACAATGTTTAAATTGAAAGAGTTTATTTTTAGTTTGAGAGTGCCAGAGTGCTGTCCACTCTGACAAGCACGCAGTCTGAATGGTTATTGCATAATCTGAAGGCGGAACAGGGATATTAGGTACGTCTAAGGTAGTTGGATTTTCTGCAGCTTTATCAGCCAGTTCATTGCCAAAATGCCGGAATCCAACAGAAGGTGACTAGTTCATGGCGTTCTTCCATTTGTTGTAATATGCTTCTTATTTCTCCTAGAACAGGGTGAACTTTATCTGAGGAATTACATAAAGCCATGATTGAGCTGCGTGTAAAATAACAGCAGTAAATAAATAGCAGTGTAAATAACAGATTTTAAAGCACAGTCAGAACAGTCATTTTGTAAAGCTAGTTTAATTGCATATAATTCAGCTGAGAAGATAATGAATTCAGACGGAAGGGATGCTGAAATAGTGGTATTTAGGAACACTACTTCTGCTCCAACGTTGGAGTTGGATTTAGAGCCATCTGTATAAATTGGAGAAAAATCAATATACTCGTATCTTTGAGTGTGAGCTTCGTGAAGTTATTATTATCATCATCATCTGTTTATTAACCTTAGGTTCATCCCATGAACAGCCAGTGGGCTAGAAGGGTGTACAAATATATATATATTTTTTTTAAATACAGCGTACAATTTTATAATTTTTTTGATATTTAAAATAATGACATTGTTTAAAAAATTATATTCATTTAATAGCAGTAACTTTAAAATAAAATTGATATTAAATTAACATTTTAATTAAAAATACAAGTTGTCCTCCTCCATTTCATTTCTTCTCTCATTTCAATTTACTTTTCTTTTAAAATATATTTTTACATTAAATTATTTACATTTTTGATAAAAATAAAGCTCAGATTTTAGTTCTGGTGATTTGGTCCAGATTTCATCCATAAGCTTGTCTTCTATTTTCTCCAAACTTCTTTGGCTGTTGTTGTTGGAGTGGAGTTTATTGGCGCAAGGGCTGCTATGGGCAAGATGCGCCTATAACTTTGGAGTGTTGATCAATATATGAAAGAAATTGTTCTAGAAGTGACTGTATATATTTCGTTTATCATTTTTAGATATTTAAACAGCTCTGATAAATTGGCATCATCTCCAAGTATATGAGCTAGTTGCAAGGGTTTTTGTGAGTTGATTAAAGATCTGAAACATTCAATTCTAGCTGAATAGTAGTGTGCACATTCAATGATAATACATTTCACTGTAAGAATGGAACTACAATGCGAGCAGAGAGGAGGCTCTTCTTCTAGCAGTAAAAAAAAAAAAAAAAAAAAAAAAAAAAAAGGTGCGTATGGCCAATTCGTGCTCTTGCAAGCACGACCTCTTCGTGCCTGATTAATCGAGAACTAGATCACCTTAGCTGTGGGTTTTGTCTTATTTCAAGAAGTTTGTTAGATATCTGATTATGCCACATTTCAGACCACATCTCAGTACATATCCTTCGTATGATTGGCTTGTAGTCAGAATAGGGAACTGGGATGGAATCAAAGCAAGTGGGGTGTTTTGCTGCTTCGTCTGCACGCTCGTTTCCTGGAATTCCAACGTGGCTGGGTATCCAGCAGAACGTGACAGTCAGCTTATTTTTATTGAAGTGACATAATTGTCATCCGATTTGTGTGAGAAGTGGATGAGATGATTTTTCCTGTAGGGCATTCACTGCACTAAAAGAGTCTGTGTATATTATGACCTGGATATTTAGAAGATCATTAAGGAGATTTAAAGCCATTTTGATTGCATATAATTCAGCAGTAAATGCACTGCATTCACATGGTAATTTTACAGAAACAGTGGATGCAGGACTGATTACTGCAGCTCCCACGGATAGATCAGTTTTGGATCCGTCCGTGTATATCTGAAGACTGAGCATTGGTCAAATGCATGGTCCGCATGTAACTGTCTAAGATTGTGGTTTGATAGGGAGTGTTTTCCCCACTAAAGAAAATAGTTATCGCAATGAGATATATACATTGCCCATGGTGATGTACTACATCTGCAGCTTGAGAGATGTTTCCCAGACAGATGTTCCAATGTTTGGTTAGCTCTTGTAACTGGATACCAGCAGGTTTGTTTTAATTAGGTTTATTTTATACAGATTTTCCCACTGAGGTTCAAACAGATGTCCAGATGGGAGGCTATGTAATTAGACTGCATAGTTAAGGAGCAATACTTCTCTCCTAAGGTGTAGTGGGGATTCATTGGCGTGTCTATATACAAACTTTGCACTGCGGATGTCTTAAAGGCTCCTAAAGCAATCCTGAGGGCATTATGCTGGATTGAATTGAGCCCGGCTAATACTGTCTTACGTGCAGAGTCATAAACTGGAGTTCCATAATCTAGACGAGATCTTATTAAAGTACGATATAAGTGTAAAAGTGTGAAGCGATCGGCTCCCCATATCATAGAAGAGATAACTTTGAGAATATTCATCTTTCTCATAGACTGGGTTCTCATTTGCATTATATGCGCCTGAAAGGTAAGTTTAGTGTCCAGTACTAGACCTAAGAACCGGATATTGTTGCTGTGTTGTATTGGTTGGGCTTCTAACCTTAGCTCAGGATCCGGATGGAGCTGGCGCTTTTTACAAAAGTGAATAGCAGTTGTTTTTGTTCTGGAGAGGCGATAGCCATTGTGGGATGCTCGTGACTATTTTGTTTATTAAAAAGTTGCAGTTGGCGTTCAATGGAGCGCATATTTTGCGAATGGCAGGATATTGTAAGATCGTCTGCATATAGATAAATGTCGACATTAAGCGGAATATTCTCTGTTGCATTGTTCAGCCTAACTGCAAAGAACGTCGCACTAACTGATCCTTGTGGGACCCCTTCTTCCTGGACAACTATTTGGGACAATGAATTGCAGTAACGTACCTGAAATGGTCTATTTTGGAGAAAGCTCTGTATGATTAACGGTAGCTGGCCCCGAAATCCTGTGGCATAGAGATTTTGAAGAATGCCATAGTGCCAAGTTGTATCAAAGCTTTTTCAATGTCCAGGCAGACCATGAAGGGATTCTCTACGGATAAAAGCATTCCGTATGTTGGATTCTGCCTTGATCATAATGTCTAGAGTTGGCCGATTTTTCGTAAACCGTACTGATTCTTGTCCATTACCGAATAAGATTCCAGAAACCAGACTAATCGAGCATAAATCATTTTTTCTATTATCTTACCAAGGCAACTGCTAAGACATATTGGCCGATAGTTTCGTGGATCTGACTGATCCTTTCCAGGTTTAGGAAAAGGCTAAGACTATTCATTGGCGCCAAGAACGAGGGAAGTAACCTTCTGAGAATAGCCGGTTGAAATATGTCAATAGTGAATTCAGAGCTTGATTGTTTAGATGTTTAAGCATCGTGTAGTATATTCCACCAGGCCCTGGTGCAGAATTAGCTGTCCGGTTTAGGGAGCTCTCTAGTTCCAATAACGTAAGAGGTCGGTTATATGGGAGAGATGCTGTTCTATGGAAGTTCAGTTTATACTCTTCTGCATTGGCTTTATGCTGTTTGAAGGCAGGCTCATATGCTGATATTTGATAAAAGCATTCTGCCAGGGCATTTGCAATATCCCTTGAAGAGGAAAACTCTTTGCCCTTCCAGCTTAGAATAGGCGTTAGTTCTGGGAGGTATTTTCCATTTAGCTTTTTTATTTTGTTCCATATTTTTCTACTTTCTGTATTTTTAGTGATGGTGGAAGCAAACCGGATCCAAGAGTCTTTTTTTGCTTTTTTCTGCACGTAACGTGCCTTGGCTTTGAGTTTCTTAAAATTAATTAGGTTGTCAGTTTTTTGGGGGTGCTTGCGAAAAAGATTCCATGCCTTATTCCGTTAATTTTTAGCATCACGGCAATCACCATTCCACCAAATATTGGCATATCTATGAGGACCGATTGTGGCTTTGGGTATGGTACTGGTTGCAGCTTTATTATCTGTTTAGTAATATGGTTAGTAACATCATCAATAGGCTGGTTTTTAACAACTTGATCATCATTGGTGAACTCGTTCCAATCTGCTTTGGAGAATTTCCATTTTATGGAGCTGATTATATGTGAGGTTCTGTTTGTTTCCAATTTGCAAATAATCGGGTAATGGTCGCTGTTCAGTGGGTTATTTGAGACTGACCACTGAATGATTGGGAACAAATTGGTAAGTCTATGGCTGTAGATATTCCGGTGGAAAAGTGGATTGTGGGGATTTTAAAAAGCTTTTTTTATTACATATATATTATATTTTGTATATCCTTTTTCTTATATACCTTTATCTATCCCCTTGTGATTAGTTCCCCTTTGCAATAACTCCCCACTTGCGCATCTGACTATTAACTTCACAGAAAATTCTAAGTTCAAAGGGAAAAGCTCTTAGGTTTTTTTAATCCCCTTCGGATAGGCTTGTGCTCAGAACAATAAAAAAAAAAAAAAAAAAAAACCACACACAATGTTGTATATAAAATTCAGTTTATTATACATATTTACATGTGTATTAAAACCAAAATAATTAACTCATACATAAGACAACATGATTTAGTCTCACCTACATGTGTGTGTGTATATATATCATAATCACACATCAGTTAAAATCATTACTAGCTGATATCAATCCCTTTCAATTCCCTTCTGTATACATTCAATCCTGCATCATTTAAATACCATTAGTAAGAAATATCAATTCCATTCTATCCCTTTCTACATATGTTTAATACTGCATCATCTAAATACATTAATAAGAAACATCAATTCCACCCTATTCCTTCCTACATATATTTAATACCACGTCAATTAAATACCATTAACAAGAAGTATCAATTCCATTCTACATATGTTTAATCCTAGTATATTAAAACCAAAATAACAAATATATTACAATTAGGTATTTCTAGTATATATGTCACAGTATTTTTTTTAAAGTCCTGCTAATCAAATTTCAGGGTTCCTACAGTTCTTTGTGTGTGCGTGAAGGTACTACTACAATACAGCCACTTACTTGTAGAACTCTGTGGGGCGTCACCTTTCGTCTTTCCGGTTAGGTACTGCTTATCTTCACTGTCTGGGCGGCGTCTTACTATCTTCGAAGAATTTGGCACGGGTAGTAGGGCTGCCAGGCAGATTTCGGCCCGCTTGATGCACTTCTTCTGTTCCAGAATGGCTACTCTCATGTCGGTCGGCGTTCCGATTACATCCGGTTCAGCACTTTGTCTTCCAAGATTTCAGGAATCTTGATCTTAACGGCAGATTTGATTTACCTTTTTCTTGTGAGAGACTCGTTTTGTCTTTCACTATTTCTTCCCAACTCCTAGACTTTCCAAAGAGCTAACATTGACTATGTTCCACTTTCTCCTCGTCCACTTACTTGTCACACGCATTTGCTAGCGACACTTCCTTTCCCCTCCATTTTTTTCTTACTACTCTATTCCCAGTACACTACACTACAGTACTACACTGTCCTATACTTTTGTACACATCTGGACTGCCCGACTTACTTTCTTATACTGGTCAGCACTTGCTCAGCTCTGACCGACTAACCCATTTTAACCCACACCCACAAAAATCTAAACTTTGTGTCCTCCTAAGCCATTTTCACTCACGCCAACAAAAATCAACTTTTGTGTCCCTTTCCCATCCTTTCACTTCCTTTTCCTTCATCTTGCTCCCGATTTCGCCACGCCTATTCTCAGTGACTCCTTCCAATCCTATATCCCTTTCGGATTTTTTTTCATTCCATTTGTTGGAAAACTTATTCCGCCGGCTCAGTAGCACGTGATCAATACTCCCTTTTTACAACCTGCTGGATCTGCTCCATCCGGTGTGCCCTTTGATGTTTGCCGAACATCCAGAAAACAACTCTTCTCCTCTCATATAACGGCTTTGTCCCCATAGCGTTCCAAAACCACAAAAAATGACATTAGTGACCACAGCATCTATCTTTGGAAACTTGTGTGCTCTTTAAGAACCCACTTCCTGTTGGCGACTGTTCGAAGTAAACTGTCCCTACTATTTCGACCCTGCATAAAGCTTAATTTGTCTGTTGTTCTTTGGACCCATGCTGCTTTACAATAGTTCCCCTGCTTATAACGGAAGTAGATGGCTAATGGCTCTGCTTTTATTACTTACTGCTCATTAAATTTATATTCCATGCTGAAAAATCCTATTATTGAACTCAAACGATATTACTTCTTATTAACTAGCAGCAAGAATTCCTATTTCTTAATTAATAAAAACAAACTAACTTTCAAAGTCTTTATTAAAAAAAAAAAAAAGATATTTTTGTAAGATTTCAAATCTTACAGGATATAGGTGTCAGCACCAGTATTTAATCATGTGAGATTCTGGTTATCAATAACTGTTTCAATGAGTTTTCCTCTTTTGTCTGTCTGGGGAGATCCCCACATAGGGTGGTGCCCATTGAAATCTCCTAGCAGAATGAAAGGAGATGGAAGCTGCTTTATAAGTTCCTCCAGCTCTTTCACAGTAAATTCTTTGTTTGGGAAAAGTTACAGAGAGACTACGGTTAACATAATACTCAAATCAATTCGTACTGCTACAGCCTCTAATGTGGTCTGCAGAGGGATCTGTTTTGTAGGAACCTTGTTGTCGACAATTATGGCTACGCCTCCTCTTGGTAGAATAAGTATTGTTTCTGTCCTGTTGATAGACACTATGGTTTATGTTCACTGGAGTCACTTGTTGGGTTAGATTGGTTTCTTGCAGGCATAGGATAACTGGACTGTTTGATTAGTTCATCAATATCAAAATTATTGCTTTGTAGACTTCTACAGTTCCATTGTATAGTGTTCTGCATTATTTAGTTTTAGGAATTGTGTATAGTTCTGTCTGTTTTTTATATCCTACCTGTTTGCATCGATCTAGTTTCATCTTTTCTTTTTTTGGAAAAGTGGGGCGTCCAATTTCCATATATCTTCTGCATGTAAATCTAGTATTGGCTCATCCTGTAGGGTACCAGAATCAATATCCATATTTGCTGAGCATGGGGGTATAGCCAGCACAAGTTACTTCACATTTTTCTGTAGATGACTGCTGTGGGGATGATAGCACTGATCGAGCCCAATCAGCAATTGAGATGGATGGTGGTACTGTTACTGCCGCCAAACTTCTTTGGATCTATGGAGAAGGTGTTAAATCATGTTACACAGGAATATTCCTTTTAGGGAGTCCAGGATAGTGAGCTTCATCCTAAGTGTACGTTGCCTGCTCTGGTGGTTTCTATTGCTTGGTTTGGGACGTGAGATAATATCCACTATCGATGGGGCATCAATCTGACAGGTTAGCAGCTTAGAGAATGTGGACAGTTTTTTTTTTTTTTTTTTTAACAATGAGCTTCCAGGGGGTCATGCCCAGATCGACTAGAAGAATAGATTTGGAGATGGTGAACGGGTCCCTCCCAGACGGTTCAGCCTCCGCAGAATCCAGTATTCCCTCGCCAAAAATCAGTTAAGCAGAGAGGCAGGTACTGAGGACCAGATTTCAGATGTATGGTATAGTACATGAAGTATATATGAAAGAAATCATAAATTATATGACTTATTTATACTTTATAATAAATAAATAGGCCCATTATACTGTAGTATTTTCCTACGTAAAGTTAGTGGGGGCTCGTGGGCACCAATGTAGAGACTATGTGCTGGTGATGTTTTGAAAGCACCAAGTGCAAGCCTCAAAGCACTGTGCTGAATTGGATCAAGCCAGCGCAATGCACTCAATCTGGCTGAATCACAGCTGGGAACTCCATAATCAAGATGGGATCTGATGAATGCCTGGTATATCCGAAGCACAGAGGTACGATCTGCGCCCCATGTTTGGGAGGATAGACCTCTGAGTATGTTTAACTTTTTTAGACAGCAAGTAGGTACATTTTTAATATGGTCTATAAAATTTAACTTGTTGTCAAAGATTAATCCTAAAAATCTGATGTTAATAGTGATTGGGACAGAAACATAGATTTGAATTTCAGGATCAGGATGAATTTTGCGTTGCCTTCAAAAATGTATAGGAAATGCAAGAGCCGATAGCCATTGAGGCTGGCCCACTGTTGTATTTTATTAAGTTATATCTGAAGCTGCCGTTCAATAGACCTCATGTTTTGGGAATGGCAGGAGGTGGAAAGGTCATCTGCATAAAGTTAAGTCTGTCTCAACTGTATTTGGAAGCTGTGTGGTGATCGAATGTATTCTAAGAGCAAAAGGAGTGGCTCTCAGTACTGATCCCTGTGGAACACCTTCCTGCATGAACGTTGCAAAGGGCATTCAACTTGAAATGATCTAGTAAGTTCTGAAGTATCTAGGAAGTTCTGAACAAATATAGGAATGTTACCTCGCAGACTAAGAGAGTGAAGATCACTAAGTATGCCATGCCACCAGGTGGTGTCAAAAGCCTTCTCTATATCTATTGAAACCATTACAAGAAGTTCACCTTTAACAAAGGCATTTCGAATGGCGAATTCAGCCTTGACCATAAGATCTAAGCATGACCTATTTTTACCAAAGCCATACTGACTATGGCTCATTAAATGTTCTGATTCAATGATCCAGATGAATCTTCTGCGGACAATTTTTTCTCAGGCAGCTTGAGAGAGAGAGAGAGAGATACTGGTCTATAGCTCTGGGGGTTATATGGATCTTTCCCAGGTTTTAGGAATGGCAAAACAGTAGAGTTATGCTAAGAAGCTGGAAAAAACATTTTCTAAAAATATACTATTATAAAAACCCAGGAGCAAGCGCAAAGCTTTGTCATCACGATGTTGTAGCACGACAGAATAAATAAATCCCATCTGGCCCGCAGCACCATTGTGGGCTGTTTTAATGGAATGCAAAAGTTCAGAATAATGCAGAGGTTTGTTGTAGGGAAGCAGGCGGGTAGTTTGAAAGTTAGTAGCATGCTTTTTCTCTGGTGTTTTTAATTCGTTGGAATGATGTAGTGTAGGCTGATGCTGCTGAGATTTCAACAAAAGTTTTGCCCAAAGCATCAGCAATATCTAAGGAACTGGATAGATCTTGCCTGTCCCATGAGAGGATTGAAGAATGTATGGTAGGAAACTTATCAGATACCTGTCTAATTTTTTTCCATATGATTTTCGGATCAGTATTTCTGTTAAAGCTCTATGCAAAAACGGATTCTTTCTTGGCTTGCCCTTAACTTCTTATAATTAAGGAGGTTGACTGTGATTGGGCATTGCCGAAATAAATTCCAGGGTTTAATTTTTGCTTTCGTTGCTTTTGTGCATTCCTCATTCCACCAGTAATTATAATGCTTTCGACCCGAGGTATTTGATAATGGAATTGTGTCCTTTGTCACTTTTAGGAGATATGATGTAACCTGTTATATTATCTTTTTCCTCATCAAGAGAGATTGATGACTGAAATTTTGCCCAGTTTGCTCGGACAAATTTCCATTTCCTGCAGAGTTTGGTTGAAGGAGTCTGCTATTTGCTGTACTGTTTCTGAAAACTCCAATTAACCGATTAACTGCAAGTTACAAATACCGCTCTTCCAGCGCCTTCCTATTGCACTTCCCTCAGACCTTTGCTCTAACTCAATTCTTAATTGTCACTTTGTGTGTTACATCATTTCAAGAACTGTTTGGCACTAAATAAAATGTATTTTTTAAAACATTTAAATGTCAAATCAAAGCCCACTGTTTCTTCGTCTCTGAACGAAAAGTCAGCCCAACAGTCAGTAAGAAAAAAAAAAAAATCTCAGCTTTTTCTCATTGACTGCTGGAAAATTATTTCAATCAATGTCCGGTAATGTATGAACAGATTCGGTAAAATCAAAGTGGTGGTCATTGAGAGTGAATACGGTCGTTCTGTTCCGGCATCCGTCCCTCTGTTTCCCAATAAAGCAACGTCATCCTCTTTGGCACCATAACAGGACTTTCCAGGGAGATGTTGAGCGCCCACATCTCAGATTACAGGTGGCTACCAGCCCGTAAATAACTGTAAAAAAGCGCTTTCCCCGCTAATGTTTTGTTCGGATGTATTTCGTAGGTTCGTTGGTAGTATGCACAACAGCCGAGGAATAACCCTGGAGACAGCGAAGCGGCGGTTAATCAAGCATGCCCGTGCGCCTGGAAATCTGGTTTTGTCGCTTCATAGTGGTGCTCTGCTAAATAGCTTCTCTCGAGGGACACTAAGTGATGTGGACAGGGCTCTTTCACTTAACACGATCGACAATTTCCATATAAAAGCAGTTTCCGAATGAGGATGCACTGGTGCTCTGAACGCCGTGAGTTGACTCGTGGAGCGCCAACAGAAGTCAGTCGATAAGAATTAAACATTCAGTCTCTTCGTGGCAAAGGTGAAGAGATAAATAACCGATTGCCTTTTTTCTGTCCTTAACACATCCTCGGATACATTATCGCTAGCGTTTTTAATGACGTAAGATGACTAAATTTAATTTAAGACGCGGCCACCATCCCCAGACACTGTCAAATTGAGTTATTTACTGTTAACTGTTTAATGCTAAGGCTGATGAACCCAGGCCAGCGAACTGAGACAGAAAATTTAATAAACGTTCAGTTTGGAAGGGAAGAAGTAGCACGGCTCGTTTAAGTCTGGAAAGAAGTTCGTGCAAAGATCGGGGGAGGAGAATAAAACCTTTAGGATAATAACGAAGTCATCAGTCCATTGTGTCTTTTAATAATCTCAAGTGACGTACGTACACGAACAAGTCGTGGTGGAATACATATGCTACAACGAAAAGCGAGAATTCCTCCTTTATTTACATTCATTAATTGCATAAGAAAAAGTTACTTCTCTTCATGCTCCCCTCCAAATGAACTCTCGAATGAATAAACACACACACACACACAATCAAATGTACAGCATTTTGAAGTGTAAATAAATTCGTGATATTCCGCAATAAGAAACAAAAGTGTACCTCAATATTTTTCCGCGAGAACTGTCTGAAGTATTTGTATCATCTCCTTTGGAGCTCACAAGTTGGTCAGTTGCTCTGAGAGAAGGAAAAAAAAAGTTATTCACTCTTTTAATCGGTATTAGTTCTTAATAGATCAGCTTTCTCGTTTATGGTAATCATACTAAAAGTGATGTTATTATTATTATTATTATTATTAGCCAAATGGTGCAAGGAAGCCTGAGGCTTATGCTGCACCAGGGAAAAAAAAAGTTCCTGAGTTACCCTGAGAGAGAGAGAGAGAGAGAGAGAGAGAGAGAGAGAGAGAGAGAAGTAGAAGGGAATCACCAAGAAAGAGAAGAATGATGATATCCAGCTCGGGACCCTGGGTGTGCCAAGCCCATAATCACCAGATGTGAGCCCCTGGGGTTATGCGATAATAGACATTCAACAGTGACCGCCCCAAAGAGGTACCATTTTTCAAGAGAATAACCGAAATACCTCTTTTCGCTACAAGAAAAACGTACATTTGGGATCCCACGATAGTAAGTGGACCCGCGGATGGTGCTGTTTGGGCTCAATCAGAAAGATGGCGCTCGTCATATTTGCAACGTGAACGTTGTTTTCTAAGCGGTCTAAAATGTCTTCTGATTCATCTCCCAATTTATCTCGACAGCCTTGAGACCCCACTAAAGAAAAGGAAAGCGAATTTTAAAAATAGACAGTTTGCTGATCTTTGGTTCCAAGATCGAAATATAATATGCGAGGCGCTTGATGGGCAAAGAGCGAGGTATTTTAGTTCAGGCGCCACTTATTTCTGCGAAGATCTTCGTGTCTTTCAACTGTCGAAACCACACTGTTCGGGGGTTACTCAGAAAATTAAAAATACAAACAATAAAAGTTTAGCGAGTAACTTTTTAAGTTAACCTCGTTAAAATTAATATTAAAATAATGAAATTTTTACATTTTAGAGTTAATTTTATAATACTGTAATAATATTAAAGCTACGATAAAATATTTTTTAATTAATAATAAAACTATTTTTTCCCAAAAGGGTTTTGCTTTTTTTTAACCCCCTCTTTCCCAAAAATTTACTCTTTTTTTTTCGATTGGATTAAAATGTTTTGCAAATCACTACCCATAAAGTTGGCGGGTAGATTAATTTGTGTCGCAGGGGAAACCGGAGCTGTACGTGCCGTGAAGTCACCACCCTATTCTTCAGTATACAAAATAATCGGGTAGAAAGAACAAGACGTATTTTAAAATCGGAAAGTTTGACTTTTCTCCCAAACTGAGTTGTTCTTTTGCTAAAATACTTAATATTTACGGATTATTATTATTTTTTTAATTTGTTACTAAATGAATATTTATTTATTTATTAAATGACCAGGCGCTTACGTGACAAATTGTGTTGATTTTAAATTTTCTTATAACATTCACTCTTTCTTTAGATATTTGCCCTGTTAGCGACAGTCAAATCAACCTTCAAAAAGAGCTCGTCCTTTTCAAATATTGCCTTAGTTTCGCGTCAAATAGGCTGCGTTAGAGTTCGATGATTATTTGTAATTACGAGGTGCAGACTCGAACTCTTCCCTTTCGATAAAGTAGCGGTAACAGAATTCCCGCAAATTGTCACGATGGACTGGAATGTCCACGATCGAATAAGATTGATGCAAATGAGAAGGTGATCTGAAATAATACGTGTTGAATTGAGAAAAACGTAGCTACCTTGCTGCGCCTAAGTAGGTCACGTCGCGCCGAAGTTGGCACACTTCCAATCGAATCGCGATCTTAAGGGAACACGCCGAGGCAGCGGCCATTTGTAAAGGACAACACCACTTCGCCACATAACGTGCCAACTAATAAACCTAATGTTTCGGAGCGAAAATAGCTGTAAGACTGGGGTGAGACGGAGAATCGAGAAGTAAGAAAATAATCGAGAAAATACGAATGGCATATTAAAGATGCGAGGATGAAGAACAGCAAAAACATCATCCGATGAAAGAGTGCCATTCATTCGTGCTCGCAGGGAGGCCAACGGGAGTGAAAACAGGGCACGCAGTTTGAGGAATAACCTTACATCACGCTCGCTGTAATTCTACCCGCCCACTAAGCTCTTGAACGTAGAAATAATAAATAGATATTTATTATATTTAAGTATAGAATATTAATAACACCAGCGAACAGAAATATTCCCCTTCACACTCCGCATGAAAATATGCGATTCTGGAGGAAATAGACGCGCTGATTCCAAAAATCACCATAAAAAGTCTCTCTCACGTCTACATCAAAAGAGGTACCAACGTTTAATGTTCAAATAAAGGGATGTATTATACATTTAATTCAAGTTTGCGATACAGGTGTGAAAAAATATTATACGTTCTCTATAACTCATTGAACTTCGAAAAAATATCATAAATCACAGCGAAATATTTATATTTCAATAATATATAATCAGCTTACCTGTAGTTGTCCTTAAAAGTGTTTGCTACGAAGGGATTTTCTCTCCTATTCCTGCTTACTCTCCCTCACAAGGAACCAGCAGTAACCCCCATCATTACAGATTCCCCCAGCGACTTGGTACCGCTTTTCCATCGTGCAAATATCTTGATGAAGCCACTCCCCCTTGTTCATCACTCACACTCCTAGGTTTTCGGGGAAAAATTCGAGATGGGAATGAAGAAAAGGAATTTTCAACGACATCGTAGCACTCGAGAAAATTACACCCAACATTTCATAGCTTCTTTCTTTCCTATTCCCAAAAAATCCATGTACTACTGCCTTAAATGATTGCCAATTCAACCTCCTTTAACTCGGTTTCGAACACATCACCTTTCAGGAGTTTCCGAATTTGGGATCCAACGAAATTTCCTTCATTAAGTTTGGCATACGTTAAATTAGGAAACACTTCTCAAGTATGCAAATCCGTTATTACCTTCTTTATGTACTCCCTTGACGAAATTATTCATCGATTCAAGTTTGATGCGCAGGGATGGAAAAAACCTTGTTTGATTGCACTAAAGGAATATATTTTACATTACATTGTCATGTAGTATGAACTCGTCCCAGCGTTGCACAACATGACGTTCTTCTGTCCCACAAACACAAAACAGAACAATATTTTGCGAAATCCCCCCCTGAAAACCTTAAGATCACTGCATATGTTCCAACCATAATCCTGGTATTTTATAGCATGTAGAACCTTGCACGCTTTCATGACTTTCTTCAAGTCCAACTGAATGAAAAACAGGAACCGATGGAAGTTTTGAAGCAAAACTGCTTTTAAACTCTGTTAAACAGACTATGCGAACTTGGTGGTGGTGTGACGCAACTCCCTCTATAATTAATAACCTTGACGTGATGTGAAACTATTATGGTGATTTTCGAAACTTGCGCATAAAAATTGCTTAAAAACAGCATTTCAGTTGTTGGAGGTAAAAATCGTGTTGGCTGGTGTAAACCAGGAGGGCCGATGGCTTCAACCACCTTGGGGGAACAAGTAACGGTGGAAAAAATTACACGGAGTTCTCCCGTGTAATTTTTCACGCAACCGTGAAAATCTGGCACTAAGAAACTGCGACATCGTACAGCATGAAAGCCGCAGCGTTTTTTAAATCAACCTTGCACTGATTGGGTTCATCCGGAGTTGGGGGTATGTTTTCGCTACTTACCGACTAGCTCGTGCTTTTTTTTTTTTTTTTTTTTTGCTTGATGTGCCACGAATGTTTTTCATTTGTTTTTTTTCTATCTTTGTGAGAATATGGGGTATATAACGGTTTGTCGTTCAGGGGATGTTTTAAATGGCCAAAACTTAATAAGAAACAGTTTTTGTATTGGTTTGAAAAAGAGACCTGAAAAAACGAAGGTTAACTTACATTCAGTAGAACGTCTTGATAAAGCAGATTTGGTTGTGTTATAAAGAGCTAAAGTGGCCAATGTGTGTAACAACGATTGTTATTGTAAAAATAAATTACTCAATAGGGCAGAAATTATTTTTCCTTTTATGTTCCAAGCCGGATATATTTAAATTCTAGCGTTGGAAGCATTAGGTGAGCAAATAAAGCAGGCAGTGCCATTATTTACAAAAGCTGGCAACAGCTTCATAAAAACTACTTTTTGAATGCTTATAAATATAAATATTATTTGCGTTTTTTTGAAGTGAACCTTCTTTAGGCGCGCCCCAGGCAGTTTTCACAAGGGCAGTAACTTGCGTCCGAAGATTAACAAAAATAGCAACGAAAATGCGACACGAAATGACGTACACCGGACCTAACAGCACGGCATCATACAATCAGTGCGGCCACGGTGTAACTCGCACGCCTGTAGCGTTTAAGTTTTTAATCGCTCTAACTCAGCTTCTAGCAGTCCGATTTAAAAACCAAAATATTTATTTTTGTCATTCTCTACCGTATTTCGTACATTTTTATTATTCAACGTGTTGAAGACTAACAATAAGCGTTGTAAGGCGTATAGAACACCTATATACTAGAACTCCCCGACTTACGTAATACTCGACTTTACGTAAGTTTTTTCCGGCGGGTGCAAACTTAAAAAAATCGTGGAAAATCGTCGTATTCTGCATCCCGTACGAATAAATGGATGTATCGTGAAAATATCGTAATGTGAACCCAAAACACTTTTTTTTGTAATTCGTTCCAAGTTCCTGGAAGTTGAAAATTTCGCTATATTACTAAGCTATTTATCTCTCTGAAAGGTAATTTTTATAATGGAAATTGCACTACCCTTTCATCGTTATCATATGTTCCGTTATAAGAATCAATTTTGAACGACTTTGTGATATTTTTCTAAAGGATGTTTCTGAAGATCACGACCAAAAAAAGCAATTTGCACTTTCCGTGTTATTGGGCTTTTCGGTTCGTGCATCTAATTATAAACGGGTAGTAAACTCGATCTTATTGCATTTGCGATAATCCCGTTAATGGAATTCTGTGGGTTTTTACGTTACGGTATTATGGTGAAATAGAGGGGAACAGGTATCCTGTGTGTTATCAGACACTTAGGGCTTAGAGGGGAACAGGTATCCTGTGTGTTATCAGACACTCAGCCTAAAACACTGATGGATCCAATATCTCTCTATTACAGAAGATTTAGAAGTCCGGTTGGCCTGCCTCCCTAAAATCCACTCATGCACACCTTCTCGATGGTAAGCCCTGTTACGTCACTTAGGTGGCAACGAACGTGTAGAGTGGTTCTCTTCAAGACGCCTGGTCAGCGTGAAGAGGAAAAGACCAAACCCTCCAGCACATGACAGCACAACAATACAAATGGCCCTCAGTCCCCAGCAGCTTTCACTCTCCCTCTTACGGCAGCGAGAGGATCAGAGTGGAAGCAGAGGGTGCTAAGAATCTCTGGGTACGATCAGGCTGCCATGCAAGGAAACTGAACTTGGCCTGTTATAACGTACGATCACTCATTGGTGAAGACAGGATATTAGAGCTGGAAAAGGAATTAGAAAATGTGAATTGGAATATCATCGGTTTGGCTGAAACAAGAAGAAGAAATGAATCACTTATAAGTTTATCAAGCGGAAATCTGCTGTACACCAATGGAAACAGTGAAAGGAGTGAAGGTGGAGTTGGGTTTCTGGTCCATAAAGATTTTAAAAACAGCATTTTGGAATTCAAAAGTACATCACCAAGGGTGTCAAGACTAATACTCAAGGTTTCTAAGAGGTACAAGCTAAAGATTATAATGATTTATGCACCAACATCGAGCCATGATGATGAAGAGGTTGAAGAAATGTACACCGAAATTGAGAGTCTTCTAGATAAGCAGAAACCCCACTACACTATTATTATGGGGGCCTTCAATGCTAAGGTTGGAAAAAGGCAAAACAGCACAGAAAGAGGAACTATAGGAAATTTTGGAATTGGTGAAAGAAATAAAAGAGGTGAAAGACTTGTGGAATTTGCAGATTCTCAAGGACTGTCAGTAATGAACACTTTTTTCAAGAAAAGGGTGAACAGAAAGTGGATATGGAAGAGTCCAAATGGATTAACAACTAATGAAATCGACTTCATCCTCACTAACAGAAGCTATATTGTGAATGATATTACCGTCCTGAATAAGGTAAATGTTGGAAGTGATCACAGAATGGTAAGATGTACACTTGATATAGATGTAGGAAAGGAAAGGAAAAAACTGACTCGAGTAAATAATACAAAGGTCTTTGAGATAACAGAGGAGGAGAAAAAGCAGTATGTACTGGAACTTAAGAACAGGTTTGAGCTTCTGCAGACTGCTCAGGACCAAGATATCGACGAGGAATATTACAACTTTCTGAAAGTGATAAAGCCTAAGAAACCTATAGGGAAAAAGAAATCCAAAGAAGAAAAAATTAGTCAAGAAACACTTGTCATGATGAACCGAAGACGACAAATGAAAAGCAAGAAAAACACTGACAGGGAGAAAATTGAGTATACTGAGTTATGCAAAGCCATTAGAAAGAGACTCAGAGAGGACATAAGAAGATTTAACACAAGAAAAGTAAAACAAGCATTAAGGGAAAACAAAGGATTTAAATCAGCAGCCATGAGCAGTAATACAGAAAGACAAATGATACTGAAACTGAAGAATAGCAATGGTGTACTTATAAACAGCAGAGAAGGCATAATTCAAATAGCAGAAGACTACTATAGAGAATTATACAAGGAGCAAGGGAATGATACCAGCAGTGGGGAAGATGGATTGCAAAGTAGCAACACATACGACATACCCGATATTCTTCCTGATGAGGTAGAACATGCATTGAAGAAAATGAAGAATCGGAAAGCCCCGGGGGAAGATGAAGTTACTGTAGAGTTGTTAAAATTGGGAGGAAGAGACATAACACAAAAACTGGCAAGGCTCTTCGCAAAGTGCATTAGAAAAGGTGTGACGCCTAAGCAGTGGAATAATGCAATCATAGTTTTGCTGCATAAGAAAGGAGATAAATCAGAAATTGGAAATTATAGACCAATTAGCTCGTTATCCCACATATACAAGTTGTTCACAAGGGTCATTACTAACAGATTAGAAAGAATACTTGATGAGAATCAACCGAAAGAGCAAGCTGGCTTTAGGACAGGATTCTCAACTATGGATCACCTTCACGTAATATCACAGCTAATGGAGAAAGCAAATGAATATAAAACACCATTATGCTTGGCATTTGTGGATTATGAAAAGGCATTTGACTCCATACAGCATAAGGCAATTTTTCGGGCACTGGAAAGACAAGGCATAGATACTCCATATATTATGATTTTGAAGAAAATATATGAGAGTGCTACATCCTTTATTAGACTAGGCAAAGACAGTAGCAAATTTAAAATCGAGAAAGGAGTTCGACAAGGAGACACAATATCTCCGAAGCTGTTTACTGCTGCCCTTGAGGAAGCTTTCAGAAGATTAGACTGGTCGCAGAAAGGAGTCAATGTGAACGGAGAGTACCTAAACCATTTACGATTTGCAGATGACATTGTGGTCATAAGCCTCGATCCCAAAGAATTAGAGGTAAATCTTAATCAGTTATGCACAGTTAGTAAGGATTTTGGACTAAAGATGAATATGGCTAAAACAAAAGTAATGATGAACAAGTATGCCATTGAAAGGGAAATAATGATTGAAGGAGCAGTAATTGAAAAGGTGGAGTCATATACTTATCTGGGACAAGTTATTAGCTGTAATAATGATAAATGGCTGGAAGTCAAGAGAAGAATAAATTTTGGATGGATAGCATTCAGGAAATATAGTCACATACTGAAGAGCAATATCCCAGTTTGTCTGAACGTAAAATAATGAATCAATGTATACTCCCCACCATGACTTATGGAAGTCATGTGTGGTATGGGTGTTTAATGGCGCACAAGCTGCTGTGGCTATATTGCGCCTATTCATAGGTATGTTGAAAAGATAAAATAAATAATTAATGTGAAGACGGTTCAATCTCATTTCATTCCAGAAACTAATCACAGTCGCTTATACATTCCTATTTGTTTTAAATAACAGAAAAGTTCATTAATATTGGCATTTTCACCAATGATATCATTTAATGTTATTCGTTCACGGAAATTAGCCAGAGATTGAAATATTGAAGTTCGATGTTGTTGAAAATGTGGACAGTCAATCAAAATATGTTTGACTGTTAGATGCTCAGAGCACTGTGAACAAAGAGGAGGATCATCGCCTGTGAGTAGATGGAGGTGCGTTAGATGGGTATGACCTATTCTAATCCGCGCGAGTACCACTTCTTCTCGCCGAACTGTCTGAATGCATGAGTGCCAAAATTTTGGGTCCTGTTTTATCTGGAACAGTTTGTTATTTGTTTGTTTATGCCATAGCTCTGTCCATTGTGCATGAAAAGCTGTTTTAATTATAATATTATAATCAGAAACTGGAATAAAGGCAGAGGTTAAATCTGCTGTTGATGGATTTTTAGCCGAAATATCAGTCAACTCGTTCCCTTTGATGCCTGAATGTGCTGGGATCCAGCAGAAGTTCACTCGTTGCTGGCAATCTTCAATTTTCAATAGTAAATACTTGATTTGATTTAGTATAGGGTGATCCTTATAAGAGAAATTCTGCATTGCTCTAATTGAGCTGAGAGAGTCGGTGTAAATTAAATATTTTGCAGATGGGTGAAGACTCAAATTTTCTAGAGCTAATTGAATTGCATATAATTCCGCTGAAAAGCTGCTGTACTCAGGTGGAAGAGAGGCTGATATGATAGCAGAGGGAAACACTGCTGCTGCTCCAACAGTTGAATGAGATTTGGAACCATCAGTATATATCGGTAAGAAGTCAAAACAGTTTTGAATATGGCTAGCATGGAGTTGTTGCACATTCAGAGTTGGTAGACGATTCTTTCCCCATTGGAGAAAATAATTATCACAGGCTGGTTGAGGAAATGGGGTCCATGGTGGGCAAGAATCATTCTTTCTGTGCTGCCTACTCTGGAGAGGAACATTCCAATTTTGTGCTATTTCAAGGAGCCGTAGGCCTGCTGGGCGTATTTTATTTGGTTTATTTCTATAGAGATTGTGAAATGATGGATTAAAGAGATATGGTTGGATGGGGTGCGGAGAACAGTTTCGTATTCTGACTGCATATTTAAGTAGTAACATTTTTCTGCGGAGGTAAAGAGGGGGCTCATGGGCTTCAATATATAGACTATAGGTTGGTGATGTCCTATAAGCACCAAGAGCAATCCTCAGTGCATTGTGTTGTACAGGATCGAGCCAGCGTAATACACTCTTTCGAGCAGAATCATAAACTGGGGCACCGTAATCTAACCGAGATCTAATCAGTGCTCTATATAAGAGCAGCAAAGTTGTACGATCTGCTCCCCAAGACTGGGCAGATAGAGCTCTAAGCATGTTCAGCTTTTTCAGACAGGTAGTACGTATTACTTTAATGTGCTCAAGGAAATTTAACTTGCTGTCTAATATTAATCCCAAGAATCTAATATTGTTGGTAATCGGGATGCTGGAATTTGACATCCGGAGTTCGGGGTCTAAATGTAATTTGCGTTGGTTACAAAAGTGGATTGCAACTGTTTTCTGATGGGAAAGCCGATATCCATTGAACTCAGCCCATTTTTCAATTTTATTGAGGGACATTTGCAATTGCCGTTCAATAGATCTCATGTTCTGAGAGTGGCAAGAAATGGAGAGATCGTCAGCATAAAGATAGGCTTCTACAGTATTTGGAAGTTCTTTGGAAATGGAATCAATTCTAAGGGCAAATAGGGTTGCACTCAAAACCGACCCCTGTGGTACTCCTTCTTCCTGCAAGAAAGTAGAAGAAAGGGAGTTTTGGTATCGAACCTGGAAAGAGCGGATCTGGAGAAAGTTCCTAATGAATATAGGCAGGTTGCCTCGTAGACCAAAATTATGTAGGTCACTGAGAATGCCATACCGCCAGGTTGTATCGAATGCCTTTTCTATGTCAATGGAGACCATGACATGGTGTTCATTTTTCACAAAGGCATTGCGAATTTCAGATTCGGCCTTGATCATCAGATCTAGAGAGGTCCTATTTTTGCGAAAGCCATGTTGACAATTACTCAATAGTTGTTCAGTTTCAATGATCCAGCTGAGTCGACTGTGGATCATTTTTTCAAGAATTTTACCAAGGCAACTTGACAGAGAGATTGGCCTGTAACTATTAGGACTGGAAGGATCTTTTCCAGGTTTCAAAAAGGGCAAAACTGTAGCATGGTGCCAAGATGTTGGATAAGTATTTTCCAGGAAGATCCGATTAAAGAAAACTAGCAGCATTTGTAAGTTTTGCTCATTGAGATGCTGCAGCATGACATAATATATGCCATCTGGCCCAGCTGCACTGTTTCTCGTTGTTTTTATGGCTTGTAGAAGTTCACAATATTCAAGGGGCTGATTATACGGAAGTGATAGCGAGGTTCTAAAGTTAATGGGCCTCTGTTCGGTGGAGGTCTTAATTTTTTGGAATTTCGGAGTGTAATTTGATACAGCAGAGACTTCGGCAAAGGTTTTACCCAAGGCATTCGCTATTTCTAGAGGACCAGAGAGTTCTTGTCCATTGTATGAAAGAATTGGGGAAGGGATGGTTGGATACTTCCCAGAAAGCTGTCTAATTTTCTTCCATATTAATCTGGAGTCGGTATTTCTGTTGATAGTACATGCAAACTGAGTCCAAGAATCTTTCTTGGCTTGCCTGTGAATGAACCGCGCTTTTGCCCTTAGCTTCTTGTAGCTAATTAAATTAGCTGTTGTCGGAAATCGACGGAATAAGTTGAATGCTTTATTTTTTTCCTTCTTTGCTTTTGTGCACTCTTCGTTCCACCAGTAGTTGAAGTGCCGTCGGGTTGGGGGGTTTGATAATGGAATTGAGTATTTTGCTGCAACTAAAAGACTGGATGTGATATAATCGGTTACTTTATCTATAGGTTGTAGCTGAATAGTTTCTTTGTCCAGAATGATTGCTGATTGAAATTTGGCCCATTTGGCTTTAGAAAATTTCCATTTTCTGCAGGGTTGGTCTAATGGTAGTTGTGCAGTGAGCAGGTTACAGACAATTGGAAAATGGTCACTTCCCATTGGATCATCCATGGCGGACCACTGAATGACTGGAAACAGTATCGGAGAACAAATTGAGAGGTCAATTGCAGAGGTCTGTCCAGTAGGTAACTGTATGTGGGTGTGTGTACCAGTATTAAGAATGGTAAGGTTTTGTTTATCTAGTATAGTTTCAATCAGTCGGCCCTGTCTATCTAATTTAGAGGATCCCCATAAAGGGTGGTGGCCATTGAAATCCCCTAGCAAGCACACTGGTGACGGCAGCTGTACTAAAAGTTCTTCAATATCTTTGAAAGAGTAGGAATTGTTTGGTGGGAGATAGACTGAGACTAGCGTAAATGCAATCTCAGCAATCAGACGCACAGCAACGGCTTCAATTTTGGTTTGAAGAATGATTTGACTAGCAGGGATCTTTGAGTTAATCAAAATGGCTA
The DNA here is from genome assembly GCF_048544385.1 of Mastigoproctus giganteus. NCBI lineage: Eukaryota > Metazoa > Arthropoda > Arachnida > Uropygi > Thelyphonidae > Mastigoproctus > Mastigoproctus giganteus. The sequence goes on from NC_143585.1 coordinate 177,043,244, forward strand.
CACCACCACGAGCAGAGTCAGATGTATTCCGATCTCTTCGGTAGACTGAGTAGTTATTTATAGAAACAGAAATTTTAGCAGTTAAATAGGTTTCCTGCAGACAGAAACCCACTGGAGAGTAGCGTCTAATTAAGTACTGAATGTCATCAATGTTGCATCTAAAGCCTCTACAATTCCACTGTAAAATATAAGGCATTATTTGAGTTTAGAAGAAGCTGTACCTGACGTGGCTGTCTTGTGGCGTTCTGGCTTTGGTTTATTTCTTTTTGGAAAGGTGGGGCGACCTGTGTCCATATCTTCTTCTTCTTCTTCTTCTGCAAATATTTCAAGAATTGGATCTTCCTGTTTAGAGGGGTACTCTTGATCGAGTGATGTTTCCTGAATACTCTGTTTTGAAGTTGAACTGGGATTATTTGGTGTGGTAGCAATCATTGGCGAAGGAGGAGATTTTGCTGGAATCGTAAGAGGCGTATTACTTGCTTGATCTGAGTGCTTCTGGATATTGGACTGTTGCTGAGAAAGAACAGCTCGGGCCCAGTCGGAGATTGATATGTTGGATGGAACAGTAACATCAGTTTGTGTGGCTATTGTTTGATATTTTTTTGCAATACTGGCATAGCTACGGTTAGATATACTGGGTGCAATTAATTTTCTTGCTTCCTGATAAGTAACTTTGTTTTCGACTTTATATTTTACAATTTTTTTCTCCATTTTCCACTTCTCACATGTTTTAGAGTAAGCAGGATGGTTACCCTTGCAATTAGGACAAGTCATTTCTTTTGCCGAACATTCGTTTTGACTGTGATCAGAAGATCCACAGTTGGGACAAGCTGGGTTCCCTCTGCATGCCGTCTGAGAATGGCCATACTTTTGGCATTTGTAGCATCTCAGCGGATTAGGAATATAAGGACGAATGCGACAGAGTAGATATCCTGCTTTTACTGTTGAGGGTAGATTTGGACTGTTAAAGGTGAGAATGATACTTCTGGTGGGTGTGAGTATATTGTCCCTTTTAGTCATGATTCTTTTGACAGCAATTACATTTTGTTCATTTAGCTCTTCTTTAATTTCTTCTTCTGTCACATTCAAAAGGTCCCAACTAGATATAACACCCTTAGATGTATTTAGGGTTGCATGGGCAGTTACCTTTACTGGAATTTTTGCGAAGTTTGTCACTTTCAGGAGTTTTTCAGAATGCCTACAGTTGAGAGTTTCTACTAGTAAGTCCCCCGATTGCAATCTCTTAACCATCTTGGGAGACCCTGCAATACTTTCCAAGTGTTTTTGGATAAGAAAGGGGGATAGCTTACTAAGAGGCTGTTCTGATAATGAATGCATTAATAAAAATGCAGGAAACTCGGTCGCAGAGGAAATGGTTTTTAACCTCTTTGCTTGCGAAGAGTCATGCTCATGCTCTGTGTTTAGCCGACTGCTTGTCGGTTCTAAACAAGGAAACATATTTTGTTCCATCTTGGCTCCTTTTAGCCCCTGGCAGATGAACTTTTCTGCCAAGGTTACCGGCCCCGCCACGGGGAGGCAGGAGCAGTGCCTGGAGTGACCAAGCGAAATTAGTAGGAGTTAGTCTATTAGATATGAAAAATAAAGAAAGGTTACTTTCCTTCCTTGCTCTATACCAGTACTTTTGATACAAGAGCTACTAAATTAAAGGATTTCTCAAAGAGAGGAACGTAAAAGAGAACGAAGAATTCACCTATCAAAAAGTCGCAGTGAAAGCACAAATAGAAATCGCTCAGTCAATCGCTTGGCACCCGGGGCCTATGGAAGTCATGGTGGGGAGTATACATACACCAAAAGAATGGAAGAGAAGCTGAGAACTACGCAGCGAAGAATGGAACGAATTATATTGGGAATCAGACTGTTAGATAAGAAGAGAAACACATGGATTAGGCAGCAAACTCAAGTAAAGGATATTCTTATCAAAACTAAAGAACTAAAATGGTCTTGGGCAGGACACATAGCTCGAAGACATGATGACAGATGGACTAAGAAAATAACAGAATGGTACCCAAGAGGAGCTAGAAGAAAACCTGGAAGACAAAGGCGGAGATGGATAGATGAAATTCATGAGTTTTTGGGTAGTAAATGGATGGCCAGTGCTCAAAACAGAAGGAACTGGAAAGTTCCTGGAGAGGCCTTCATTCTGCAGTGGATTGAAAATGGCTGATGATGATGATGATGATGATGGTGAAATGAGTTCCCCTTCGCTGAAATCTTCAATCATATCAAAAACAGAAATACATTTTCAGAATCTTCTCTTCATTCCTATTTACGTATTACAATGATGAAGGGAAAGCGACCAATGAAAAGTGAAAGTGGTGGTAGTGCCAGGAAACGAAACTCAATTCATTCAGAAATGAAGATGAAAATGATTAAGAAGCAGGACAAAGTTCGTCATCTATTGCACGGAACGAGATCTTGCTGCTTCAACAGTGAATACTATTTTAAGGGACAGGGCGCGTATAAAAGATCGTGTCAAAGGATCGACGCACTTAATAAAAGATTGTGTCAAAGGATCGACGCACTTAATAAAAGATTGTGTCAAAGGATCGACGCACTTAAGATGAACAGTGATCACAAAACAGCGTTCATGTGCTATTTCGAAGATGGAACAGCCGCTAATAATATGTATCCAAAATGAGATTCAGAAGCGAGTGCCCCTGAGTCTAATGACCATTCAAGCAAAAGGAACAAGTATTTATGAAGATATTAAGGATAAGTATGGCGAACCCCAACCCAAGTTCGTGGCAAGCAACGGCTGTTTAATAGATTCGAGCGTCATATTGGTTTTCAAAACATTAAAATATGCGATGAAGTCGCCCGTGCCGATTCTGCAGCTGCAGAGAAATTTTGTGATGTGTTGGAAAAATTATTGATGAAGGCGGCTATTGAAAGCAGCAAATTTTTAACGTTGACGAGACTACTCTCTGTATTGCCAAAAATGCCGGAGCGAGCATACAGTGCCAAAGAGGAAAATACAATGCCAGGTTTCAAAGCGTCAAAAGATACGGCCACGCTCTTGCTTGGGGTTACTGCAGCGGGAGATTACAGATTAAAGCCAATGCTTGTGTACCTTTCTGGAAATCCTCGTGCATTTAAGGGAATCAATAAAGCCACCCTACACGTGCATTTCCGATCGAACCAGAGAGCATGGATAACAATATCCCTCTTTGAGGATTGGTTTAAATGCTGCTTCATTACAGAGGTTGAAAAATATTGTAAAGACAACGACGTTCCTTTCACGATTTTGTTTCTATCAGATAATGTTCCTGGACATCCTACGCATCTAGATGATTTCAATTCGAACGTGAGAGTCATATTTCTGCCGCCAAACACGACTTCAATCATCCAACCTATGGATCAGAATGTTATTTCGAATTTAAAAGCATAGCAAAAAAAAAAAAAAAGAAAAAGAAAAAAAAGTAAACTGCAGCCATTATCAACCCACTGCAGGATGGAAGCCTCCTCAACAATTCATGGTGAGGGAAATCTGCCACGCTGGTCCAGTGCGGGCTGGCCGATCGACCGTATTTAGCAGTCAGGGGCTTGAACCCCAGTCTACTCAAAGAACGTGTACTACTGCACTCCCGCTCCTGACCACTTGACACACAACATTTGCTCAGGCATTGTGTGCAGTAAGCAGTGAAAAAGATTTTACGTTAAAAGACTTCTGGAAATCTTACAATATTTACCACACCATCTTAAACATTAATAAGGCCTGGGCGAAAATTACTAAAAGATGTTTAAATGGCACACGGAAAGAAATATGCCCACGGCGCATAAAAGACTTCGAAGGATTTGAAAAAGACGAATCATATGAAGAGGTTACGGATAAGATTACGGATAAATGTTGCAGAGCTACTTCGTTTGGAGGTTGATGCCAAAGTTTTATTGGCGCAAAAACAACTAAGGTTATACTGCGCCAGGAAACGATTAAAATAACAATAAAGATAAATTCTGGTAACCTTTAAAAAGGTTTGACGAGGTAACCTTTTGACGAGGTAACAATTTGACAATTGGACGAGGTAACCTTTAAAAAGGTTACCTCGTCAAATTGTTATTTTTATATATAATATAAATATATATAAGGCAGTATAAGTTTAAAAATAAATGATCCAATTTATATATGTGTGTATATATTAATAGCTTGTAAAAACTTAAAAACTGGTGACACGTGGTCGTTGTCTGATAAAATCTGACTGAGTGTATAAGGCTCAGTCGGATGAGTAAAAGCGGTAAAATATATATAAAATATAATAAAATAAATATATATTTATTTTATTATATTTTATATAATAAAATAAATAATTAACACAATCTATTAAAATATGCTTTAAAGTTAAAACGGTGTCGCAAGACTCGCACATAGGAGGGTCATCCGCCCTCAGCAGAAAAGAATGTGTCAAATGACTGTGTCCTATGCGGAGTCGAGCAAGAACAACTTCCTCGCTCCGCTTCCTGAGCAGACTAGACTGCCATGTTTCTATTACAGGCTTTATTTGGTATAATTTATTTGTTCTCTGTCTGTGCCATAGTTCTTGCCATTGGGAATATATCTTTTGGTGAATTATTTGCCTGTAGTCTGTATAGGGGACTGACAGGCAACGATTATGAGTGGGTGTTGCTGATTTGGCTGCAGCGTCAGCCAAATCATTTCCCTTTATCCCAATGTGGTTAGGAATCCAGCAGAAGCGGATATCAAACTTGTATTCATGAAGAGAATGTATCATCTGCTGAACCCGACAAAGAACTGGATGAGAATTGTGTCTCAGAGATAATAAAGCCTGTAATACACTCAAAGAGTCAGAATATATTATTGACCTTTGGAATTGACAAGTTCGAATGTGATCCAAGGCTAGCTCTATGGCATACAGCTCTGCAGTGTATATGCTGGATTCAGGAGGAATCTTCTGAGATATTATAGTGTCCGGAAAGACAGCAGCAGATCCTACGCACGATTCAGGCTTCGAGCCGTCTGTGTAAACGGACAGGAAGTCTGAGTACTCAGCTTGGTGTGCAGAGTAGAGCTGTGGTAGACAGATGATGAGGTCTCAGACTTTACCCATTTCTTAAGGGAAAAGTCGCACGGTGGGGGAAGAGCATGCCAGGGTGGAGGAATTTCTTTTCGTGTTTGTGCAACCTTGTCTACCATGATGTTAAACTCTCTGAGTAGCTCTTGGACACGAATGCCAAAAGGTCGGTTGGCAGTCTTACGGGTATTGTACAAGTTTTCCCAACGTGGCTCAAAAACGGATGTCCACGTAGGATGGTCTGGCAGGGAATTCAACTTTAAAGCATAGTTTAAAGACAACTGCTTACGTCGAAGGGATAATGATGGTTCGTTTGCTTCGACGTATAAGCTCTGGACCGGAGATGTGCGATATGCTCCAGTAGCGATACGGATGGCCTGATGATGGGGTTAAGCCATCGATGGGCACTGTCTCTAGCTGAGGAGTATACCTGGGCCCCGTAGTCTAATTTGGGTCGTACAAGTGCACGGTAAAGCCGTAGTAGGGTGCATCGATCTGCTCCCCAACGCGTGGAGGAGAGAGAGCGGAGAATATTTAGTCCTCTCGTGCATTTTGTACGAAGTTGACGAATATGTTCGAGAAAGGTCAACTTTTTATCAAACACAAGACCCAAGAATTTTGTGTCTGACACTACTGGAATAACAGTTTGTCCGAGCCTCAATTTATATGAGAAAGGGTTTGTTTGCCCCAAATGTGGAAGGAAAAGTCGCATAAAGGTTGTCGGTTGTTGTTGTTGTTGTTGTTGTTGTTTTTTGGTGCAAGGGCTGCTTAGGCCATATTGCACCTATCACCGTTATAAATGTTACATATGCATGGTGATTGTGATGGCATTACTCAAAAACGATCATATAATTCGATCTTTTTTGTGAAGTGAAAGAACTCCAGTAGATTACCGTCGTTACCTATGATGTGGCAGAGTGTCAAAGGTTCTTTAAGGTTTGGCAGAAAGCTAAAAGAGACTTGGCGGGCAGTGGTGTATAAAGTACACTCAATAAGAATATGCTTTATAGTGAGTGGACAGTTGCACTGTGTGCATTGTGGAGGATCATTACCTGTGAGGAGATAAAGGTGGGTAAGATGACTATGGCCAATTCGCGCTCTAGTTAAAATTACTTCCTCCCTCCTGTTCATACGGAAGCTGGAGGTCCACGATTGCGGTTCAGGTTTTATTTGGCGGCGTTTATTGTGCGTTTGGGCTTGCCATTGAATTCTCCATTGTTCTTTACACATTCTTCGAATGCTACTTTTGTAGTCAAGATATGGGACGTAATGCTGTGATAATTCTCTGTCGGATGGATGTTTAGCGGCATAGTCTGCACGTTCGTTTCCTTGTATCCCAGCATGGCCTGGGATCCAACAGAAAATGGCCACTCGTTGGAGTTCTTGAAGATGCATCAGTTTGGATTTTACGAGATTTATTAAAGGATGTGTTTTAGAAGAATTGTTCTGTAAAGCTATAATCGCACTCTGGGAGTCCGTATATATCATGGTTTTACGGATGGTAAGATGGAGGATAATTTCCACTGCAATTTTGATGGCGTATAATTCAGCTGTATAGCTGCTGCATTCTTTGGGAAGTGATACAGAGAAGGTTTTATGAGGGAAAACGGCTGATGCATCCACTCCACTCTCAGATTTTGATCCGTCAGTGTATATATTTGAAAAATGCAGATGATTTTGTGTATGGGCTATATGGAGTTGTTGTATATTAACATTTGCAAGAGAGTGTTTTCCCCAGTTTAGAAAATAATTGTCACAGAGTGGCTTAATACACCTCCATGGGGGATCCGTACTGCTTAAATCTTGAAGAACTTTATCGGGATCTATATTCCAGGTTTCTGATAGTGCTTGAGCTCTGAGAGCAAAAGGTTGAATTGCTCTTGGTTTATTTCTATAGAATGTTGTGAACTGTGGGTCGTTAAGTATCGGCCTAATGGGATGGGTAGGTAGACTTTGGATTTTAGTTGTATAGTTAAGAATTAACATCTTTCTCCTGAGGGTTAGAGGAAGTTCATGAGCATCAATATAAAGACTTTGAACTGGTGAAGTTCTATAAGCGCCTATAGAAATCCTCAGGGCAGAGTGTTGAATTGGTGCAAGTCGCGCTAGCACGCTTTCCCTAGCAGAATCATACACCGGGGCACCATAATCAAGGCGAGATCTGATTAGGGCTCTATACAAATGCAGTAACGTGTACCGATCTGCACCCCATGATGTAGAAGAAATGACTCTGAGTATGTTCAGTTTTTTCAGGCAAGACGTCTTTAGATGTTTAGCGTGCTCTATGAAGTACAACTTACTATCAAAAGTCAGACCAAGCAGACGAATGCTGCTCACAACGGAGAAAGGCTGATTTGCTAAGTGTACTTCTGGATCTGGATGCATCTTCCTTTTGTTACAAAAGTGAACTACTTTAGATTTTGAACAAGAGGGTCGATACCCATTCTGTGCCATCCATAACTGAATATTATTAATTGAAATTTGGAGCTGCCGCTCAATGAAAGTCATGTTTTGAGAACTGCAAGAAAAAGTGAGATCATCGGCATAGAGGTATGAATTCACAGTGCTGGGCATATATTTAGTCATATGGTTTATTCTTATTGCGAATAAGGTGGCACTGAGCACAGAGCCTTGTGGGACCCCTTCTTCTTGTATATATGTTTGAGAGAGAACTTGTCGGTATCGGACTTGAAAAGATCTGTGCTGAAGGAAATTCAATATGAAGTACGGTAAGTGGCCTCTCAGGTCAAGGGAATGCAGATCTCTTAGGATACCAAAACGCCATGTGGTGTCGAAGGCTTTTTCTACATCAAGGCATACCATGACGAGATGCTCATTTCGAATGAATGCATTCCTGATGTTTGTTTCCGCTTTGACCATGAGATCCAGGGCTGATCGATTTTTCCTGAATCCAAATTGATTGTCAGAAATTATATTTTTAGAGTCGAGAAACCAAGTAAGTCGACGGTGAATTATTTTTTCCAGGGTTTTGCTTAAGCAGCTGGTGAGAGAAATAGGTCTATAGTTTTCAGGAATGGAATGATCTTTTCCTGGTTTCGGAATTGCTATTATATAGGAGTGGTGCCAGGAACTGGGGAAACAATGTTCAAGAAAGATGCGATTGAAAAAAGTGAGCAGTGAACAGACCGATTCTTTATTTAAGTGTTGGAGCATTATGTAGTATATTCCGTCGGGGCCTGCAGCACTGTGTTTTGAGCTAGATATGGCTTCTTGAAGTTCAAGCATTGTAAGCGGCTGATTATAGGGTAAAGTACATTTACTCGTAGGTCTGAAGTTCAGTTTGGACTTTTCAGCTAATACTTTTATCTTCTGAAATGATAGATCATATGCTGTTGAGGCAGATAACTGTGAAAAAACAGTCCCTAGGGCATTAGCTATATCTGTAGGAGAAGAAAGATCCTGTCCATTCCAGTTGAGAATTGGGGAGGATAATCGGGGAACTTTGCCACTTAGTTGTTTTATTTTCCGCCATATTATTCTTGAATCAGTATTTTTATTAATCGAGCTCGCAAATCGAATCCAAGATTCTCTTTTAGCTTTCTTCCTAATGTGACGGACCTTGGCTCTGAGTCTCTTGTAGTTTATAAGATTGGCGGTGGTAGGATATTTTCGAAACAGATTCCACGTTCGGTTTTTTTCTTTTTTTGCACCTTTGCACTCTTCGTTCCACCAGTAGTTTATGGTTCTATGGGTTGTTTACTGTGATTGTGGAATCGCAGTGCGTGCAGCAGCCAGTATTTGTCTCGTGATGTGATCGGTAGCTGTGTCAATAGGACAGGTTTCGATGATCTGTTCATCAAAGGACACTCGGGAAGTGAATTTTGCCCAATCTGCTCTGTGAAATTTCCATTTTACATAGTTTTGGGAAATTATGGAATGTCCTGTTTGAATCTTACATATTAGCGGAAAGTGATCACTATTTAGCGGGTTGTCGAGGGCCGTCCACTCAATACTAGGGAAGAGGATCGGAGAGCATATCGAAAGGTCTATTGCAGAAGTTCTACCCGTAGAGAGATGGATGTAAGTTGGCAAGCCAGTATTTAGTATAATCAGATTTTGTCTGTCAGCAAGCTGTTCGATAGGTTGTCCTCGTCTATCTGCATTGGGAGAACCCCACAATGGATGGTGTCCATTGAAGTCACCCAATAAACAGATAGGGATTGGCAACTGCTGAATAAGATCTTCCAGTTCATGGATGGTATAGGAGTGATTGGGCGAAAGGTAGATAGAAACAATTGTCAAAGTAATACCAATCACAATACGTGTTGCAACAGCTTCGATGGAGGTTTGTAAAGGAATTAATGTACAAGGTACTCTTGAGTCTATGAGTATGGCTACCCCTCCGTGAGCATTATTTGTAGCAGTTCTGTCTTTCCTAAAGAGTGCATAATTCTTAACTGAGAGTGATACATGACGTGTTAAATTTGTCACTTGTAGGCAGATGCCTACGGGATGGTAACGATCAATTAACTCGTGGATATCATCAATGTTACTGCGAATTCCTCTACAGTTCCACTGTAAGATTTGGTGCATTATTTGGTTTTGTTACTTGAGGAAGATTCTGAGTCTTTTTTATTCCCAGGCTGTTTGTGGCGATCGAGTTTCATTTTCTCTTTTCTTGGAAAGGTTGGGCGTCCGGTATCCAAGACATCTTCTGCATGAAGATCTAGGATAGGTTCATTTGGGTCAGTATTGTTATCAGTGTCCATATTTTCTGAAGTGATATTGTTTGTCTTCCTATTTGTAACTGAGTCGGTTTTTGACTTTGAAATATCTGGTGGTCTATGTGGGGTTGCTGTGACAGGGGTGTTGTTGGCTCTATCTACTACCTTTTGCTCTTTTGGAGTCTGTTTCATTGATGGTGACAGTATAGATCGGGCCCAATCTGCAATCGACATGGTTGGGGGAACTGATACTTCAGTTTGTGTTGCTGTTGTTTGGTATTTTTGCATTGCTGCTGCATAGGTGTTCTTAGGTGCGTTAAGCATAATTTGCTTTCTTGCCTCTTGGTATGTGACTTTTCGTTCTACCCTGTACTTTTGGATTTTTTTTTTTCAGTTTTCTATAGATCGCATGACTTGGAGTAGGCTGGATGCACGCCTTTGCAATTCGGACAGTGCGGTGTTTTGGCGTCACAGTCTGTGTGCGAATGTTCTTTCGACCCACAGTTTGGGCAGACTGGATCTCCTCGACAAGCCATTTGTGCGTGACCAAATTTTTGACACTTGTAGCATCTTATAGGATTCGGGATAAAGGGTCGTACTTGGCAGTTGAGATAGCCGGCTTTGACACTGGATGGCAAGATAGGTGTTCCGAATGTCAGGATGATGTTGCGGGTGAGAACAAGTTCTCCATCTTTCCTGATCATGATGCGCTTGGCTTGTATCACTTTCTGATGTTTGAGTTCTTGGGCAGTTCATCTTCTGTTACATTTATCAGATCCCACTCTGCAATTACTCCCTTGGAAGTGTTTAGTGTTGCATGAGGGGTAACTTGAATGGGTAGTCCGCCAAATATTGTTAGTTTCAACAGTCTCTCAGAATGTGCACGACTCACTGTTTCTACCAAGAGGTCTCCAGATCTTAGTCTTCTCACCATTTTGGGAGAGCCCGCCACATTTTCCAAACATTTTTGTATAAGAAATGGTGAGAGAGTGCTCATAGATTTGTCCTACAGACTATGTAAGATAAGGAATGATGGGCATTCCTGTTGGTCTGTGTCTGTACGCAGTCGTTTAGACTTTGTTACATCGTGAGAAATTTCATGATCAGCATTGTTGATGGCAGTGGATGAGCGCCTAGGCTGCTCAAGCTCTAGGTAATTGTCGTAGTCCATGTTAGGCTCCTTTTTGCCCTGGGAGGTTGACTTTCCCTCCCAAGTTTCCGGCCCCGCCACGGGGAGGCAGGAGCAGTGCCGCAAGGAGGCCAAGCGGTTAGATAAGTTAGTTGGTTAGTAAAATAGAGTAAATATATGTAATGAAAAAGAAAGGTGAGTTTCCTTCCTTGTTCTTACTTGTGATTTTTCAAGTATAGAACTGAATTATAAATGAACTTCCAGTAAAAAACGATATAACTTAAAATGAACTTTTATCACTGGGAAAGATCGCTATATATTCGTACTTTGAACGCTTGACCTCGAATTCGCTTGGCACCCGGGGCCAAAGGTTGTCGGATTATCCATGGTGGGGTAGACTGCTTCGTCAGTGGAATTATGTTATCTAGGTTAAGCTCTCTACTGAGAAGAAGGTTTTTTAATATCACATTCGCAGGTTTATTGATTCTTTGTTGTTGCTGATAATGTTGTTCCCATTCAGAAGTAAAAAGAGTTTTCTGTAGAGGGTGGTCTGGTAAGGATTTTATTTTAGCTGCATAAGAGAGTAATTGATTTTGTCTTCTGATTTGTAGAGGAGGTTCTTGAGCTTCGGCGTACAGGCTCTGCACGGGTGAGGTGCGGAAAGCTCCAAGGGCTAAACGGAGTGTGCAGTGATGTACCGGGTCGAGCCATCTCAGGGCACTAGGTCTTGCCGAGTCATAGACTGGGGCACCATAGTCTAGCTTAGACCGAATGAGAAGGCGATATAAACGTAGTAGGATTGTCCTGTCTGCTCCCCAGGATATAGCGGATAGGACCTTTAAGATGTTCATTTTCTTCAAACAGTGGACTCTTATGTGACTGATATGCTCTAGGAAAGTCAGTTTTTTGTCAAAAACTAATCCTAAGAAACGGACACTATTTTTAACTGGGATGATCTGTTCTTTCAGCTTGAGTTCTGGGTCAGGATGGAGATTCTTTTTTCTGCAGAAATGTATACATTCAGTCTTTTGTACCGATATTCTATATCCATTTCTTTCTGTCCATTTTATGAATCTGTTAATGGCTACTTGCAATTGCCGTTCTATTGTCCTCATATGCTGCGCTTGATAAGAAATGCTGAAATCATCAGCATAAACAGTTGTAAAAATATTGTTTGGGATTTGTTCTATTATTGTGCTGAAGTGGATTGCAAAAAGTGTGGCACTAAGTACAGATCCTTGAGAAACCCCTTCTTCTTGATAATATATATTAGAAAGTGTATTGTTCATTCGAACTTGGAAGGTCCGATTCTTAAGGAAATTATGTATGTAGAGGGGTAGATGTCCTCTAAGGCCACGTTGATGTAACCTTTTAAGTATACCATATCGCCACGTGGTATCATATGCCTTTTGGATATCAAAATTAACCATGACTTGGTGTTGTTTCCTGAGAAAAGCATTTCTTACTTGATTTTCCAGTTGTATAAGTACATCCAAGGTACAGCGATTTTTTCTAAAGCCAAATTGTTCTGAGTTGAGAAGATAATTATTTTCTAGATACCATGTTAGTCTATTGTTGACCATTTTCTCTAAGATCTTGCCTAAGCAGCTAGTCAAAGCTATGGGACGATAGTTCTGTGGGTCTGATAGATCTTTTCTCTGTTTTGGGAGAGCTAGTATTATTGCGTGGTGCCATTTGTTTGGGAAAGAATTTTCAAGTATATTTTGTTGTATAGATCTAACAGGGCTAATTGGGACTGTTCATCTAATTTTTGTATCATTGCATAATGGATTTCATCAGGACCGACTGCTCTGTGTTTTGCCTATAGCAGAGTTTGTTTTAGTTATGCTATCGTGAACGGCAAGTTGTATTGTTCACACTGATTGCTAGAAAAGTTTAGTTTTATTTTTTCGGCCTCTTTCTTGTACGTTTTGAAAGCAGTGGGGTATGCACAATTAGCAGATGTATTCGAAAAATTTTCACCAAGCACATTGACTATATCTAAGGTATTTGTAACCAACTGTCCCTTCCAACTTAGCAATGGTGAGGGGTTTAATTGAGAACTGTTTGACATCCTTCTGATCTTTTTCCAGATAAGTGTAGCTGGTGTGGAAATAGTTATAGTGGATGCAAATTTCATCCAAGCAGCTTTTTTGCTTATTTTTGCACTTTCCTGACCATGGCTCTGGCTCTCTTGAATTGTATCAGATTTTCTGTTTTTGGATTTTTGCGAAAAAGGTTTCAGGCTCTATTTCTCTCTTTTTTAGCTTCCCAGCACTCTTTGTTCCACCATGGTTTTGGATATATTCTAATGTTAGAAGATGTTTTAGGTATTGTCTTTTCCGCAGCTTGAAGCATACTATCAGTAACATAGGCTACTGATGTTTGTACTGATTCTCGTTTAATAATGTTGCAGTCTAACTTGGCTAGTAACCTGAATGTTTCCCAATCTGCATCATATATTTTCCATCTGGGGTGCCTACTGGCTTGACATGTCGTTTTCTTCATGATTTTCAAAATAATGGGGTCGTGGTCACTGCTCAATGGAGTCTCGTGCACGCTCCATTTAGTCATAGGGAACAGTGTTGGGGAACAGATTGATAAGTCTATTGCAGAACTGCTTTTTGATGGAAGGTGGAAATATGTGTGTGTGCCGTCATTTAAAATCATTAGGTTGTTCTCGACAACAAATTTTTCTATTTGCTTACCCTTTTGGTCTATTTTGGGATGGCCCCATAGTGGGTGATGTCCATTTAGGTCACCTAAGATACAGAATGGAGATGGTAGTTGAGTGATCAGCTCTTCGAAATCCTTAAATTGGAATTCTTGATTAGGGGGTAGATATATTGAGGCTATGGTAATGTTGAAGCCTATTGCTAGACGGACTGCAACTGCTTCTAATGGTGTGTTGAATGGTATTGTTTGGGAAGGTACATGTCTGTTAACTAATATTGCAACTCCTCCTCTCGTTGTTCCATTCGTTATGCGATCCTTTCTATATATGATATAATTTCTGATTATACTATTGTCCTGTGGTTTTAAATAGGTTCCTTGTAGGCAGATACTTAGTGGGTGGTACTGGGTGATGAGGTCTATAACATCATTAGTGTTTGAGCGAAAACCTCGACAGTTCCATTGGATAATTGTACCTGTCATTTGAGGTTAGATGTTCCATCGGATTGCTTCCTTGGGGCTGATTTAACTTTGTCTACCTTGGTTTCGTCTTTCTTTGAAAAATATGGTCTACCCGTATTCATTTCTTCTTAAGTGAAGATTTCGAGAATTGGTTCCTCTCCTTGGTTTCTCGCATCTGTATCCATTTGTTCTGCAATCTTTTTTCCTGTATTACCTATCTTTTCTTTGTTTCCTTTTCTCCTTACATTTTCTGAATTATCTGGTGGGAAAGATAACGGAGTATTGATAATCTTTTCTTGTTTTTGTGATGGAGATGGTTTGTAAAACTCACGAACCCATTCTGAGATGGATTCTCCTGGGGGGATTGTGACATCCGTTTGTGTGCCACAATATTTTGAAATGGGTAATTTAATTTCCGGAGCCTTTTTGGTTGTGGTAATCTGCGCATAAGAAGGTTTGTTTGCTATATTTATTGTAATCGCCTTTTTAGCATCCTGATATCAAACTCCATTTTCTGCTTTGTATTTTTGTATCATTTTTTCCTTCTTCCAAATTTCACACTCCCTTGAATATGCAGTATGTTCCCCTTTACAATTTACACATTTATGGTTTCCAGCTGTGCAAGTAGAAGTGGCATGTTCTTGCGAACCACAGTTTGCGCATGTTAATTTTCCTCTACATACTGTCTGCGAGTGAGCAAACTTCTGACAGTTGAAACAACGGAGAGGGTTCGGGATGTATGGTCTTATATTGCAGTGTAGATATCCAGCTTTTACTGATCTGGGTGCTTTGGGCGTGTTGAAAGTGAGCATCAGATTCCTGGTGGGGGTGATTATCCCTTCTTTTTTAATTGTAATTCTTTTAACACTATTGACTCCTTGTTCCTGAAGCTCCATTTGAATTTTCTCTTCGGGGACATTTAGAAGGTCCCATTCCGTAATGACACCTTTTGAGGTATTTAATGTATTGTGTGGGAGATACCGTTACTGGTATTCCTGCAAAGGTTGTCATTTGTAATAATTTTTCGGAGTGTTTAGCATTGGCTGTTTCTACCAATATGTCGCCTGATTTTAGTCTTTTAACTTGTTTTGGTGGGCCAACATAACTCTCAACAGTCTTTTGTATGAGAAAGGGTGACAATTGCTCTACCGCTTTCTCAGTATTTGAATGTATAATAATGCATGTTGGGGAAATTAAAACTTTAACGTCTGTTTTTAATCTCTTTGTGGAGACAGAGTCATTTGTATCGCCTTTTCTGATTGCCTTAGAGGTGTCTCCGAAAGAACTAAATTTCTCATATCTTGGGTCAGTTCTATTCGGGTCCGTTGACCCAGTGGATTCCTGGGTATTGGAGTCAGTTCGCTCCATTTCGCCCTGGAAGGGAGAGCTTTTCCCTTCCAGGTTACCGGCCCCGCCACGTGGAGGCAGGAGCAGTGCCACCCTGTGACCAAGCACTAGGAGGTTAGTGATTAATATATAACAAAAATAAAAGGGAGAGAGAAGGTTGCTTTCCTTCTTAATCTAGTAAAGTTGCTTTCTATGGATTATTTAATTGTGTGTTAATAAATGCTTTAAATAAGGAAACGATTTCTACTTCAAGAAAGAGCGCTAATTCAGAGCAAAGTCACTTGATCACAGAATCGCTTGGCACTTGGGGCCCCAAGGTTTGGGAAATGGTGGAAACCGGGCAGATGTTTTTGGGACTGCATTAGCAGCTGATTGGACAATGATTTCTGTGATGTACTTTACTGTGTCATTGATAGGCGCTCGACTGACTGAAGTGAGGTCAAAATTTGCCTGATGTTGGAAGGCATTCCAGTCACCGTGATCAAACTTCCACCGTGGTAACCTAAAAGGAAGACATGGTCTCCCACTGTGTAACAAGGTTATCACAGGGAAGTGATCACTTCCGTATGGTTTCTCCTCCACTTCCCAAGTGAGTGAAGGGAGTAGAGAAGGGGAGCAGATAGAGAGATCAATGGCAGAAAAAGTACGGGTAGGCATGTGGAAGAAGGTGTTTGTTCCAGTATTTAGAAGGAAAACGTCATTGTCATTTAGCATATGCTCTATGACTCGTCCCCTTCCGTTGATGTTAGCACTACCCCACAGGGTGTTATGTCCATTAAAATCCCCGAGAAGTAAGAAAGGGGGAGGCAACTGCGTTAGAAGATCATCAAGGTCTTCCTGGGAGATGTCAGTCCCAGGTGGCAAATAGATAGAGCAGACCGTTAATAAAAATCCCACCGTAAGGCGAATTGCAACAGCTTCTATGCTAGTTGTAATTAGCAAGGGCTGCTTACCTTGAGTCTGGTTACCCAAAAGGATAGCCACTCCCCCATTAGCAGGACCATCGCCAATACTATCCTTACGAAAAATTGTGATGTTATGCATTGTGGGATCATCATTTGCCTTTAGATAAGTCTCCTGCAAGCAAAAGCAAACTGGCTCGTGCTTTTGCAGGAGGGTCTTGATGTCATCAGTATTTCCCCGGAATCCACGACAATTCCATTGTAGGAATTTAGCTATTATTTTGGCTTGGTGGGTTCATCAGGGGCGTCTGAGGTGCTGAGGGCTTACTTTTGTCAATCTTGGGTTTATCTTTTTTGGGGAAGAATGGACGCTGTCCCGTGTCCATTTCTTCCTCCGCAAAGAGTTCCAAGACTGAATCTTCGGGTACCTCCTTCTGCTCGACATCCATCTTTTCTTGGGTACTAGTGTGGACTTCCTCTTTCTTATTCTTTTCTTTCATAATTACCTTTGTTACTTGTGGAGCATTAGGAGGTACCGATATAGGAGTGGCAGCTGATTGGTCCTTTTGTGCAGGTTTTTGAGAACTTAAGAGATAACGCGCGATGGGAGTGAAAGACTCTTTTGGAGGAATGGTCATGTCCGTCTGAGTTCCGACGGAACATCTCCCTGCTACCTTCTGGGCGTAGGTAGGTCTGTTGATATTCAGGGGTTTGACCAGTTTCCTTGCCTCCTGGTATGATATGTTTAGCTCTGCCTTCAGCCGTTGAATTTCTTTTTGTTCTTTCCAGCTCTGGCGTGCTCCTGAGTAGGCCGGGTGTTCTCCCTCACAGTTAATACAGGTGGGTTTTGCGGCTGAACATGCTGTTGTTTCGTGGTCCTTTGCACCGCATCGAGCGCATGCAAGGACTCCACGGTAGGCCATTTGAGAATGTCCATACTTCTGGCATTTAAAACACCGTAAAGGGTTTGGAACTTATGGACGTACTGAACAATTGATGTATCCAGCTTTAATCTCGTCAGGAGGTTTAGGAGAGTTAAAAGTCAGGATAACGCTCCTGGTTTTCACAATTTTTCCATCCTTTCGCGCAGTGATTTTCTTGACGGCAATGACTCCCTGCGGTTTCAATTCGGAGCAGATTTCCTCCTCGGTTACGTCGAGAGGGTCCCACTCCGAAATGACACCTCTCGATGAATTGAGTGTTCTGTGTGGTGTCACTGTTATGGGTATTCCTCCGATTGATGTTGTTCGGAGTAGATGTTCAGATTGCCTGTCATTTTTAGATTCAATTAAAAGGTCTCCAGAACGAAGCCTCTTAACTGATTTGGGTGAACCTACTAACCCATCTAACCCTTTTTGAATAAAAAGGGTTAGATGGGTTAGCAGGTTCACCCAAACTAACCCTTTTTGAATAAAAAGGGCTACATTTTACCAATAGGTGTTTCATTGGTAGAATGGATGATTAAGAACCATGGGACAGGCCCTGATGGTAATTCGGTTCGCTGCCTCTTTTTAGCAATAATGCTATCAGTATCTTTTTCTAAAGTTTCAGATAGGGACCGGGTTGGGACCCCTGAAGACTTTAGTTTATCAGGATTCATAGAATTTTTATGTGGTTCAGTGCCCGGGCTCCCCACCCACCACGGAGCCCAAAGGGACGCCCACTACCTGGCATGCAATAAATGCGCTCGGGAGTGGAACGCGAGGGCTACCCAGACACTATACCCGCACCGCCGCCAGCCTGAATCCTGTCCCTCGGACCATGAGGGTAGGGGCGTGGCATTGACACGGTTGACCCTCGCAGGCGAGCCTACTAGCCGATTTATCCTAGCCGGGCCTTCCAGGACCACCCCTCTTGTCGAAGCAGGGGACAAAGTGGTGTATTGAAGCTGGGCCCCTCAACCACCAGGATCCCCCGTTCCGAATTTCCACGGGTCGCAGCGCACAGCAAACACACCGGATTCCATTGATGTAAGCCTGGAACCTGGGCTATGGGCGTTGGATCCCAGTGATGCTAGTCTGGAAGTCCAGGAGCGTCACTGGGAGGTCCCCTCACCACGTACAGGTGCCCACGTCGAGGGGTTTTCTGAGTGACTTGGCTTGGAAGCTTCAATTAGAAGGTCTCCAGATTGGAGACGCTTCACCATTTTAGGAGATCCAACAACCGATTCTAATCATTTCTGTATTAGAAACGGCGATAACTTGCCGACAGGTTGTGTGGATAATGAGTGCATTATTAGAAATGCTGGCATATCTGCACTCTGTTTTTCAGTCCGCTGTCTCTTCGGACGATTCAAGTTATGCTCTGAATCAGAGTTGACAGGTCTGGAGCCCATGTGCTCTTGTGGTGGATATGCATCACAATCCATCGTTGCTCCTTTTAGCCCTGGAAGAGGGAATTCCTTCTCCCAGGTTACCGACCCCGCCACGTGGAGGCAGGAGCCGTGCTAACCAGTGACCAAGCGATCAGCAGAAGAAGAGAGCAGTACGATATGGGGAGTCGAGCAAGGACAATTTTCTCACTACGATTTCTGCGCAGACTAGACTGTTATGTTTCAGTTACATGCTTTATCTAATATAATTTATTTGTTCTCTCTCTCTCTCTCTCTCTCTCTCTCTCTCTCTCTCTCTCTCTCTCTCTCTCTCTCTCTCTCTCTCTCTCTCTCTCTATGCCATAGTTCTTGCCATCGGGTATATATCTTGTGTATTATTTGCCCGTAATTTGTATAGGGAACGGACAGGCGAAGATTATTAGTGGGAGTTGCTGTTTTGGCTTCAGTGTCAGCCAATTCATTTCCCCTTATCGAAATGTGACTATGAATCCAGCAGAAGCGAATACCAAACTGGTGTTCATGAAGAGAATGTATCTTCTGCTGAATCCGACAGAGAACCGAATGGGAATTGTAGCTCAAAGATAATAAAGCCTGCAATACACTCAAAGAATCGGAATATATTATCGACCTTTGGTATTGACTAGTTCTAATCTGATCCGAGGCAAATTGTATAGAATGCAGGTCTACATTGCATACGCTGGACTCAGGGACAATCTGCTGAGATATAATAGTATCTGGAAAAACAACAGCAGATCCAACACGATTCCGACTTCGAGCTGTCTGTGTAAACTGGCGGGAAGTCGGAATGTTCAGCTCGCTGAATAGAGCTGCAAGTAGACAGATGATGGAGTCTCAGACTTTATCCAGTTCTTAAGGTAGAAGTTGCATGATGGAATATGAGCATGCCAGGGTGGAAAGGTTTACTTTGGTCTTTGGGCAACGCTGTCTACCGTGATGTTAAACTCTCTGAGTAGCTCTTGGACACGAATACCGAAAGGTCTGTTGGCAGTCATACAGCCATTGTACAAATTTTCCCAACTGGGCTCAAAAACAGATGTCCACGAAGGATGGTCCTGCAGCGATTTCAGTTTTAAAGCATGCTTTAACGACAACTGCTTACGTCGAAGCAAGAGTGGCGGTTCATTTGCTTCGACGTACAGGCTCTGGTCAGATGTTCGAAATGCTCCAGTAGCGATACGATAGCCTGACGGTGCGCAGGGTCCAGCATCGAAGTACACTGTCTCTGGCTGAAGCATATACCTGGAACCCGTAATCTAGTTTGGATCGTGCAAATGTACGGCGGATAGGTAATAAAGGTGTATCGGTCTGCTCCCCAACGCGTAGAGGAGAGAGAGCGAAGAATATCAATGGTTTAATAAAGTTCCTATCTCAGACAAATATGAAACGAGTAGGATTAATAGAAATTTACAATGCACCAACTGCACACCTTATCTGTCGTGTATTTCGATCTCAATGGCTGTTCATAACCATTATCTGGATTTTTACATTGTTCCGTTTTCTTTCAGAATGCATTTCTTTGGTGTGGACTAGTGAAGATAAGAAAACAAAAAGTACGCGTATCGCATGTTTTCACCTTGTTCGCGTTCCCACGTGGCCTACGTTTATCTTTATGTTTGTCTTATTAATAACGCCATTGGCTTTTAGATGCAGCAATTTGTTTTCCCAAACCGCGTTCCTCTCGTTATCGAAGGGCTGAGTAAGGACTGAGAATGGTAACGTACATTCGTCACACTGGGGTCATGAGATGCATCAAACAAATAGTGGCGTACGAACGACACACGGGGAAAACGAACGGCATAATCGATACCACTGTCCAATCATTGATGTTGATGAATGTTTATTGCTTTATCTGATGGCAGATTAACTGGGCAACGAGCGAAAGTTAATATACACGAATTGGAGTTTTTGTGATGTTCTCGAGAATCCCCTTTGGGTTGAACAAATTGTGTCAAAAAGAAAATCTTCTCTCATAATTACGCGGCTCTAAATTTTGTTAGCACTTAGTGGAAAGGAATCTTCAACTGGTGGATCTTTCGGCTATTTCTTGTAAAAAGTTAACGACATCTTAATTACGTCGTTAATGGCGGCCCGAATTATAAAGCTCATTTTTCTCGAGACGTTAAAAATTCTTATAGACAGGGAAACACTCGCTGTCCTTATCTTCAATCAGGGACTACCATCTAATGAGAGCATATTAAATTTAGGAATTTTCTTGTTCACTCATTTTTCTGCGCTTTTTATGCTACACGCGCTGTTTGTTTACTTAAAGCGGCAGCACCACTCTGTTCGCTGCAAAGTGTTCGACGTATTCCCCAATAGAAGAACAAAAAGTAACAAAACTTGAAATATCATTCAAATTCATGAATTTTGTTAATAATTTAAGTTCTCGCGGTTAATACATCTTTTTTTAATTTTTATTTTATGATCACCGTGTGGAAGATCCCTGGGTTCGAGTCCCGCCTCGACGGAAGAAGTGTGAAACAGAACGTGGTCGATTAAGTTTGTCTCGATCCAAGTTGGAATTCCTTTATTAATCTCCAAGAAATTTTGTTTTTTTTTCCAGAAATCAGGCAAACCGACCAAGGTGTAATAGTTTAAGTTGTGGTGGAATTTAACGACCCAACGGCAGCTAGGGCCACACCGTGTCTTTCTAATGGTTAATAAGAAGTACTACGTTTGCCGTAATAGCTATTACACTTTATGATATAATCCTATATGATTTAGAAAGGTAAACAATATTTGAAGGCTTTAGATGGATTGAGCAAGCTCAATGCTGACGACATCCTTCCTCTTGCTCACACGACACACTAGGGTGGAATGAATTCAGCTTGAGGAAGGATGGTTGCAGCAAAAATGTGCTGAAATTTGCGTTCATCTAGCGGGTAGTTGATTGTTGGAACAAACTTCCACCTGTTGTTCTGGAAGTGATAATGTTTGAATAAATCCAAACACATCATACACCATCAGGAATCTCTTATATTGTGGAGTTATACTTCATTACTGTTTTGCCATCATTGCATCACTTGAGTACCTACCCACTCACCGAAGAAGGGCAATATAGCCCTGAAACGGCACCAGGGGGAGCCTGATGATGTCCGGAGTTTCCTCGAATAGGTAACAACAATCTTCTCTACTGGGGAAGCGTTGCCTATTCGAGGAATATATGAGCTTTGTGTGTGAGTTGAAGGAACAACTGTCCCTTTCTTCCTTCTACGGCATTTCCTTCCTCTATCACCTTCCTACATCTTTATTGCTTTTCTTAGTCTAATAGGGCTAGTATGAGGATAACCGAGAACTTTATCCCATACCACATTTCAAAACGGCGTCGTCTGGATGCCGCATCCAGACGGCAATAAGTAAGAGAATAAGTAAGGATATTCTTCTCCACTGGTGAAGCGTTACTTATTCGAAGTAATGCAATATCATGGCAACTCTTTGGGAAGATATTCACAATATGAGATTTAACTAAAACGACGCCTTTTTTAGAATTGCTGCGTACTGATATGTTGCTTTTGCACAAACTTGTACGTTGCCTATTTACTTCAACACCGCTAAGCAGCTGAGTCATGTGATGGCACACCGGAACATTTGCACTTAATGTCACACATTAAGGAAATGTTTAAACAGCTCACTCTTATACCACAAAGATTAAAGAAGTAGAGCGTCATACTGGAACCCACGCGCTATTTTATTTAAAATTCAGAACAGATTATGGGAGATTATCTCCACTCAATTTCCTCGATCAACTGAATTTGGATCCATTTCGTCACATGACAGAGTTTGGTGCAGTTTATTAGCTACGATCGAAGGCAAACTATATTAGGAAAAAAACAGCCGATATGAATATAATAATTGCCGTGGATATAAAAAGAATTTTTACAATTCATGGATTCAGGATGGTGGAAAGTTAGTTTCGGTTTGCTTTTAGACACCACTGCACCTGCCTCAGTGTAAAGAACAGTGGGATGAGTCGGATGAAAAAAAAAAGATATTATATTATATATAGTTTCGAATTCATTTTATGGCCATTATAAACATTGTCTGGGCATAAAGTAAACTGAAGTTAACTATGCATTTCAAATCGAGTTTTACAAGTTTTTTGCAGTTTTTTCTAATGCTCTATAATCAATATAAGACTATACTTCATTGACAAATCAGTTCGTCATCAGGAAAGCTGCTGCTAAAAATAACAAAGGAATGCTCAGAGACTTGCTAAAATATCATCCAGCAAACAGAGAAAATTGAACTCTGAGGAGATTAAGTATATTTTCAACTTGAATTCTGCTTGAACTTTGAAAGAATTAAAAATGATCCACAACCTGCTCCTTGAAGAACAGTTAAACTGGTTACTATATTTGAACTCTATATATTTCGGACAAAACCGTTTCAATGTTTTCGGTGGCAGTCCTAGACAGTAGCTAAAGTAGGTGGCAGTTCTAGACGGTAGCTAAGGCTCCCTTGTGATAAAAATGTCGATTTCTTTTCTTTTTACTGCTCAGTGATGACAACGGTTCAATGATCTCCCTTGAACACTGCTTTAGCGTTCCCTTTTAGAAAATTCCGAGACTTCTACTAAGTGACAGTGCTATGACTTTGTTTTAATTTTCCTGGTTTGTTTTTTGCCATATTTGTAGATTTTGTTTCACTAATTCGCGTCGCTGTCACGCAAGTGTGAATCTAGTTCTATAAAGGAAACGAAAAGCTAAAGAATTAGAGCAACGGAAGAAGCAACACGAATCAATTCCTTCCTTCGAATCTTCACGATTAAGATAACGTACAGAGTCCATTGCCTACTGTTAGTGGTGCTGCTTCATCGATTTATCTTCTCTGGTAGCACAGCAGATGACCATCACCGTACACGGTTTGGAAAACTCCTGGACTTGAATCCGGTCAAAGGCGTTTTCCACACAGTGTGAGATGATGATCGTTCCCTATTGTGTGGGAAACAGAAATGGGCTTTTTCTTTTTCATTTCGTGGTCGAGTTAGTAGCTGTCGTACGAAGGTAGTATGGTTAATATTATCCCCCCCCCCCGAAATCTAAATTTATTTGTTACGAAAAACATCTAGAACTGGTAATAATTCATTTTTTCATTTTATGAGAGATTACCCGTTCTGAGGGAGTTAATCTGAGACTTCTAATGAAGAAATTACCTTATTAGGTTTAAAATAATTAAGCGCAAATGTTTAAACAGCTCGCCCTTATACCACAAAGATTAAAGAAGTAGAGCGTCATACTGGAACCCACACGCTATTTTATTTAAAATTCAGAACAGATTATGGGAGATTATCTCCACTCAATTTCCTCGATCAACGGAATTTGGATCCATTTATTGATTTCCAATTTTTTTTATCTCATTCGATTATTCAACATCCAAATAATATAATTATTTTAATTAATTATGTTTATTTCATTCGCACGATGCAACCGAATGATATTCTCGATTATTTCATTCGATTACAACGTTCGCATGATTAGCAATTATTAACTCCTAATCGATTATGGCCATCACTAAACGTAAAAAGTCTGTCCACAGCCACCTCTGCTTCCAGGTTAACGCGGCTCGAGAGGAGCGAAGGGATGGCGGACAAAATCTGAAGTGTGAGGGACAAAGTGGAACTGTGTGCTAAACAATTGATATTAGTCGAAGAACAGCTGATGAAACTGTGGATGGATGTTGTTCCAAACAATCCAAAATATTGAAAGTGAGCGGAGCACAAAATTTCCCGAACGACTTTCACCGTCCAAAAACTGGACATTAATAACGCGACGCAACCTGGATATAACGAGCCTCTGCATACCGCGGATATGTACATATCCGCCAAAAATAATCCGCTAGGTGACGGAGATGACAGCAGTGTATTTGTCTATTTTTACCTAACTATTAGTCATTTACTAGATATGATTAATACTGATATATAGCGTATGACTCCCTCCATCTGAATATTCCAACAGAAGAAGAAATTAATGCTCTGGTAAAGTTTTATTAATGATTTTCTGCATGTTTATCACTCGCTATCTCATCTTCGTTCCCATGCAAGTATCCCTCAAAGTCAAACACCTCGCTGCGCTGAAGAATTAAGCACTACCTCCTAGAGTTAAAGTCAGAAAGTGCTTTCCAACAACAGCCAACCCTCCCTGGAGGATTAAAGAATTCAGTTGGCTATTACAGGCTCATACAATTTACCCTTCAGCGTGGAAAAACAACCATCAGCGTCAACTGAACAGATGTGCAGCGCTTGTAAGACCGCAAATAAATACACGATCAAATGTTCACAGTGCAGCATCATAACTGGAAGCTGTTGTTCTCAAGTGGATATAGTTCGTTTAAATCAGAAATGACGCAAGAAGTTCCTCTGCACAAGTTGTAGGTCCACAAATGAAAATGACAGAACAGAGCAACTGAATAAAACAACTGACGCGCCACAATGTATCATAGACACTAGTGACTCACAAAATGAAAACCCCTCCCCACAGCCCGCTGTGGGGGGGGGTCTTGATTTTCAACCACACGGTAACGGAGCGGAACGGGAAAGTAAATTACTCCTTAGCTCAAATCTTAGGCTGTGACACATGCTCAGAACAATGTGAACACAAGAAAACATGTGACGACCCCCAGGATATTTGTAACGTTTTAGACCACTCTATAGAAGCAGGCGGTATTGCATTTCAGAGAGAAGATAAAAACGAAGCGAAGCACAACCAATTAGCCCACGACACACGGAGGCAGGAAGACTTACTAGAAGAACTCCTTGTCCCCATTTTCAAAACTCTCCAGGACATCCAAAAGGAAAATCACGAACTAAGAGAACAAAACATGAAATTAATTGCCAGTCAGAAAGCAATGGATAAAAAAGTAGACACCGTCCTAGCACAGCTACAACATATTAACAGACGACATAATCAGACAGCTGGACACTTACGAGCTCGCCCTGCTACCTATCCTAAAGAGGCAAAGAAAGAGCATGATACTCGTCTCAGGACTACCCTCCCAGGCGAAATAAAAACAGTATTGCACGAAGCTGATCCTCGCAGAGAACAGATACTCCCTGAAGTCATGGAAAGTAAGAACAACTACTTCCCGAACAGAAGAAATCCAGACTGCAGAACAGAAAACAGAGCAGAGACAACTGTCGCTAGCACTGCGTTACGCGTAACCCAACCCTGCATAGATAAGAATCACTGCTTCAACTTAGAGCCATATGCACCGAAACAACCTACCTACGCACAGATGGTTACTCTCCCATCAAAATAGGCTCACCAAAGTTCTACTGAAAGAGAACGCCACCCGCTACTTACCAATCAGCAACATGATGCAACGCGACCAAACGGCGATCCTATGCATAAAATCCCTGGTTCCTCGCCGAGGTTACCCACAGGATATGGTCCTTGCCTTGCCGAAAAGTACAACATCACTTCGGTTCAAACGAGAGGGAAAATATTTGTGTCGCGAATCAATCCCAATATTACTCCTGGTGTCATCAGAGAAATGTGTGTTGAGGGAATTGGTATCGATGTTGAAGTACGTCAAGTACGAACTAGACACCCTGCCTACTGCTCCTTCACTATCTCTTGCCCCATTAATTGTGAAGCCCAGCTACTGAACAGAAGCATATGGCCCAGTGGCACCCTCGTTAAAAGATACAGAGAGCAATCGACAAGGCCCACAACTAGTGCAGTGAACACCCTGGCAAAACAATAGCAATTAACGAACACCTCGCCAGACTTCAAAGGGGATACAAAAGTCTCCCTTTTTCTACAAAATGTTCGCAGCATATCCAATAAACTCCACACCTTGCAGAGCCTTCTAATAAATTCAGAACATTCATTTATCTGTCTGACAGAAACATGGCTTCAAAATAATAAGCAGCTAAACGCTCTGGTTGACAATTGAGGCTACAAGTGCATTGGTAGAGGGAGAGAAGGAGAGAGGTCAAAAGGGGCGGAGGAGTAATGATGCTATATAAAACCGACTTCCAGATTGTGAAAGAACAAAACTCTAATTCGGATAACTCTGAAGCTGTTATCGCCACATTCGCTGGTGAGAACAGCAGCAAGGTACAGCTTTGTCTTATCTACATGCCACCAGAACATACGAGAGAGAGACCAGAAATGAGTTCTTTACCTGGCTGGTATCAAACTTAGACGGAAATATTGGCACAATCATCTTAGGAGATCTGAATATGCCGTTACCGAGGAATAAAGATGCAAAAGCAGAACTAGACACCACAGTAGAAGCACTCGGAATGAAACAACACCTGCGACAAGAGGATTACAGTGCTTGGATTTAATTTATTACAACGCGCAAGATGTTAACTTAATATACAACTCCTTACAGTTTTGCTCCGACCACTCTGCGCTTTCAATGGAAGTTGCTCTTCGAAGACAGACTGCCGATCAGAACTGCGGCACACATCAGGGTAATGAATCGAAGTTGATATTTTCCACAAAATATATTAAATGCGAGGTCATCTTGCAATGCTTAGCGCGATACAACTTTTAAAGTCTACTAAGATGTCCACTGAAGAAGCCATAGACGAGATTTCGCGGTTACGCTTCGTATTGCCCGACTAGGAGCAGCGAAAGTGTTAAAGATCTCCGACAGAGCGAACTCTTGTTTCACTCCACAAGTTACAGTTATGGTTAAAAAGAAGCAAAAGCTCTACCGAAAGTGGAAAAGAACTGGGCACCCGACTGATCGGACTATGTACAAATGCGAAAGGGCAAAGTTCAACACCCTTCAAGAAAGACAAATTATCGCAATAAATGGGAAACAAACAGCAATTTACTGTATCTCCAGGGGAGTGCCTCAAGGGGGCTTATTGTCCGCCACCTTATTCGCAATAGCACTAGCCCCATTTTTAGCTCAAAACTGTGAACAATTTATTACATATGCTGAAGATTTCCAATTTTTTGTAACCTCTAAAGAACAAGAAACTGCGCCCTATACATCAGAGGAAGCAAACAAGACAATCAGGAAGCTAGAAGAATATCTGCACTACATTGGCCTGAAATTTAATGAAAAGAAAACTGCCCAAATGACCTTCACCAACAAAAAGAAGAAAAATGAAATTACGATTTTTGTAAACAACACCAGAGTCCAAAAATCACTAGCACATGTCGACCTTGGCCTGAAGTGGCATGAAGATTTAAACTTCATACCTCACTTCGACCACATTAGGAAAAAGACATACGCAGCACTCTGGAGCACCAGACAAGAACTCACCGGTCTCCGAAGCCCTCATCTTATGATTCAATACATCCTTAAATGTCTTACTCCAATTTCGTTATACGCATCGACTATCTGGTCATCGGCCCCAGAGAACAACATCAAGGCCTTCTTAGGAGTAGAATACTGGCTCCTGAGATGGCCAAACAAGATCGCCGGGAAACCGTTTACCATCTCAAGAGCGGTCTTGTCTGCCAAGGATTATCTGCCTATGATGGAAGTATATCTTCATAACCAGAAACATCTTAACTCTGGCAAAGCTACTAACTGAGAGAGAGAATAGATGCGCCGAAAGTGGGAAACGTGATCACTCGCCCTCGGATGATACGACCGAGAATAAACAGGGAACAACCAAGTCTGAAGTGCCAGTTGACTCAACTGGACTCTCTGGGGAGATTTGTCCCAGCAAATACTGCGGATTATTTTAATAATTTAAATATAGATCCAGAGAAACTATGTACAGACAAAATGTACAGTACAGAAATATTTGGTAATCTGTACCGGCAGGTACAAATATAAGAAGAAAACTAATTTATTAATTTATATAATAATATTTAGCATTTAACAATCATTCGCAATTAATTAAACCAACTCAACAATTAATCCATTAACCACATACTCTGTGTTTTTTCATCTCCAAATTTTGTAAATAAGTTCACGTAAATATGCTTTGAATACTGATATAATGTAACCACTCTCTAGTCACGTGCTGTTTATGGGTGTCTGGAAAGAGAAATAAACAGATAATAATAATAATAATAATAATAATAATAATAATAATGAGAAAAAAAGTAGTGTTCAGAGAACTAACAATTTCATATTTGAAACTGGAAAGCGTGAAAACTCGTATTTAATGCATATCCTGCTACCGTATTTCGGAGAGGGGAAATTAGCTAAAAATTGAATGTATGTTCGTCTCAGTACATTCAGTATTCAGTAGCAGAGGAATTTTAATAAACAACATGCATCGTCAGAAATTACTTGCTGCAGACACTCAGTTCATCGCCTCAATTTTTCAAAGATTCGAAGATTAGCGTTAGAAGTTGGAAATTTGAAGTTGGTATTAGCATTGGTGGAGACATACGTTGCAAGAAAGCAAGCTTATTTAGCATCGACCAAAATAAAATAAAATAAAACCCTTTCCATTTCACTCATCCATTCACTCCAAATATTTGATCATGATCCGCTAGGGGGATGATTGTGTCCGGCTGTCTGTATGATATGCTCCGTAAACTTTTCTTGTTTTGTGTGTTTTTTATTTAAAGTATTAAGTTCCTATTAGTGCCACCACATAAGGATAGGCCCTTGGACTGCCAGGTGCAAGTACTGTATTATTTGAACGGACAACAGATAAGTATTAAATGAATTTCTGCATGTTCATTCCGCTACTCCATACAAGCGCTTTCAGCCATTATCTTGTAGTTCAACTTATACATGTGTCCAACAGACACTTGACCTTGACCACGCATTAGAGTTTTGCCTAGCCGCTCTGTTCTTCCCTCCCTACTTAGTCCCCTGCTCCCTGTGGATTTCACTGCAGGGCAACTAAGGCGACCGGCTGGTCACAGTGCCTATTGCTTGCTAAACCACAACTGTGGTGATATTAAATTATCTAGTAAAACTACAGTAACTGAATTCAATATGACAAATACTACCTCCTGTCAAAATTCTAACGTCTGCACCATCTGTGGGACCAGCTCTGACCCCATTGTCCAATGTATTGAGTGCAAACAATTAATATGCAATGACTGTACACATTCTGACCTGAAAAAATTAAATAAAAGTCGGCGGAAATCATTCTGTTGTGATAGATGTCGACTCAGAAATTCTCAGAAAAGCCCTATAACTGTTGCAACGCCAAACAGCACGGAACCTGAGTCACTTTCCTCCTCTTCGGCTAACAAAGTTGAAATGCC
Organism: Mastigoproctus giganteus; assembly: GCF_048544385.1. Classification (NCBI taxonomy): domain Eukaryota; kingdom Metazoa; phylum Arthropoda; class Arachnida; order Uropygi; family Thelyphonidae; genus Mastigoproctus; species Mastigoproctus giganteus. The sequence continues at coordinate 177,072,987 of NC_143585.1, forward strand.
GTACTCTAGTACATTTGAGACAAATATCATGCCAATAACTAGAAATACCGACTCTGAATCGTACATGGATGAAGCCTCTAATCCTTCTTTGTTGTCGCATCAAATCTCAGATGCATCAACTCAAACATCTGTGCTGTCAGAAGATCTCAGCGCTAACTCCTTCCCTAAGGAAACTCTGAATCCAACCTTTGGTATTCTGCAATCAACTGAATTCCAGGAACTACTCTTTAACACTATGCAGAAAATCCTCATTCAAACTCATCTAATCAGTGCACCTCATACTGCAAACTCTGAAATTCTCCTGGATTCTAATACACTCAATGAAGGAAACAGCGAGCTATACACGGAGATTTGTGGTATAAAAACAATATTAGCTAATCAACAGGCTGAAATTTCTAACATTAACGCCCAAATTAAAAATCTCACATCAGTTATGTCTTGCCACTTAAGGGAAGCTAGGAAGAATTCTGAACCTACTCTCGACACCAATGGGCTCAAAGTGAATACGAATTCTTCATTAACTGACGATGCCCTCAGTACTGAGACCAGATCTTCACCTTCCACCGGCCTCAATAGTTCTACTGCTGCAAATATTAACTTGCCCAAGCCTGCTAACATTCATGATTCAAGTCATTCAACTGAGCAATTTATTGCCAAACAGACTCTGTTAGATGATTCTTCTGATGTAAATAGAACCACTCCTCCCACCTACTCTCCTCTGCGGAACAGTTCTGTCTGTACTTCTATTTCACAAGCTCAGAGTCACCAAGCGGAATCCTCTTCAACATCAGTTAAGGCAACATATGCAAAAATAACTGCTGCCACATCTAATGAGGTCTGCAAACCTGTCTGTAGATCTGCCGCCACAGTGAGTAAACCTGTTTCTAATTGCCAGTCTCAAATATCGCACCAAAGATCAAAACAGAACAAACCGTCAGAAAATATTAAAGCATCTATATCTCAAGGTACTTTCTCCAAGCTTCCGGCCATAACTCATCAAACACAGAATGTAACTACTGCAGAAAAATCTCAGTTACTCAAACACAAGTATAATATCACAATTATTCCCACAAAAGACCGAATTTTTCTTTCTAGACTTGGACCCTCCACTAAATCTGAAGATCTTATCAACCTAATTAAAGAAGAATATGGTTTCGGAGTAGATGTCCGTTCTCTGAAGACACGATGTCCCGCCTACTCATCTTTTATAATAACATGCCTTCCATCACAAACAGAAAAAGTGTTGATTCTAAGATCCCTTTTATCAGGGGCTCTAGTAAAACGCTTCACGGACAGACCATCAAGGGAGTCCAAAATCTCCTCTCCACCGGCATAGCAATCAGATACCCTGCTATCTACACATACTACGTTCTCCTCTCGTCATAGAATCCCCAGATCCCAACTGTTCAGTGTTTACCTTCAGAATTGCAGGAGTATAATTAGCAACCTAAACCACTTCAGAGCAATCCAAGGCTCACATATTTACGACATTTACCTGCTCACTGAAACCTGGCTCTCCATAAATATTGATGATCAGGAGATTATAGATGGACAATATACAATCCATAGAAAGGACAGAGGATCTCGTGGAGGCGGAGTAGCTATTATACATTCTAACCATATACTCTGTGAAACTGCATCAAATTTCACAAATATTGAATCAGTATACTGCCTTCTTCATCTTGGCAAGTTAAAGGTTTTAATAGTATTGCTTTATTTTCCACCTCCCTTAACTAATATAGACCTCCAGTACTTGGAAAGCTCGCTGGAATCAATCTTCCCACTAATTCAATCTGCCGACATAGCAATGGTTTTGGGTGACTTTAACTGTCAAATGGCCAATTTAGAATCTTCTTCTCCATCACTGCAGACTAGGGCTCTCTTTAATATGCTTCACAGCTATGGTCTGGAACAAATTTGCAACTTTCCAACCAGAGAAAATGCCTACCTCGACCTAATATTTTCCTCTACTCATATAGATGTTCACACCGACAACCCCATATTTCACTCGGATTATTCACCAATTACTTTTGACATCACAGTGACTTCTCATAACTTCAAATGCAGCTCCCGCACTCCTCGATTCAATTTCAGAAAGGCTGACTGGCCTCTGCTCAACCTAGCTCTAAGAAACGTAGACAAGCAGCTCGCTGACGCTATGGATGACATCGATGTGCTCACCAACAACCTGATTAACTGTGTCCATTCAGTTATATCTGACATTGTTCCTCAATCCCATCTTACCGCACGCTCTACCTACCCGCACTGGTATAATAGTGAACTAATACGTAAAATTAAATCCAAAGAATTCTACAGAAACAAATATAAGCAAACAGGTGACAGTCAATACTATGAAATATTCAGCCAACTCCGCAAAGAAGTGAAAACTCTCATATTAAACTCCTACAACATGTATACAGAGTCAGTTCAGGATAGTCTGCTTACTCACAGAGATATCAAACCATTCTGGAATTTCATGAAGCATAAGAACATAACCAGTAGAAAGTTACAACTCCGAAACGCAGATGGAATTCTCTTATCTGACGAATTCAGTATTGCTCAAGAGTTTGCCAAACACTTTTCTAGAATTCAAACAAATGATACATTGAGACCTGCCTCATTTCCTGACTTCACACCTGTTAAAGATGATATCCTCATTAATCTCTTTATCACTGATGAAGATTTAAACTCGGCATTAAAAAGCATGAAAAATGACTATACTAGAGGCCCAGATGACATTCCAGGCCTATTTTGGAAAAGGACTGTCACTACATTGAAACCCCTCATACTGCGGATCTTCAACCTGTCTCTCAGGCTGGGGAAGTATCCTAATCACTTTAAGCAGGTCAATATAGTTCCTATTTTCAAAAAAGGTGATAAAAATGACGTATGCGATTACAGACCCATAACCTTGCAAAACAGCCTGGCTAAACTCTTCGACACAGCAGTGCACAAACATCTCTTCGAATTCTTCAAGCCTTTTATCGATCAGAATCAACATGGTTTCTGCAGTGGCAAGTCAGTAGTCACAAATTTACTTCCTTTCTGGCAATACACCTCTGAAGCTCTTGATAACCACCTACAAGTTGATGCAGTCTACACAGACATATCTAAGGCATTTGATAAAGTCCCGCACGAACAACTTCTGGAAAAACTTAAGCTGTATGGCATCCGTGACCCTTTGCTCTCATGGCTACGCAGCTATATTACGCATCGTTCCTTGAGCGTTATCATCGATCAAGTGAACTCAGACTGTTTTATACCACTAAGCGGAGTACCACAAGGCTCTCCCTTAGGTCCTCTTCTCTTCATTGTTTTCGTAAATGATCTTCCTTCTTTCATCTACACCTCCAATGTTCAAGTTGCTCTCTATGCAGATGATCTTAAGATCTACTCAGCAGTGAAGGAGACTACCGATTCTCAACAACTTCAATGTGCTCTCAATAAATTCTCTCTGTGGCTATCTCTGAATGGCTTGTCTGCTAACCCCGAGAAGTGCAAAGTTATCTCTTTCTCATCTTGCAGATCTCCACAACTAATGAATACGGAGTATAGTATTAACTCTGTGATCATCGAAAGGTGTGACCAAGTTAACGACTTAGGGATTCTCTTTTCCAGCAGTGCTAAATTCGATGCCCATGTCCTTAAAATCACCAGCAAAGCATTCAAAACACTGGGATTCATCAAACGGAACACATACAAGTTCAAAAACTACAGATATGCGGTTATCCTTTATAAAACTATTGTACTGCCAATCCTTGAATTCAGTTCCCCCATCTGGAATCCTCACACAAAGACTTTAACTAACAAAATTGAAGCAGTCCAAAAAAACTTTATCCGTTACCTTACGTACCGCAATCCTCTATTCTATCACTCAGTGTATTATGAATCGCTGTGTGATTACTTTCATCTAAGGCCTCTGTGCACTAGAAGAGTTACTGCTGACATCGCCCTCCTAGCCAAAGTAATCACTGGAATTTATGAAGCATCTGATATCCTGAGTAAAATAAACTTCAATGCTCCCTGTAGACAAGTCAGGAACCTTACACCGTTTCGCCTTGACTCTGCCAACACGGACTTAATGAAGTTCAGTCCACTGAACAGAATCAGCAAATCAGCAAATGACTCTCGCATTGACTTCTTTGACAACTCCCAATCACTGATGAACTCCATCCACAAGTTTGCCTCTTCACTTAAACTGCAAAGTGACTAGCTCACATCTAATTATTGTAGCTTATTATTTGTTATATTATTTTTCTATTCTCTAACGGATTAATTATTACTTGTTTTACCGGTAACTTAACTTAATACAATCCTCTTTTGTACATATGCTTTATTGTTTGAATTTGTATCAATGTTTATCGTCCTGTAGAATTTCACATTATTGTTATTATGTTTATTGATCTGATCTCAGATACACTGTTAATGGTTACCTGTTGTGTATCTTTTTATTAATAAAATAAAATAAAATAAAAATAAAATAAAAATTTCTCTAGTTCTGCCTTGAACTTCTTTAAGTTGCTGACCTCCACTAGAACAGATGGAAGTGTGTTCGAGCTGTCAACCACCTGCTGGCTAAAGGCGAATTTCCGCACAATCTATCGTACAACTGTCTTTCCTCAGTTCGAATCTATGCCCACTCAGGTTTGTAAGCTGAGCAAGAGGAAGAATCCCATCAGCATTGAGCCTGCTCAAACCATTCTAGGGTTTCTACACTCATCTTCAATCAGGTCACCTTCCAGGTGTCTAGTCTCCAGCCTCTGCAATTTGCAGAACTTAAGCCTCTCTTGGTTAGAGGATCCATTCATTCCCCTCACGAATCTTGTTGCCCTTCTGTGTACACGCTTAAGCAAATCAACATCCTTTCTAAAATGAGGCTACCAGACCCGCACACAGGACTGAAGGTATGGCCTGATCGTTGCCTTATACAAGGGGATTATCGCCTCTTTATTTCTGCTAGAAAAATTCCTGTATATCATTGACAAGAAACCGTGAGCAGCTCTTACAGCCTGTCTGCACTGCTCAGAAAACTTCATATCTGACTGCACAATTGCTCCCAAGTCCTTTTCATTCTCCTCCACTACCCTGAGTGTAACACCACCCAGTTGATACATTTCTCTGGGGTTACTTCAACCCATGTGCAGTACTTTGTATTTGTCAATGTTAAACTTCAGTTGCCAACTGTCAACCCATCTGCCCAACCTTTCTAGATCCTGTTTCAGTAGCGTACTGTCATCCATGTCAACCTTCGTATCGTCACTCACGTGTGTACTCACGCGTATACTAATGACAAGGGTAGCATCCAGCTTGCGGCAATCTCCAACTCTATAATGTAGTCGGAACGAAATCCCATATTACGGCCTGAAATGTAAGTGTGTGTGTGTGTGTGTGTGTGTGTGTGTGTGTGTGTGTGTGTGTGTGTGTGTGTGTGTGTGTGTGTGTGTAAAGCAGGCCTCTCTGCCATCAGGGAGCAGCCAGCACCCGGGCGGATGGGCCCCAGTGCTCGTCCCTGGCACAAAGAGCCGGGCCTGTTTTACTAATGTCGTCTGTACAAAAATGTATTAAAAATCCCACTGGTAGTGGTGCAAGACCGGTCGGTGCCAGTAAAATCCCGCTCATGTATTGCCCAAAACTATGAGCACGCATAAAAGAAGAAAAAAAAATATATATATATATATATATCTCACTCAAGCAGTAGGGGTGGGGAAGAGGAAAACTGCCTGAGTGCCAGCAAAAAAAAAAAAAAAAAAAGTGTACAGTACATTTACAATCACTGTATCGATCAATAGTTATCGTAATTAAGAATTCTGTTCTCTTTTTAAATACAGATTGAGCAAAGTGGTTCCGGGACTTCAAACAACTACAAAAACACGAGGGGTTGGCTACTAATCCAAAACTAATCCGCTTACTGTTAAAAGATCCGTGACCAGTTAAAAAAAAAAAGAGGTCTCCATTTTAGGAAAGAAACACTTTTAGTAACTTCATGGTTCCATCCATATCTCGTTCGCTTCGAGGACAAATAATCTACAGCTACAGCGTCACTTAAGTTCCACCTGTCCTTTCAATTAAGAGGTTCGTAATACTGTTGGACGTGGTGACCTTGTGTTGCCGCTTCCCACGTGCTAAAAGCCAGACACCGGCCAACTACATTGACTCGATTGTAAAGAAAATGAACTACTTACGTTGGGCAACAAAACAGCACCTCTTGCACGTGAAACAGACTGCAACAACCGCACGATATTTAAGAACCACGGTGTATTCGGCCATTTTGTATGGTGCCGAATTGTGGGCGTCAGCCACGTCAGCCATCCCTACCCACATTAGGAGAATATATGTGAGTGAATTCTGGCTGCTGAAGTGGGCAAACCATAAGCACCATCTCCCTCAACAGTTAAGGACCACTCTGAGCAACTTAAACTGCAGCGTTTACCAGACATCACTGCCTGGAAACGATTAATAACCACAATCAAAATGATGACTGGCACGATATCATCACCATGCTTCTGGCAGCTTTGTGAGTGGCACATCCCACCATCTGCATTAAGAGGCATAAAATCCTTGAGAATGAAGACCAACAGACTGAAGATAGGTTTATACCCGCCAGTGCATTAGAATCAGTTCAGTGCCTAACACATATCGGAATTGACCTACTAAGGACCCTCCTAGAAGATTCGAAAAATAGGAAACAAACGCAGTGTGGTTCGCTGAGGCTACTGTTGCCTAGTGGTTGTGTGAATTTCTGTCAACAACTGTGTGAACGCAATTGAATATCTGGCACAAGTTGATTCAGTGGATGCGATGTTAATATGAACTTTTGTATTACAATTGCCAGGAGTGTAGACAGAAATGCAGTGATGAGTAATGCAGTTTATATTTCATCTGCTCGTGTATATTTAACTTTTCTTCTTTATATATTTTATATATTAAACATTCTTTTATTCACATTTTATGGTAATCCCCTGGCATTTTCTACCGTGAAGGGAATTTGTTACTTACCAATGTACACCTAGATTTTAATTTTAATTTTGGTAGGCCAAATAAAGATTTATTTATAACAACGGAACACTTACGCGCCAAACGCACGTTACACGCAATTGCCCCCGGTTTTGGCGTAAGCCTTAAAGCAAGAGGCGCAATAGCGGCTAACGGGGGAACTCCGGGATCAGCCACAACAACGCATTTAACGTCCCCTTAAACTGCGCGCGTTCTGTGGTCAATTTTCTTTTGCTGGTCGAAACACCGAGCTTCTCTCTTTCGAGACCGACTAACTCAGCCACCTTCTGAAAAAGGCCCGCGAAAATTCCTGTCGTCATCGACGGGACTCGAATTTGGATCTTTTGCGCCCGGTGTGGGGAGGACGGCGATCCAAGCCACGCCGGCAGAAATCGTAGTGGGCGTGTGCGCTTCAGTTTGCTTCTCGAACGTCGAACGTGACTTTAGAAGTGACGAACGACGGCGTTCGTGTAAATCGATATCGGCGATGTTTAAGTCGTACCGCAGTGACGAGCGCGAGCTTTGGTTTTTCGTCGACTTTCTTTGTACGGACAAACGAGATGACGGAGGGAGAGCTACGTTAATTTTTACGCTGTGAACGGGGTTTCGAGGGGTTTTCGTTATCGTTCATTACTGCACGCGCTTCGGCAATCGGATCAGTTGGGTCGAATGGCGCAATCGAACAGAATGAAGCGAGTACAGCGCGCGTGCTCATCGTTTAAAAATGCGTTTTTTATTCTTCGGCCGATTTAAAAAAAAGCGAATTCTTGCCGCTCTCAACAACTGCGCTAATCCGGGGATTATCGTCGTGGTTTTAACGCGGGCCACTTTTGCGGTTCGCGTCATTAAAATTAATATTCGCGTCGGAGTTTTTGTCGTCGTTCAAATCGCACACATTTCTGCGCATCCGCCATTGGCCGCCGCGCGCTAATGTTATGTGCCGAAAATCGTTACGGATTATTGAAATAAATAGTTGTCGTTAGATGGCGTGTCAGTCTTCAACCACTCGCCGGCTTTCGCCAACAAATGAAGACAAATGTTTCGCGACCTGCGGAGTCTGTCGAAATGATTTATTGACCACTTTTACTCCCTGAAGATCGGCAAATTTGTCCTTCGCGCTTTTTTTTGGGATGTCAGCCCAGCACCAGTCGGCCAAAATCTCGGCCCAACGAGCGCAGTTCAGCGGGAATGAATCTTCCTCCGCTTAATCAACGGCGTCATTTGTTTTGCCTCCGCAATGGGGATGCAAACAATCGATGGGTGGAGAGTAACGGCTAATTGACCTCTTCCGTCTATTAACAGAAGGCAAATAGCATTCGGAACGTCGGGCAGCAATCCGTTCCCCTCTATCTCTTCATATTTCTGCGCACAATCGGCGCAAAGCAAGCGGCAGCTGTTAAATGCCTTAACGAATTCCAGCGCAGAGGCCCTTTGAGCGCAGATTTCGGTCTTCTTTCCATTCATTGCGCAATCAGCGGAAAGTCAAGCCAGAAAACGAAATAATGAAGGAGCCAAGATAAATAAGGCAACAACGACAGAATACATTCTCCACGGAAAAAATAAAAACTTCGGGGGGAAGGGGGAGAATGCGACGCGAATTCCGTCCGAACCGAAAGAGGTCTTTTTTTAACTCAATGTTAGAAACGTCCATCTGGTAACAACGGTCTGTGCTGGGAAATGGTATTATTAGTTTCAGTAGTGGCAAATGATGCGAGAAAGAAAGTTTTACAGCATCGGCCAAAAAAAACTTCCTACTGACCTGTGCATTCTCTCCAACTTACTGAAACTACCCACTCCCACAATAACAGATGGAAGTTTGTTCCAACCATCAACCACCCCCTGGCTGAAAGCAAACTTCCACACATCTATCCCGCGACCGTCCTTCCTCAATTTGAACGTGTCCCTCTCGAGCGCGTAGTATGAGCGCGAGGAGGAATAATTTAAATTCTATTTCGTGGCTTCCCAACCGCCTCTGCAATTACATTACAAAAGCCTTTGACAAAATTAAACTGTCCGGTCTTATTGCTGGTTTCCAGAGTACGAATAAAGTAGATGAACCGGTTCCGGTCAACTCTAACGCATTAAAGATGCCCCAATACTGATAGAAATTGTTGAAACTACCAGGGGGAGATGCCGTGGCCGATATTATCAACGATCGCCAGTATGGAATCCGTCAGTGTCGATCCACTGGTGATATTCTGGCTTCAGTTACCCATTTATGGACAAATTCAATGGAAAAGTTCGGTGAAACTCCTAAAAAATCCACCAGGGGCGGTTGTTGTTGTTGTTTGAGGTTTAATGGCGCAAGAGCAGCTTCGGCTATATTGAGCTTGTTCAAGTTTTGTTATTTTCTGTTTTACTGTTACTGATTTGACATATTAGATACGATTGGTTAATTTTATTAAACTGAGGTATGAAAAGAGTTCACTGGCGTTTGATTTTTCTACCATAATGAGCTCGAGGCTTAATGGCTCATTTGAATGCGATTTGAAAGCTGACTGGCAGGCAATTTGGTATCGTAGACATTCCACGATGATGATGTGCTTCACTGTTACTGTGGTCAGACACTGAGGGCATCGTGGAGGGTCCTTTCGTTAGAAGGTAAGAGTGTGTTAATTGTGTGGGTGGCCGATGCGAAGCCGGGCGAGGATAACCTGTCGTGTCTGTTTGACTGAAAACTTGATTTCCAAGATTTCTGCCGCTGTTTGATTTGGTATAATTTATTGTTTGTATGAGATTTCCAGGTCTGCATCCATATATTTTCAGAGGCTTATCGATTGACGTATTTAAAGTCATTCAGCGAATTTTATGCGAGTGACAGTTTTCGTTTGACGGATGTTTTGCAGCATCATCCGCACGTTCATTGCCCAGTATTCCAGAATGTTCAGGAATCCAAGTGAATCTGACTCTTTGTTTTTGTTTCCTAAGGTGTGACAAGAAGGAAAGAATTTTTCTTACATAGGGATGAGATGGATAATCTTCTGTCTGTAAAGCATATATTGCACTTAATGAGTCTGTGAAAATGATACTTTTTACGAGGGAAGTTTTGGCAATGTGATCTATGGAGAGACTTATTGCAAACAATTCAGCACTAAAGATAGTGCACTCTATTGGAAGAGACTGAAATTATGCTGTTTGGCAATACGACTGCAGCACCAACGTGTGTGGCCGTCTTGGATCCATCAGTGTACAGATGAGAATAGTCAGAGAATTGCGTTACATAAAAGGAATGTAGCTGTTTTATATGTTGATTTGGGATATTGTTCTGTTTCCATTTTATGAGGACCATGCCACAGTCAACTGAACTGATTTCCCTCGGTGGAAAGGATGTAGGGGTGTCTTGGTAGATTTTATCCATACTTAAATTCAATTGTGAGAGTATTTCTTTTAGTCGGATTGTTGTTGTTGTTGTTCGGTTTAACGATGCAAGGGCTACTAAGGCCAAATTGTGTCTCTTCAGCGTTAATTGGCAAAAAGCACATTGATAGAGAAATTACATTATATGCTTCCGTACAAACCAATATGTTTTAGATATAATAAAAGTTCTTCAATATTTGCTTCATTTCCTAAGATGCGAGATAAATCAGGTGATATATTCAATGTAGACAGTGACTGAAAAGTGTTTGATCGGGTTGTTGAATGTAAGGGACAATCAACCAGGAAATGACGGACTGTAAGTTGCGTCTGACAGGATGGGCACTGTGGTGGGCTTTCACCCAATAATAGAAAGAGATGAGTATGGTGAGTGTGTCCAATTCTGAGTCTTGCCAGTACCACTTCCTCTCGTCTGTTTCTTCGGAAGCCAGACAGCCACAGCTTTGGATCTTCTTTTATCTGGTAAAGTTTATTGTTAGGGTCAATTTTCCAGGTCTGTGACCATTTATTGTAACAGGCTTTGCGTACGACAGACTTAAAATCAGAGAAAGGAACCTGAGGATATTCTGAGAGAGCGGGTTGAGGATGTTTAGCGGCAAAGTCGGCACTTTCATTTCCCGGAATGCCTGAATGGCCAGGGATCCAGCAAAAACTAATTGACCGATTGGACACACTGCAAGCAAATAGCTGGGAATGAATCTGTTTCAATGTAGGGTGAGAAATGGAGGAATTCTTCCTTATGGCAGAGATAGCACTAAGAGAATCTGTGTAAATTATGGCAGATGAAATGGAAAGCTCAATTACCTTACTAAGCGCCAACTTAATGGCATATAATTCAGCTGTGAAGACGCTGCAAGCAAGCGGTAGTGTGGCTGAAATTGTACATAAAGGAAAAACTGCCGCAGCACCTACCATACTCTCAGTTTTTGAACCATCGGTATAAATTTTAAAGGCATGATTGTCCGTAGCATGAGCTGAATGTAACTGTCTGATGTTGCAGGAAAGTATGTTTTTCCCCCACTGGAGGAAGTATGTATCTTGAGAGACAGACACATATGTCCAAGGAGCAACAGGTGTAGTTGTGTCTTGGAAGATTTCATTTAAATCGACGTTCCAAGTCTGAATAAGCTCTTTGATCCTGAGGGAGGCGGGTCTATTTTCTTTTGGCTTGCTCTCAAAGAAGGCTTCCCAACGAGTATTATAGAGATATTCCCAACTTGGGTGCGATGGTAGACTCTGGATCTTAGCAGCGTAGTGAAGCAGTAGTGTTTTTCTACGCAGGTGTAATGGGGGATCATGAGCTTCAATATATAGACTTTGGATCGGAGAAGTCCTGAAAGCTCCCAGCGCAGTCCTCAGAGCACTATGATGGATCAGATTTAGCCGTTTTAAAGTAGTGCTCCTGGCAGAGTCATACACTGGACAACCATAATCTAACCGTGAACGGATTAAATTTCTATAAAGATGCAGCAAAGTACACCGATCAGCTCCCCATGACATAGACGAGACAGAACCAAGTATATTCAAATGCCTTAAACAAGTAGTTCTCAAATAAGTGATGTGCGCTTGGAAATTTAGTTTGCGGTCTAATAGTAGTCCAAGAAATTTAACGGTATTAACGAGAGGGATTGGAGTATTGTTTATTTGTAATTCAGGTTCAGGATGGAGAGCTCGCTTCTTGCAAAAGTGAGTGACAGTGCATTTATTTTCTGACAGTCTGTAACCATTCCATGAAGTCCAGGATTCTATTTTGGTTATGGCAAGTTGTAGCTGCCGTTCAATGGTATTCATACTTTGAGATTGACAGGAAATGGTAAGATCATCTGCATACATATAAGTTTGAACAGTTTTTGGGATATCTCGGGTCATGCTGCTAACTCGGATTGAGAACAGTGTTGGACTGAGTATTGATCCCTGCGGGACTCCCTCTTCCTGAATGTGAGATGTAGAGAGGACGTTTTTGTATCGGACTTGAAAAGAGCACAATTGCAGGAAATTCTGAATTATTTCTGGCAAATGACCCCTAAGCCCCAGATGGTAAAGGTCCATAATAATACCATGCCGCCATGTAGTGTCAAATGCCTTTTCAATATCTAAATTTACCATGACTAGATGTTGTTTCATGACAAAGGCATTCCGGATATGAGACTCGGCTTTAATGAGCACATCTAGGGTTGATCTATTTTTTCGAAAGCCATATTGGTGATCTGGAAGGAGATTCTCTGACTCCAGGATGTAAGTGAGCCTAGTATGAACCATTCTTTCGAAAATTTTTCCCATGCAGCTTGTAAGAGATATTGGCCTATAGTTTTCAACACAGGAAGGATTTTTTCCTGGTTTTGGTAAGGCGATAATGAACGAATGGCGCCATGAAGATGGATAGGCATTTTCAGAGTAGATCCGATTGTAAAAAATTAATAGGGTTCTCAAGTCTTCTTCAAGTAAATGCTTTAACATAATGTAATGAACTCCATCCGGACCTGCAGCACTATTGGAAGATCTGTTTAATGATTCTTGAAGTTCTGTTAACGTAAACGGTTGGTTGTACGGGAATGAACGGCGCGTGGAGAAGTTAATTTTATACCGTTCTGCACCTGCTTTGGTTTTCTGGAAGGTGGAGGCATAGGTGGCAGAAGCTGATATTTTTGCAAATGATTCTGCTAATGCATTTGCAACTTCTTCGGGAGTAGAAATGTCTTTCCCTTTCCAATGAAGTATCGGAGAGGGCGGCCGAGCAAATTTGCCATTTAGTGCCTGTATTCTTTTCCAGATCACTTGTGTGTCCGTGTCTTTGGTAATGGTGGAGGCAAAAGCAATCCATGAATCCCGTTTCGCTTTCCGCCTAACTTGTCTAGCTTTTGCTTTTAGTCTTTTAAAAGCAATTGTTGTTGTTGTTGTTGTTGGGTTTAACGACACAAAGGCTACTTGGGCCATATTGTGTCTTCTAATAGTGAATATGAAATAATATCTATATTTTATGATATATTTGTATCCGGTTTAGGAAAGTATATAGTTCCTTTTTATGAGAATCATCTCCCAGAATCTGCAATAAATTTATTGATGACTGTGTTTTAGCAATTGATTTAAAAGTATCTAAGCGGATGTTCTGAAGGTGGGGACAGTCCACTAACAAATGGCGAATGGTCAGTTGTACTTGACATGATGTACATTGTGGAGCGCTGTCATTAGTTAATAGATAGAGGTGAGTGAGATAAGTATGCCCAATCCTGAGCCTTCCTAAAATTGTTTCTTCTCGTCTGCTTTTCTGGAAGCTGGAGGGCCACAGCTTTGGTTCTGGTTTTATTTGGAATAATTTGTTTTCTGGATAACTTCTCCAGATTAATGACCAGCTATTGTAACATGCTTTATGGATGATATGTTTATAATCAGTATATGGGGATCGAAAAGTCTGCAAAAGAGTAGTATCTGGTTGTTTGGCTGCTAGATCTGCTCTTTCGTTTCCTGCTATCCCAGAATGACCTGGAATCCAACAGAATGTTACAGTTTGGTTTGACTCATTACACACAAGTAATTTAGAATGGATTTGTTTTATTACAGGGTGAGATGAGTTGGTATTACTATTTATGGCAGAGACAGCACTGAGCGAGTCAGTGTATATTATGGCAGACGAAATTAGAAGTTGAGTAATGTGACCTAGAGCCAAGTTAATAGCATAAAGCTCAGCAGTGAAGATACTGCATTCTACAGGTAATGAGACAGAAGTGCTGAAAGATGGAAAGATCGCAGCAGCGCCTGCTTGGGTCTCAGTTTTCGATCCATCTGTATAGATCTTACAGGCCTGTGAATTAAAAGCAGAGTGAGCTTCATGTAACTGTGCGATATTGAAGGGACACAAGGTGTTCTTTCCCCACTGTTGGAAATAGTCATCGTAAATTGCAGGGATATTTGTCCACGGTGGATCAGGAGGTGTTATGTCCTGATATATATTGTCGATTGCAATATTCCACGTTTGAGTTAGTTCTTTAAGTCTAAGTGCAGCAGGTCTGTTTTCATTTGGTTTACTGTTGTAAAATGAGTCCCATTTGGTGTTGTACAGACATCTCCAATTCGGGTGGTAGGGAAGACTGCGGATTTTTGCGGCATACATTAAAAGCAATGTTTTCCTCCGAAGATGTAAGGGAGGTTCGTGGGCTTCAATGTAAAGGCTCTGGACTGGGGATGTTCTGAAAGCCCCTAGAGAAACTCGAAGGGCACTGTGCTGGATGGTATTTAATCGTTCTAATGTACTCTTCCTCGCAGAGTCATACACTGGAGAACCGTAGTCCAAACGGGATCTGATGAGAGCTCTATAAATATGGATAAGCGTATGCCGATCAGCGCCCCAAGACATGGATGACACACACCGAAGGATATTCAATTTCTTCAAGCAGATGGTACGAAGATAGGCCACATGTGCTTGAAAGTTCAGTTTTCTATCTAGAATCAGGCCAAGAAAGCGGACAGTGTTAACCAAAGGAACCGACACATTTTTATCTTTAACTCAGGATCAGGATGAAATGACCGGAGTTTGCAGAAATGAGTGGTAGTGGATTTCTGTTCAGCAAGATGGTATCCATTGCGTAAAGTCCACGATTCTATTCTGTTTAGAGTAATTTGTAACTGTCTTTCGATAGTATTCATATTTTGTGATTGGCACGATATGGTGAGGTCATCTGCA
The DNA here is from genome assembly GCF_048544385.1 of Mastigoproctus giganteus. Taxonomy (NCBI): domain Eukaryota; kingdom Metazoa; phylum Arthropoda; class Arachnida; order Uropygi; family Thelyphonidae; genus Mastigoproctus; species Mastigoproctus giganteus. The sequence continues at coordinate 177,088,033 of NC_143585.1, forward strand.
TACATATATACTTCAATAGTTTTTGGAAGATCTTCCAATATATTGTTGACCCTAATTGCGAATAGGGTTGGACTCAGTATAGAACCCTGTGGGACACCCTCTTCTTGAATATGAGATGCTGATAGGAAGTTTTGATATCTGACTTGAAAGGTACGTAACTTTAAAAAGTTCTGAATAATTTGAGGGAGATAGCCTCTCAACCCTAACTGATGCATATCTGTGATAATACCATGACGCCATGTGGTGTCGAATGCTTTCTGAATATCCAGGTTGACCATAACTAAATGTTGTCTCCTGATGAAGGCGTTACGTATGTTGGATTCAATTTTGACAAGTAAATCTAGGGTGGACCTGTTTTTGCGGAAGCCATATTGGTGATCAGAAAGCAGATTTTGGGATTCAAGAATCCAGGTGAGCCTCTTATGCACCATCCTTTCGAAGGTCTTGCCCAAACAACTTGTCAATGATATTGGTCTGTAATTTTGAACTAGAGATGTATCTTTTCCCGGTTTTGGTATTGCACAAATATAGGAATGAGGCCATGAGAGAGGATATGTGTTTTCTGAGAAGATCCTATTATAAAATAGCAATAGTATGTACAGATCAGCTTCACACAGATGTTTAAGCATTCTGTAGTGAATGCCGTCTGGTCCTGCTGCACTATTTGGAGATTTACTCAAGGATTCTTTGAGTTCAGCTATAGTAAAGGGCTGGTTATATGGAAGTGGGTGATTAGTTGAAAAATTCAATTTTTTTCGTTCTTCATTAGTTTTAATTCTCTGAAAAGCAGTCACATAAGTGGTTGAGGCGGAAGTATTATAGAAATATTCTGCTAAAGCATTTGCGATGTCAGTAGGAGAAGATAGGTCCTGCCCATTCCACTGAATTATTGGAGACTGTAGAGGTAGAAATTTTCCATTGAGAGCTTGTATTTTTTTCCAGATAATCCGAGTGTCAGTATTTTTGTTAATAGTTGAGGCGAACTTAATCCAGGAGTCACGTTTTGCTTTTTTCCTAATTTGTCTTGCTTTGGCTCTCAGTTTTTTGAAAGCTATAAGGTTGGCAGTAGTGGGGAATTTGCGAAATTGGTTCCAAGCACGGTTTTTTTCTACTTTCGCTATGGTGCAATCTTGATTCCACCAATGGTTTTGGTGTACCCGCTTGCTCTGGTTGGATTTTGGAATAGACATTTCAGCTGCTGATAATATATGGCTGGTAATGTGTTCGGTTACTTCATCAATATGTTGTTGCTGTACATACTGTTTGTTTAATAGGACACAAGTACAGTAGTTTTTCCAGTCTGCTTTGTGGAAATTCCAAGATATACGGGCTTTGGGGCATGATACGACCTGTGTTTGAAGTGAGCTGATGATTGGAAAATGGTCACTGTGGAATGGATCGTTCAACACCAACCATTCCATACTTGGAAAAAGAGATGCTGAACAGATAGATAAATCTATGGCAGATGTTGTGCCTGCAGGTAATTGAACATACGTTGGAGAGCCAGTGTTTAATACAGTCAGATTATGGTTATCTAAGAATGTTTCAATTAATTGGCCTCTCTTATCCATAGTGGAGGATCCCCACAATGGATGGTGACCGTTAAAATCACCGAGTAAACAGACAGGAGGTGGCAGTTGTGTTAAAAGGTTGTCAAGTTCAGTCTGGGTACAAGGATAATTAGGTGGTATATAAACAGATGCAAGGGTTAATGATATTCCCATTGCTATCCGAACTGCTACAACTTCTAGGGAGGTTACTAGTTGGAGATGTCTTGATGGTATGGTAGTTTTGACAAGAATACCTACCCCTCCACGAGAAGAGTCAGAATCCCTGTCTCGCCTAAACATAGTATAGTTTTTGAATTTGAGTGAAACTTTTGGTGATAAAAATGTTTCCTGTAAGCATACTCCTAATGCGTTAGTTTGTGTGAGTAAATCATTCAGGTCATCTATATTACTGCGTAATCCTCTGCACTTCCATTGTAGGAATTTGTTCATTGCTTGGGTTTATTTGACGAAGATTGATCTGACTGTTTTTTCTGAGGTTTCTGCCTGCTTAGTTTTGATTTTTCATTTTTGGGAAAGGTTGGGCGTCCTGTATCCATGGTATCATTGGCATGTAATTCTAGGACTGTGTCTTCGTCCTCTGACTGAACTTCCATTTGAATGTTGCTATAGCATGATTTCATTGTCTTTTGATTTTCAACACTAACAGATTTTGTTCTTTCGGGCAAGGTTGAGATGGCATCAGTTGGGATACTGATTGGCGTGTTGCTGGTTTCATTAACTGTAGATTTTTTATTGCATGTTAGCATGGTTTTGGCCCAGGTGGCAAATGAAATGTTTGGTTCTATGGAGACATCTGTTTGAGTTGAAATTGACCGGCTGTTTTTAGAGACCGATGCGTATGATCGGCTAGGCATGGTTAACAGTATTTGCTTCCTTGCTTCAGGGTATGTGACTTTATGCTCTACCTTATATTTCTGGATTTGTTTGCCTGTTTTCCAAAGGTCACATGCTTTAGAAAAGGCAGGATGGCTTCCTTTACAGTTAGGGCAACTAGGAGTGGCAGCTGTACAGTCTCATTGGGAATGCTCCTTAGAGCCACAAATAGGACACACAGCATCGCCTCGGCATGCCGTCTGAGAATGGCCATACTTCTGGCACTTAAGCAGCGAATGGGATTTGGGATGTAGGGCCGAACCTTGCAGTGTAATAACCTGCTTTAACAGAAGATGGAAGAGTCGGAGTACTAAATGTCAAAATGACGGACCTGGTTGGTAGTAGGTTCCCATCTTTTTTGGTCATTATTCTCCGCGCATGAGTCACTTTTTGTTCCCTGAGTTCTTGTATTATCTCTTCTTCTGACACTGATAGTAAGTCCCATTCGCTGATAACGCCTCTAGAGGTGTTAAGAGTGTTATGGGGCGTAACTGACACTGGAATACTGTTAAATGATGTTAATTTTAACAGCTTCTCTGAGTGAGTTGTCTTAGAAGTTTCAATTAGAAGGTCTCCAGATTGGAGACGCTTAACCATTTTAGGAGATCCACAAACCGATTCTAAACATTTCTGTATAAGAAAAGGCGATAGTTTGCCAACAGGTTGCGTGGATAATGAGTGCATTATAAGAAATGCTGGCACGTCATTATTCTGATTTTCCGTCCTTAGTCTCTTTGGACGATTGGAGTCATGGTCAATGTCAGGAATTTCTGACCTTGAGCTCGAGGGCTCTAACAGTGGATAGTCACTTATATCCATGTCGGCTCCTTTTGGCCCTGGGGGTTTGTCTTTACCACCCAGGTTACCGGCCCCGCCACGGGGAGGCAGGAGCAGTGCCACGAGGTGACCAAGCGGCTATTAGTTGTGTTAGTAATAAAGAAAACGAAACAGAAAGGTTTCTTTCCTTTCTGGGCCTTTGCCTACTTCTTGTAGAACAAAAGAGCTACTTAAATATAAAATGAGAAAAAACGGTATTCAGAAATAAACAGAATATATACAATGGCAAAAGCTCTTTAGATAGCTCGCTTTGGAAAACGCACTGAGATCGCTTGGCCACGGAACGCTTGGCACCCGGGGCCTTAAAAGCAATTAGGTTAGTAGTGGTGGGATACTTGCGGAAATGATTCCAGGCGCGGTTTTTATCCTGTTTGGCAATTAAACATTCTGTATTCCACCAGTTATTTCTGTGTTTTCGATATGGTGTGGATTTTGGAATGGAGGCCTTAGCTGCAGTCAGAATCTGATTGGTTATGTAAGTGTTAACATCATCAATATGTTGCCTTTGAACATAAAATCTGTCTAAGCGTATCTGGGCAGAATAGCCACCCCAGTTTGCCTTTTTAAACTGCCAAGTGGATCGTTGGTCAGGATTTGAAGTTACCCCTGTTTGTAGAGAGCAAATAATTGGAAAGTGATCACTGTTGAAGGGATCGGTTAATACCGACCATGTCATGATTGGAAATATGGATGGTGAACAAATTGACAAGTCTATTGCGGAAACAGATTCGGTTGCTAAGTGGATGTAGGTAGGAGATCCAGAATTTAATAAATTAAGATCATTATTATGCATGAATTCCTCCATCAATTTGCCTCTTATATCCATTGTAGCCGATCCCCACAATGGATGGTGTCCATTAAAGTCACCAAAAAGACAAATTGGAGTTGGGAGTTGTGCAATGAGGTTGTCAAGTTCTGAAAGCAGAAGTGGGACAGATGGCGGAATATAAATGGAAACAATGGTAAATGACGTACCAACTGCAAGGCGAGCTGCCACAGCTTCTAGGGTAGTTCTCAATTGGATCGGCTTGGATGGTATGTTAGCGTTAACAAGAATAGCAACTCCTCCACGTGCAGGTGATACCGAGTTCCTATCTCGTCTGTAAATGGTATAACTTGAAAATTTTGGCAAAACTTGGGGCGACAAGAATGTTTCCTGTAAGCATACACCTATGGGATTAAATTGAGCTATTAAATCTCTTAAGTCATCAGAATGAGTGCTTAGTCCTCTGCAATTCCATTGTATGATCTTATTCATTATTTAGGTTTACCTGAGGGTGATTCATCTGACTGTTTTCTGTACGTGGGACATTTTTTCCGGTCCTTTTTTGAGAATGTGGGGCGTCCAGTATCCATGGTGTCCTCTGCATGGAGTTCTAGAATAGGTTCCTCATTGTCTAGCAGTTCATCTACATCCATGCTTTTGGAGGGAGATTCCGTTTTTTTAGAGACTGATTCAGATTTTAATTGTTCTTTTCCAACTGGGGCTAATGGGGTATGAGTAGGAATGCTGATTGGAGTATTTGTGGCTTCGCTAGTTCTTTTTGGAGGATTATCTTTCTTTGAGGTTGAAAGCGTAGATTTGAGCCAGTTCGCCAGAGAGGTGTTAGGTGGAACTGATACATCTGTTTGAGCTGCAGTAGAAACGAAGTTCCGAGTGCGAGCTGCATAGGAACGACTACTAGGCAGGGTCGACATAACTTGTCTACGTGCCTCAGGAAAGGTAACTTTATTTTCTATTTTGTACTTTTGAATTTTCTTTCCTGTAATCCATAGCTCACATGTTTTGGAAAAAGCTGGGTGGCTTTCTTTGCAGTTGGGACAAACAGGGGTTTTGACAGAGCAATCCGCTTCAGTATGATCTTTAGAGCCGCAGATGGGACATATGGCCTCACCTCTACATGCCTGCTGCTAATGCCCGTATTTCTGGCATTTGAAGCAGCGAACGGGATTCGGGATAAATGGTCTTATACGACAATTCAAATAGCCAGCTTTAATTGAGGATGGTAAGTCTGGCGTACTGAATGTTAAGATGATCGATCTCGTTGGAGTGAGATTTCCATCTTTTTTAGTCATAATCCGTTTCACATTTGTAACTTTTTGACTACTTAGTTCTTGAAGTAGCTCTTCTTCGGAGACTGTAATTAGGTCCCACTCACTGATTACACCCTTTGATGAATTTAAGGTTCTGTGTGGAGTAATTGATACTGTGAGCCCACAAAATGATGTTGTGTTTAAGAGCCGCTCAGAATGTTTGGCGGTGGCAGTTTCAATGAGGAGATCTCCGGATTGTAATCTTATCACCATTTTCGGTGATCCAGTAATTGATTCCAAATATTTTTGAATCAAGAACGGTGACAATTTTCCTACAGGTTGGGAGGATAAGGAATGAATCACCAAGAAATTTGGTAATTCATCATGGCATTCAGGTTCCCTTCTAAGCCTTTTGGGCTGGTTGGTGTCACGGTCGTTGTCAGGAATTTCTGACCTTGAGCTTGATGGCTCTAAAGGTGGAAAATTAGTCGTATCCATGTTAGCTCCTTTTGGCCCTGGGGGTATATTTTTACCACCCAGATTACCGGCCCCGCCACGGGGAGGCGGGAGCAGTGCCGCTTGTGGCCAAGCGTATAGGTTAGTACAATTAGTAAGACTAATTTAATTAAAGAAAAAGGTTCTTTCCTTCTTCTGGGATCTCTTCTTAGTGCTTTTAAGAAAAAGGGCTACTTAACGAAAAAAGTTTAATAATCAAGGGAGAAAACAAAAGAGAACCTAGTCGATTAGAGGAAAACGCTTTTCAATCGCACGAGAATCGCTTGGCCACGGAAACGCTTGGCACCCGGGGCCTTTTAGTCGGATTTGATTTGATTTCTTTTGATTTTTTATGGCGCATCGGCAGCTAAGACCATAATGCGCCAAGTCACATTTAAAATACTACTAAAAATTTTGGTAGCCAAGGCTACCACGTCAGGCAATTAGTTTTTAGGTAAAAGAGGTAGTAATTAAAAGCATAAAACTTATATCTTTGTATAGAAATTAATAGAATGTAAAAAGTTAAAAACGTCAGACATGTTGTCTCTGTCACCTATTAACTGACTGAGTGTAAATGGCTCAGTCAAATTATTAAAAGCGGTAAAACACAAGCACCGTGCTTCAATAAAAGTAGGACATTCTATTAAAATATGACTGATGGTTAAAATGACATTACACATCTCGCACATAGGTGGGTCATCCGCCCTCAGCAAGTAGGAATGGGTTAGATGACTATGACCTATGCGGAGCCGAGCAAGAACAACTTCCTCTCTTCGGACCCTGCGTAAACTGGACAGCCATTGCGTAATTACAGGCTTAATATGACGTAGTTTATTTGTGGTCTGTCCGTGCCAAGAATCTTGCCATTGGGAATATAATCTAGAGCGTATTATTTGCCTGTAGTCTGTATAGGGGACTAACAGGCAATGACTATCCAGGGAAATGGCTGATTTGGCAGCGGTATCAGCTAGTTCATTTCCCCGAATCCCAATGTGGCTTGGGATCCAGCAAAAGCGAATATCAAACTCCAATTCTACAAGAGAAAATAGAATATGCCGGATCCTGGACAGGATCGGATGAGGGTTATACCCCACCGATACTAGAGCCTGTAACACGCTTAATGAATCGCAATAGATCATATACCTCTGGTAGTCGTGATTTTTAATGTGATCTAGGGCTGTTTCTATAGCACGCAACTCCGCAGTATAAATGCTACTTTCATGTGGGATCTTATAAGACAATGTTTTGTGAGGGAACACAACAGCAGATCCCACATAACATTCTAACTTTGAGCCATCTGTATAGACAGGCACAAAGTCAGAATACTGCTGTCTATGTGATGCAAAGAGTTGCTATTAGACAGATGGCGGTGTAGTAGCCTTCTCCCAGATCTTAAGGGAGAAGTCACAAGTTGGAAAACAGGCATGCCAGGGTGGAAGGAATTGCCTTGGTGACTGGGCAACGTTGTCTACCGTCAAGCCTAGTTCATTCAACAGCCCTTGAATTCGAATACCAAAAGGTTTGTTGGCCGTCCGACGCGTGTTGTAGAGGTTTTCCCAGCGCGGCTCAAAAACGGATGGCCACGTGGGATGATCGGGCAGGGATTTTAATTTGAAGGCGTACTGTAACGACAACTGCATACGACGAAGACACAGAGATGGTTCATTTGCTTCAACGTAAAGGCTTTGGACAGGAGATGTGCGAAATGCTCCAGTGGCTGTCCGGATGGCTTGATGGTGGATTGGATCTAACCACCGAAGTGCACTATCTCTAGCAGAACCATAAACCTGAGACCCATAGTCGAGTTTGGAACGGAGGAGTGCTCGGTAAAGGCGAAGAAGGGTAGAACGATCTGCGCCCCACGAGGTTGACGAAAGGTGTGTGTGTGTGTGTTATGGGTGTTTATCGGCGCATAAGCTGCTGTGGCTATAATGCGCCTATTCACATGAAAGAGCTAAAAACATAATTTAGGCGTAACAACTTGTTTGCGTTTATAGAGATATTTAAAATTTATCATAGAATCCAATTATTTTCAGATATGAGAAAAATTCGTTGATGTTTGCATCATCTCCAATAATATGTTGTAATGTCATTGGTTCTTGTAGATTTTTCAGGGAACTCAGGACGGATGTTCTGTCCTGTTGATAGTGAGGGCAGTCAATCAGAATATGTTTGACTGTTAATTTTTCTGAACAGTATGGACATTGAGGAGGATCTTCGCCTCTGAGCAGATGGAGGTGGGTCAGATATGTGTGTCCAATACGTGCCCGTGCAAGAACCACTTCTTCTCTTCGCACTGTTTTTGTGCTAGAGTGCCAATGTTTTGGATCCTGTTTCAACTGGTAGAGTTTATTATTCTTTTGTTTGTGCCACAGATCTTTCCACTTCGCGAAACATGCTGTTTGTATGATGTGACAGTAGTCAGAGGCTGGAATCGGAATGGAGGTTAAATCAAAGGTTGACGGATTTTTAGCATTTACATCAGCAAGTTCGTTACCCATTATCCCTGAATGTGCTGGGATCCAGCAAAAGGTCACTGATTGATGACGTTCTTCAATTTGTAACAGGAGTCTTCTAATTTGATTTAACACAGGATGAGCCTTGTAGAAAGAGTTTTGCATTGCGGTTATTGAGCTGAGAGAGTCTGTGTATATAACATATTTCATAGATGGGTAGAGATTCAGGTTGTCTAAAGCTAATTTTATTGCATGAAGTTCTGCGGAGAAGCTGCTATACTCAGGTGGAAGGGCAGCCGAGATGATAGTAGACGGAAATACTGCCGCTGCTCCTACGGCTGAATGTGATTTGGAGCCATCAGTATATATGGGCAAAAAATCTGCGTATTTCTGAATATGACTTGCATGGAGTTGTTTCACACTGAGCGTTGGTAGACGATTCTTTCCCCACTTTTCAAGATAAGTATCCAAATATAACTGAGGAGGAGGAATCCATGGCGGTTGGGAGTAATTCATTACATGTTTCCTGTTGAAAATTTGAACGTTCCAACTCTGCGTTAATTCAATAAGGCGTAAGCCTGCCGGTCTTATTTTACTGGGTTTATTTCTATAAAGGTTTTGCAGTGGTGGATTAAAGAGATATGGTCCAATAGGATGCTGAAAGCAACTTTGTATTCGGGCTGCATACTTAAGAAGCAGCGTTTTTCTGCGGAGGTGAAGGGGGGGCTCATGTGCTTCAATATACAAACTATGAGTAGGAGATGTCCTGAAAGCACCAAGTGCAATCCGCAATGCGCTATGCTGTATAGGATCCAGCCATCGTAGTGTACTCTTACGGGCAGAATCATAAAGGGGAGCACCATAATCCAATCGGGATCTGATCAATGCTCTATATAAAAGCAAGAGAGATGTACGGTCTGCTCCCCAAGACAAGGCAGATAAAGCTCTTAGTATGTTCAGCTTTTTGAGGCAGGATATACGCACAGATTTAATGTGCTCAAGGAAATTCAGTTTCCTGTCAAGGATTAATCCCAAGAGTTTGATGTTGTTAGTCACTGGAACAGTAAAGTTTTGCATCTGAAGTTCGGGATCTGTATGCATTTTCCGTTGATTACAAAAGTGGATTGCAACAGTTTTCTGCTGTGATAGATGATAGCCATTTAACTCTGCCCACCTTTGGACTTTATTTAAAGATATCTGCAGCTGTCGTTCAATGGATCTCATATTCAGAGAATGGCAAGAAATAGAGAGATCATCGGCAGAAAGGTAGGTCTCAACAGTATTTGGAAGATCTTTTGTGATGGAATCGATTCTTAGGGAAAATAGGGTTGCACTCAGTACGGACCCTTGTGGCACTCCTTCTTCCTGTAAAAATGTCTTAGAAAGCGAGTTGCGGTATCGAACTTGGAACGAACGAGTCCTGAGAAAGTTCCTGATGAATATAGGAAGGTTGCCTCGTAGACCTAGAGCATGGAGGTCACTGAGAATGCCACGACGCCAGGTAGTATCAAATGCCTTTTCTATGTCTATGGAAACCATAACAAGATGTTCATTTTTCACAAAGGCATTACGAATTGCAAACTCAGCTTTGATCATGAGATCTAAGGAGGACCTGTTCTTTCGAAAGCCATGCTGATTATTGCTAATTAGTTGTTGCGTTTCGATGATCCAAACAAGGCGATTATGGATCATTTTTTCAAGTAATTTACCGAGGCAACTGGATAGAGAAATAGGTCTATAACTGTTAGGACTGGTAGGATCTTTACCGGGTTTCAAAAAGGCAAGAACTGTGGCATGATGCCAAGAGCTGGGATAAATGTTTTCCATAAATATCCGGTTATAGTAGACCAGTAGTATTTGTAAGTTTCTGTCACCAAGGTTTTGTAACATAATGTAAGATATTCCATCTGGTCCAGAGGCACTGTTGCGTGTTGTTTTAATGACATGTATAAGTTCATGATATTGAAGAGGCTGATTATATGGAAAAGAAACTGAGGTTCGAAAATTGATGGCTCGTTGTTCAGTCTTGGTCTTTATTTTCTGGAAATCCGGAGAATAATTTGATGCCGCAGAAACTTCGGCAAAAGTTTTAGCCAAGGCATTTGCAATGTCTTGAGGAGCAGATAGTTCTTGCCCATTCCATGAAAGAATTGGTGAAGGGGTGGTTGGAAATTTTCCAGAAATCTGCCTGATTTTCTTCCATATTAACCTGGAGTTAGTGTTTCTGTTTATGGTAGATGCAAACCGAATCCAAGAATTTTTCTTTGCTTCTCTTTGAATGCGACGTGCTTTTGCTCTTAGTTTCTTGTAATTGATAAGATTAGCTGTGGTTGGGGATCTACGAAATAAATTCCACGCTTTATTTTTTAACTTCTTAGCTATTGTGCATTCTTGATTCCACCAATAGTTAAGGTGCCGTCGGGATTGGGGATTCGACAATGGAATTGAACATTTAGCTGCAGATATTATATGAGAAGTGATATAATCTGTGGCTTCATCTATTGACTGTGTTCGTATATATTGTTCATCCAGGGTGACAACTGATTGAAATTTGACCCAGTTAGCTTGAGAGAACTTCCATTTCCTGCAGGGTATAACTAACGGTGGTTGTGCAGTGAGCAGATCGCAAATAATCGGAAAATGGTCACTGCCCATGGGATCGTCCATAACAGACCATTCTATAATTGGAAACAGAATCGGGGAACATATTGATAGATCGATTGCAGAGGTTTGTCCAGTTGGTAGTTGTATGTGAGTAGGTGCACCAGTATTAAGAAGAGTAAGGTTTTCCTTATCCAGAAAGGTTTCAATTAAGCGGCCATGTATATCTAATTTTGTAGATCCCCATAAGGGGTTGTGGCCATTGAAATCACCCAAGAGACAGACAGGGGGTACTAATTGCATTAGCAGGTTTTCAAGGTCTTGGTAAGAGAAGGTATGACTTGGTGGGAGATAGACTGATACCAGTGTTAAAGCAATCTGGGTTATCAAACGTACGGCGACAGCTTCAATTGTAGTTTGCAAAACAATTTGCTTGGTCGGGATATTTGAGCTGATTAAGATGGCCACTCCCCCACGGGCAGTATTTGAATTATTACGATCGTGCCGATAGATGGCATAGTTCTTTATGTTGGTGGAAATTTGCGGAGTTAGATAGGTTTCCTGTAGACAGAAACCAACTGGAGAGTAGCGGTTAATTAAGACTTGAATGTCATTAAGGTTGCTACGAAATCCTCTACAATTCCATTGTAGAATGTAAGGCATTACTGATGTTTAGTAGAAGAAGCTGCTTCTGACTGTTTTTTTAATGTAACTGTCTTGTGACGTTCAGGCCTTGGTTTGTCTTTTTTTGGGAATAATGGTCGACCGGTGTCCATTTCTTCTTCCGCATATATTTCTAAGATCGGTTCTTCCTGTCTGGATGAGTCAATGGTATCCATAGACGTTTCTTGGATATTCTTTTTTAAATTTGAGTTACGATTATTCGATATAGAAGAAATCACTGGGGGAGGAGCAGGAGATGTAGCTGGTACTGTAAGTGCAGTATTACTTGCCTGGTTCAACTGTTTCGGGAGATTGGACTGTTGCTGAGAGAGAACAGTCCGAGCCCAGTCAGAGATTGAGGTGGTAGAAGGGACTGTAACATCAATTTGGGTGGCTACTGATTGATATTTTTGCGTAATATTGGCGTACGTACGTTTATTCATACTGGGAGCAATTAATTTCCGTGCTTCCTGAAAGCTCACTTTATTTTCTATCTTATATTTAACGATTTGCTTTTCAGTTTTCCATCTGTCGCACGTCCTTGAGTAGGCAGGATGGTTTCCCTTACAGTTGGGACAAGTCATTTCTTTTGCCAAGCAGTCACTTTGGGTGTGGTCAGCGGACCCACAATTAGGACAAACCTGGTTTCCTCTGCACGCCGTTTGAGAGTGGCCATACTTCTGGCACTTAAAACATCTCAATGGGTTAGGAATATATGGTCTAATGCGGCAGAGTAGGTAGCCTGCTTTTATCGATGGTGGTAGATTTGGCGTGTTAAAAGTTAGAATAATATTCCTTGTTGGTGTGAGTATATTTTCTCTTTTCACCATAATTCTTCTCACAGCAATAACATTTTGATCTTGAAGCTCTAGTGTTATCTCCTCCTCAGTGACATTCAATAGATCCCAGCTGGATATAACGCCCTTAGATGTATTTAGGGTAGCATGGGGAGAAACTTTTACTGGAATTCCAGCAAAGCTTGTAAGTTTAAGCAGTTTCTCTGAATGTCTACTGTTCGCTGTTTCCAATAGAAGGTCGCCTGATTGTAGCCTCTTGACTGTCTTAGGAGATCCTGCCAGACTTTCCAGGTGTTTCTGGATAAGGAACGGAGAGAGTTTACTGAGAGGCTGATCTGTAAGAGAGTGCATTATTAGAAATGCAGGACAATTTGTCGCTGAGGAAGTGGTTTTCATCCTCTTGGGTTGCGACGTGCTATGCTCATTTTCTAACTCTGGCCGAGAGCTTGTCGGCTCGAGAGGCGGAAAGGCATGTTGATCCATGTTTGCTCCTTTTAGTCCTTGGCAGATGAGCTTTTCTGCCAAGACTTCCGGCCCCGCCACGGGGAGGCAGGAGCAGTGCCTGGTGTGACCAAGCGTAGAGTATTAAGTGTTAGTAAAAGAAGTATGAAAAATAAAGAAAGGTAGCTTTTCTTTCTTGCTCTGTACAAGTACTTTTTGTGACAGTAGCTGATATAAAAAATTAATTTCTTAAGGGCAGTAACTTAATATAACTTTAAATCGCTTTTATATAATCACTTTTTAAGCACAGAGAAAACGCTCGATCACATTCGCTTGGCACCCGGGGCCTTGACGAAAGGGCACGAAGGATGTTAAGCCCTTTGACACATCTTGTCCTCAGCTGACGAATGTGTTGTAAAAATGTCAGCTTTTTGTCGAAAATAAGTCCAAGGAATTTGAATTCTGCTACAACTGGGATGTTATTTTGCCCAAGCCTTAATTCTGGGTCAGGATGAAGATTACGTTTGCGACAGAAGTGTACACAAACGGTCTTCTGTGATGAAAATCTGAACCCATTAGCTAAAGACCAAGCTGTGAGACGATCAATGGTTTTCTGCAGTTGCCTTTCAATGACCCTCATATTGCATGAATTGCAAAATATAGCAAAGTCGTCTACATAGAGGGCATTGTTTACAGTGGGAGGAAGTTGTTCTGTGATAGAGATTATTTTTATTGCGAAAAGCGTAACACTTAGAACGGATCCTTGTGAGACTCCCTCTTCCTGAGAGAAAACTCGAGAGAGGGTGGATCCTAAACGGACTTGAAATTGGCGATTCGAAAGAAAGTTTTTAATAAAAACAGGAAGGTTACCTCTAAGACCAAAGTTATAGAGGTCTTTTAAAATTCCAAATCGCCAGGCTGTGTCGTACGCTTTTTCAATATCAAAGAAAACTGCTACCAAATGCTCGGATTTAATAAAAGCATCACGAATGGACGTTTCCAATCGGATTAAATGATCGAGAGTGGATCTATTTCTTCGGAAGCCGCACTGTGTCCTGGAAAGCAAACCATTTGTTTCTAAATACCATACGAGGCGTGCATTAACCATTCTTTCCAGGACTTTGCACAAACAGCTTGTCAGAGCAATAGGACGATAGTTACTTGGATTGCTAGGATCTTTTCCTGGTTTTGGAAAAGCAAGGACGATAGCCCTTTGCCAGGAATCCGGAAATTGTTTCTGAATAAAAATTCTGTTAAACAGAATTAAAAGGTGATCCTTAGATTGTGGTGAAAGGTGTTTTAACATTTCGTAGTGGATGTCATCGGGCCCTACAGCACTTGCATGCGTGAGGGCAAGTGCTGCATTTAACTCTTCATGTAAAAAGGGCTTGTTATACGATTCAAGCCCTTTTGAAGAGAAGTTCGGTGGGTTTTTCTCAATTTTCTTTTTCAGGGCCAAAAACTCCGTGGGAAAAGATGTTATCGCAGAGATTTTTGCAAATGTTTCCCCTAGACTGTTTGCAACTGCAGTTCGATCTGCAATTGGACATCCGTTGTGTTCGAGGATCACTGAAGGGCATGGTGGATATTTTCCCTTCATTTTCCGGATCTTATCCCAGACTACTTTTGAGCTAGCAGCCTGAGTTATGGAAGATGTAAAACGAATCCAAGATTTCCTTTGACTCTGACGTCGTACATAACGTGCTTTTGCACGTGCACGTTTGAATGATATTAAATTTTCAGTGGTGGGATATCGGCGGAATATCCCCCACGCTTTGTTTTGTGCTTTTTTTGCTGCCGTGCATTCTGAATTCCACCAAGGTTTGGGGAATAGTGGGAACCGGCTGGATGATTTTGGGATTGCAATTGCAGCTGCTTGGACAATCGTTTCTGTGACATACATGACTGCCTCATTGATTGGCTCCTGACTGACTGTAGTGATGTCAAAGTTTGCCAGATATTGAAAGGCATTCCAGTCAGCCTGATCAATCTTCCACCGCGGTAAACTAAATGGCAGGCAGGGTCTACCACTAGTTAGGGTTGTTATCAGGGGGAAGTGATCACTTCCATATGGATTTTCTTCTACTTCCCAAGTAAGTGAAGGAAGGAGAGAAGGGGAGCAGATAGAAAGATCAATGGCAGAAAATGTACGGGTAGGCATGTGGAAGAAGGTGTTTGTTCCCACATTTAGGAGGGAGAGATCATTGTCAGTGAGCATATGCTCTATGACTCGTCCCCTTCCATTGATGTCAGCACTACCCCACAGAGTGTTATGTCCATTGAAATCCCCAAGAATTAAACAAGGGGAAGGCAATTGCATGATAAGATCATCAAGGTCTTTCTGGGGGATGTCAATCCCAGGTGGCAAATAAACAGAGCAGACAGTTAATAAGGACCCCACTGTAAGGCGAATTGCTACAGCTTCAATGCTAGTTGTAAGCTGCAAAGCCTGAAATGGGATCTGGTTGCCGACGAGGATTGCGACTCCTCCGTGGGCAGAACCGCCCACAATTCTATCCTTACGAATGATGGTAATGTTATGCATGGTGGGGTCATCATTTGCCTTTAAATAAGTCTCCTGTATGCAAAAGCAAACTGGTTTGTGCTTTTGCAGGAGTGCCTTGATGTCGTCAGTATTTTGCCGGAATCCACGACAATTCCACTGTAGGAATTTAGCCATTATTTGGACTTGGTGGGTCCATCAGGCGGCTTCCGAGGTGCTGAGGGCTTAATTTTGTCAGTCTTGGATTTATCTTTCCTGGGGAAGTACGGACGCTGTCCTGTGTCCATTTCTTCCTCAGTGAAGAGTTCCAAAACTGACTCATCATGTACCTCCTTCTGCTCGACATCCATGTTTTCCTGGGTACTAGGTGTTACTTCCCCTTTCTTATTCTTTTCTTTTGCTTTTGTTACTTGTGGAGCATTAGGAGGTATCGATATAGGAGTGGCAGCTGACTGGTCCTTTTGTGCAGGTTTTTGGGAGCTTAAAAGATAACGTGCAATGGGAGTAAATGATTCTTTTGGAGGGACAGACATGTCCGTCTGAGTCCCAATCGAACATCTCCCTGCTACCTTCTGGGCGTAGGTAGGTTTTTTGATGTTAAGAGGTTTCACTGCTTTTCTTGCCTCCTGGTACGATATGTTTAGCTCTGCCTTCAGCCGTTGAATCTCTTTTTCTTCTTTCCACCTCTGGCATGCCCTTGAATAGGCCGGATGTTCTCCCTCACAGTTAATGCAGGTGGGTTTAGTGGCTGAACATGCTGTTGTTTCATGGTCCTTTGCACCGCACCGGGCGCATGCAAGGACTCCACGGCAGGCCATTTGAGAATGTCCATACTTCTGACATTTAAAACACCGTAAAGGGTTCGGAATGTATGGACGTACTGGACAGTTGATGTATCCAGCTTTGATCTCATCAGGAGGTTTGGGAGAGTTAAAAGTCAGGATAACACTCCTGGTTTTAACAATTTTCCCATCCCTTCGCGCAGTGATTCTCTTGACGGCAGTAACTCCCTGTGGTTGTAATTCGGAGCAGATTTCCTCCTCGGTGACGTCGAGAAGGTCCCACTCCGAAATGACACCTCTCGATGAATTTAGTGTTCTGTGTGGTGTCACTGTTATGGGTATACCTCCGATTGATGTTACTCGGAGTAGATGTTCAGACTGCCCGTCATTTTTTGTTTCAATCAAGAGGTCCCCAGAACGGAGCCTCTTAACTGACTTGGGTGTACCTGCTAACCCATCCAACCCTTTTTGTATAAAAAAGGGCGACATTTTACCAATCGGTGTTTCATTGGTGGAATGCATTATTAAGAACCTTGGGACAGGCCCTGATGGTAGTTCGGTTCGCTGCCTCTTTGTAGCAATAATGCTATCTGCCTCTCCGTCGTTATTTTCAGATAGGGACCGGGTTGGGGCCCCTGAAGGAATACGTTTATCAGGATTCATGGAGTTTTTTTAATTGTTCAGTGCCCGGGCTCCCCACCCACCACGGAGCCCAAAGGGACGCCCACTACCCGGCATGCAATAAATGCGCTCGGGAGTGGGACGCCAGGGCTACCCAGACACTATACCCGCACCGCCGCCAGCCTGAATCCTGTCCCTCGGACCATGAGGGTAGGGGCGTGGCATTGACACGGTTGACCCTCGCAGGCGAGCCTACTAGCCGATTGATCCTAGCCGGGCCTTCCAGGACCACCCGTCTTGTCGAAGCAGGGGCCAAAGTGGTGTATTGAAGCTGGGCCCCTCAACCACCAGGATCCCCCTTTCCGAATTTCCACGGGTCGCAGCGCACGGCAAACACGTCGGATTCCATTGTTGTAAGCCTGGAACCTGGGCTGTGGGCGTTGGATCCCAGTGATGCTAGTCTGGGAGTCCAGCAGCGTCACTGGGAGGTCCCCTCACCACGTACAGGTGCCCACGTCGAGGGGTTTTTTTTTAGTCGGATGCCTGCAGGTTGGCATGTGTTAGGTTTGTTCGCATATAAGGTTTCCCATTTCGGTTTATACAGATATTGCCATGTTGGATGTCCAGGAACTCTTTGAACTTCCGCAGCATAGTTCAGAACTTGTCGACGAAGACTGAGTGGGAGTTCATTGATCTCTGTGTATACACTATACACAGGCGAGGTACGAAAGGCTCCGGAAACAACACGTAAAGCCCTGTGATGAATTGGATCTAACCAATTCAACACACTTTTCCTAGCTGAGGAGTAAATGGAAGAACCATAATCTAATTTAGATCTTATCATTGCACGATAATCGTGCAAAAGTGAACAACGATCAGCTCCCCATGTCATTGCTGATACAGCTCGTAGAATGCTTAATTTCTTTAAGGTTTGGTTTGGTTTTGGTTTTATTGGCGCATTAGCTACTAGGGCTATAATGCGCCAAGACCATGTCATTAATAAAAATTGAAACTTTCAGTGACCTAACTAGTTAGGTCACCATGTCAAAATAAATATTAACAAAAGTATAAAAGATAAATCAATGGAAAAGCACAATAAAATGTAAATTTTATATGGCAGTAAAAATGTTTATTGATTTTAAAAAGCTAAAAACAGCAGACACATGGTCATTGTCAGATAAAATCTGACTGAGTGTATAAGGCTCAGCCAGATGACTAAAAACGGTAAAGTATAAATCACGTTCATGTCTAAAACGTGGACATACGGTTAAAATGTGATTAATAGATAAAATGGTGTCGCATTGCTCGCACATAGGACAGTCATCTGCCCTCAGCAGAAAAGAATGTGTAAGATGACTGTGTCCGATGCGGAGACGAGCTAGAACAACTTCCTCCTTACGGTTCCTGCGCAGACAAGACTGCCACGGTTCAATTACAGGCTTTATACAATATAATTTATTCGTAGTCTGTCTATTCCACGAGTCCTGCCATTGGGAATATATGTTTTGATGTATTATTTGCCTGTAGTCTGTATAAGGGACTAACAGGCAACGGTTATTATTGGGAATTGCTGATTTGGCTGCGGCGTCAGCCAAATCATTTCCCCTAATCCCAATGTGGCTCGGAATCCAGCAGAAGCGGATGTCATATTCACGATCATGGAGAACGTGAATCTTCTGCTGAATGCTAGACAGAACTGGATGGGGATTATACCTCACAGATATTACAGCCTGTAACATGCTAAGAGAGTCGGAATATAAAATGAACCGTTGGTATTGGCATTTACTAATATGATCCAAGGCTAACTCTACAGCGTGCAGCTCAGCAGTAAATATGCTGCATTCAGAGGGAATCTGCTCTGAGATAGTGCTGTCTGTGAAGACAGCAGCAGATCCCACATATGATTCTGACTTCGAACCGTCTGTGTAGACTGGCGCGAAGTCGGAATATTCAGTTCGGTGTGCTGAATGGAGCTGCAGGTAGACGCATGATGGAGTGTCCGACTTTCTCCAGTTTCTAAGCGACAAGTCGCATGCCGGGACACGAGCATGCCAGGGTGGAAAGGGTTGCTTGGATGTTTGGGCAACCTTGTCTACCTTGATATTGAGTTCGTTGAGTAGCTCTTGGACACGAATACCAAAAGGACGATTGGCAGTCTTACGGGTGTTGTACAAGTTTTCCCATCGTGGCTCAAAAACGAAGGGCCACGTAGGATGGTCTGGCAGGGATTTCAGTTTTAAAGCGTACTTTAAAGACAACTGCTTACGTCGAAACGATAACGGTGGTTCGTTTGCTTCGACGTATAAACTCTGGACAGGAGATGTTCGAAATGCTCCAGTAGCAATACGTATAGCCTGATGATGGACAGGATCCAGCCATCGAAGTACACTGTCTCTGGCTGAAGAATATACTTGGGACCCATAATCTAATTTGGATCGCACAAGTGCACGGTAAAGCCGTAAAAGGGTGCATCGGTCTGCACCCCAGGATAAGGAGGACAGCGAGCGGAGCATATTAAGGGCTCTTGTGCACTTTGTGCGGAGTTGGCGAATGTGATCCAAAAAGGTCAATTTTTTATCGAATATGAGTCCCAAGAATTTTGTGTTCGCTGCTACTGGAATAGCATTTTGTCCGAGCCTTAACTCAGGTTCAGGATGAAGATTACGCTTGCGACAAAAGTGTACGCAAACGGTCTTCTCCGGCGAGAACCTGAAGCCATTAGCAAGTGCCCAGGAATTCAGACTATTGATGGCTTTCTGCAGTTGTCTTTCAATAACCCTCATGTTGCATGACTGGCAAAAAATGCTAAAGTCATCAACATAGAGGGCACTGTTTACAGTTGGAGGAAGTTGTTCTGTGATGGAATTTATTTTGATGGCAAAAAGCGTGACACTTAATACTGATCCTTGTGGTACTCCCTCCTCTTGGTTAAAGGAGCGAGAGAGTGAGGATCCAACCCGAACTTGGAACGATCGTTTGGCGAGAAAGTTTTGAATAAAAAAGGGGAGATGCCCTCTAAGGCCTAGATTATGTAAATCTTTTAAAATGCCAAATCTCCAAGTTGTGTCATACGCTTTTTCCAAGTCAAAGAACACCGACACCAAGTGTTCGCGTTTTAGGAAAGCATCCCGGATGGATGCTTCCATTCTAATAAGATGGTCCAAAGTGGACCGGTTCCTTCGGAAGCCGCACTGAATGTTGGAGAGAAGGTCGTTTGATTCAAGATACCAAATTAAACGAGAATTAACCATTCTCTCCAGGATTTTGCACAGACAGCTAGTCAGAGCAATAGGACGATAATTGGTGGTGACCTTTGGATCCTTTCCTGGCTTAGGAAAGGCAAGAACGATAGCCTTTCGCCAGGAGTCCGGAAATTGCCCTTCAGTAAAAATTCTGTTATACAGAAGGAGCAGACAATCCATAGATTTTGATGAAAGATGTTTAATCATTTCATAATGGATGCCATCTGGTCCAACGGCACTTGCTTTGGAAAGAGCGAGGGCCCTTTTCAGTTCCAAAATAGTGAAATCCCCGTTGTAGGGATAAATACACTTATATTTAAAGCTAAGTGCCTGTTTTTCAATTTTATATTTCAGGACCAGAAACTCTGGGGAATACGAAGATGTTGCAGAGATCTTGGAGAATGTTTCCCCAAGAGAATTAGCTATTGCAGTTGGATCTGCAATAGCGCATCCATTATAATCTAGGATTGAAAAAGGGTGGGATGTATATTTTCCCTTCATTTTCCGGATTTTATCCCAGACTACCTTAGAGTTGGTAGACTGGTTAATAGTGGTTGTAAAACGGATCCACGATTCCTTTTGACTCTGACGACGGATGTTACGTGCTTTGGCTCGTGCACGTTTGAAGGCTATAAGGTTGTTCGTGGTAGGATATCGGCGAAATATCCCCCACGCTTTGTTTTGAGCCTTTTTTGCTGTTGTGCATTGTGAATTCCACCAAGGTTTAGGAAATGGTGGAAACCGGGCTGATGTTTTTGGGACAGCATTAGCAGCTGCTTGGACAATATTTTCTGTAATGTACTTAACTGCATCATTGATAGGCTCTTGACTGACTGTACTAAGATCAAAATTTGCCTGGTGTTGGAAGGCAGTCCAGTCAGCCTGATCAATCTTCCACCGTGCTAGCCTGAAGGGAAGACATGGTCTCCCACTGTGTAGCAAGGTTATCACGGGGAAGTGATCACTACCGTATGGATTCTCCTCCACTTCCCAGGTGAGTGAAGGGAGTAGAGAAGGGGAGCAGATAGAGAGATCAATGGCGGAAAAAGTACGGGTAGGCATGTGGAAAAAGGTGTGTGTTCCAGTATTTAGAAGGGAAAGGTCATTGTCATTGAGCATGTGCTCTATGACTCGTCCCCTTCGATTGATGTTAGCACTACCCCACAGGGTGCTATGTCCATTAAAATCCCCAAGAAGTAAGAAAGGGGGAGGCAGCTGCGTTAGAAGATCATCAAGGTCTGCCTGGGAGATGTCAGTCCCAGGTGGCAAATATATAGAGCATACAGTTAATAAGAATCCCACTGAAAGGCGAATTGCAACAGCCTCTATGCTGGTTGTAATTAGCAAGGGCTGCACTGGGGTATGGTTACCCACAAGGATAGCCACTCCCCCATGTACAGAGCCGTCCGCAATTCTATCCTTTCGGAAAACTGTGATGTTGTGCATGGTGAGATCGTCATTTGCCTTGAGATATGTCTCCTGCAAGCAAAAGCAAACTGGCTCGTGCTTTTGCAGGAGGGCCTTGATGTCATCTATATTTCGCCGGAATCCACGACAATTCCATTGTAGGAATTTAGCCATTATTTTGGCTTGGTGGGTCCATCAGGCGGCTTCCGAGGTGCTGAGGGCTTACTTTTATCTGTCTTGGATTTGTCTTTTTTGGGGAAGAATGGACGCTGTCCCGTGTCCATTTCCTCCTCCGCAAAGAGTTCCAAGACTGACTCTTCGGGTACCTCCTTCTGCTCAACATCCATCCTTTCTTGGGTACTAGGTGGTACTTCCCCTTTTTTGTTCTTTTCTTTAATAGTTACCTTTGGAACTTGTGGAGCGTTAGGAGGTACCGATATAGGAGTGGCAGCTGATTGGTCCTTTTGTGCGGGTTTTTGAGAACTTAATAGATACCGCGCGATGGGAGTGAAAGACTCCTTTGGAGGAATGGTCATGTCCGTCTGAGTTCCGACGGAACATCTCCCTGCTACCTTCTGGGCGTAGGTAGGTCTGTTGGTATTCAGGGGTTTGACCGATTTCCTTGCCTCCTGGTATGATATATTTAGCTCTGCCTTCAGCCGTTGAATCTCTTTTTCTTCTTTCCACCTCTGGCATGCTCGTGAATAGGCCGGGTGTTCGCCTTCACAGTTAATACAGGTGGGTTTTGCGGCTGAACATGCTGTTGTTTCGTGGTCCTTTGCACCGCATCGAGCGCATGCAAGGACTCCACGGCAGGCCATTTGAGAATGTCCATACTTCTGGCACTTAAAGCACCGTAAAGGGTTCGGAATGTATGGACGCACTGAACAGTTGATATATCCAGCTTTAATCTCATCAGGAGGTTTAGGAGTGTTAAAAGTCAGGATAACGCTCCTGGTTTTAACAATTTTTCCATCCCTTCGCGCAGTGATTCTGTTGACGGCAATGACTCCCTGTGGTTTTAATTCGGAGCAGATTTCCTCCTCGTATACGTCGAGAAGGTCCCACTCCGAAATGACACCTCTAGATGAATTGAGTGTTCTGTGTGGTGTCACTGTTATAGGGATACCTCCGATTGATGTTACTCGGAGTAGATGTTCCGATTGCCTGTCATTTTTAGTTTCAATTAAGAGGTCTCCAGAACGGAGCCTCTTAACTGATTTGGGAGAACCTGCTAACCCGTCTAACCCTTTTTGAATAAAAAAGGGCGACATTTTGCCAATCGGTTTTTCATTGGTGGAATGCATAATGAGAAATCTTGGGACAGGCCCTGATGGTGATGTTTCGGTTCGCTGCCTCTTTGTTGCAATAATATCTGCCTCTCCGTCTATGTTTTCAGATAGGGACCGGGTTGGGGCCCCTGAAGAAGTAAGTTTATCAGGATTCATGGAAATTTTTAAGTTGTTCAGTGCCCGGGCTCCCCACCCACCACGGAGCCCAAAGGGACGCCCACTACCCGGCATGCAATAAATGCGCTCGGGAGTGGGACGCCAGGGCTACCCAGACACTATACCCGCACCGCCGCCAGCCTGAATCCTGTCCCTCGGACCATGAGGGTAGGGGCGTGGCTTTGACACGGTTGACCCTCGCAGGCGAACCTACTAGCCGATTGATCCTAGCCGGGCCTTCCAGGACCACCCGTCTTGTCGAAGCAGGGGCCAAAGTGGTGTATTGAAGCTGGGCCCCTCAACCACCAGGATCCCCCTTTCCGAATTTCCACGGGTCGCAGCGCACGGCAAACACGCCGGATTCCATTGATGTAAGCCCGGAACCTAGGCTGTGGGCGTTGGATCCCAGTGATGCTAGTCTGGAAGTCCAGCAGCGTCACTGGGAGGTCCCCTCACCACGTACAGGTGCCCACGTCGAGGGGTAATTTCTTTAAGCACATTGTACGTAGATATTTTATGTGTTCTATTAAATTTAATTTGTGATCCATGATTAGTCCTAGTAATCGGATATTATGTTTGAGTGGGATTTGTTGATTGCTTATTCTTAGTTCTGGGTCAGGATGCATCTTTTGTTTTCTGCAGAAGTGAATTCACACTGTCTTTTGTACTGAGATTCAATATCCATTATAGATGGACGAGGACTCTATTTTGTTAATAGCACATTGAAGCTGCCTCTCGATTGTCCGCATATTCTGTGAGTGACATGACATTGTGAGGTCGTCGGCAAATAGGTAGGTTTCTACTGTTGCTGGAATAACTTCTTTTATAAGGTTGATTTTGATAGCGAAAAGGGTTGCACTGAGGATGAGCCTTGGGGAACCCCCTGTTCTTGATTGTATATTAGAGACAGAATATGATGGTAGCGGTCTTGAAAAGTTCTTTTAGTCATGAAATTCTGAAGGAACTTCGGTAGATGGCCTCGAAGTCCTAATTTGTACAATTCATGAAGGATACTATATCTCCAGGTAGTATCGAACGCTTTTTCAATATCAAGGCATCTCATTACAAGGTGTTCGTTTCGGAGAAAGGCATTGCGAATATTTGATTCAGCTTTTGTCATTATGTCTATTGTTGATATATTTTTCCGAAAACCGTATTGGCTAGGACTAAGGAGGTTATGGAAGTCGAGAAGCCATGTTAACCGATCTTCACCATTTTTTCTAAAGTGAGGGCAATGGGGTGATAATTATATGGGTTTGAATGGTCCTTCCCAGGTTTTGGAAAGGCCAGTACAAGCGAATGTCGCCAAAAGTCTGGATATGTATCCTCAAGGTATATCCTATTATATAGCAGTAAGAGCATGCATAAAGAATTTTTAGTGAGGTGTTTAATCATTTCATAGTGGATTCCATCCTGACCTGCTGCACTTTGCTTAGATTTGGCTAGGGCTTTATGCAATTCATTTATAGTAAAGGGTTGGTTGTATGAAATCTCATGAGCTGCATGGAAATTAATTTTCTATTTTTAGATTTGAGCTTTATATGTTTGAAAGACTGGTCTGTATGATGTTGTTGCTGACAATTCCTCAAATGTTTCTCCTAGTAGATTTGCAATTTTTTCTGGTCCAGTTATGTCATGACCTTTCCAGCTTATGATCGGTTTAAGGATAGTTGTATATTTGCCTGAAATTTGTCTAATTTTATTCCAGATAATTCTGGTGTCCGTATGTCTATTAATTTTGTTTGCAAAAGATATCCAGGACTCTTTCTGAGATTTCCGGCGTATATAACGTGCTTTTGCTCTGGCTTTCTTATATTTTATGAGATTAGTGCAGGTGGGGAACTTTCTGAATTGATTCCAAGCCTTGTTTTTTTCTTTCTTTGCTTCCAAGCATTCTTCATTCCACCACTGCTTGTAATGATTATGGAGCTGTCTTTGGTATTGCAATATTTGCTGCAGAGATTATTTGATTTGTGACATAAGTAACAGCACTATTGATATCGGAATTTCTTAGTTTTCTTGGTTGTGTTTTATTGGCGCATTAGCAACTAAGGCTATAATGCACCAAAACCTGATCATGAATTAGGTCACTAAGTCAAAGTATAAAAACAAGTATAAACTGTAAAACACAAATATCAATAAACAAGTAACAATAACAAGGTAGATTTTTTAAATATGAGTAAAAAAGATTTACTGATTTTAAAAAGCTAAAAATAGCAGACACATGGTCCGACAATGACCATGTGTCTCCTAAAAATTATCATGTGTCTGCTCGTCCGATCACCGAAGTTAAGCTTGGTCCGACCAAGCTTAACTTCGGTGATCGGACGAGAACCGGCGTGTTTTCCCAGTATGACATAGTGGCCTAGTGTTTTGTGGAAGGCGCCACCGGTGGTTTTCCACATCTGCACCATGGTACTTTGTGAAGAATTTACAGAATCTCTGTAAAAACCAGAAAAAGTGTGGTGTCCGGTTTGTGACAGAGTACTGCTATGTTCTGTTGTTCTGTCTCTGGCCGGTTAGCCGCAGGGCCCCTAGGGGAACCCCACGTTGCCCGCCACCACCACTGGGAGGTGAGCCAGGCTGCCCATTTTACTCTGGCTGGCCTCCACCAGGGTTCATGAGCTTCCTGACGGAGACCAAAAAAATAAATAAATAAAATAAAAAAATAAGTAAATAAAAAAAATAATAATAAATAAATAAGTAAATAAAGTAACAGATTAAAAAGAGAGAGAGAGAGAGAGAGAGAGGGAGAGAGAGAGAGAGAGAGAGAGAGAGAGAGAGAGAGAGGCATAGAAAAAGAGAGGATTAGAGGGAGAATGAATTTGGGTGGGTTGACAGGGGAGAATAAATCCACCCTAATTTAGGCGAAGTATAGGAAAGGGAGTGGGTTTAAAAGTCACAGGGGACAGGCGACCCTGTGTAATTGCCAATGGCACAGTGCCTGTTGTTGTTGTTGTGGGGGTTTTATGGCGCATAAGCTGCTTTGGCTATAATGCGCCTATTCCTTTATTGTATTAATATATGAGAAATTCTTGTCACATCAGAAAAGGCAGAAATCAGAAATGACTGAAAACTCCAATTTGTTTCAGAAAGTTAAAAAATTCCGGAATATTTGCATTGTCACCAATGATATTCTCTAGAGTTATTGGTTTTCGAGGGTTAACCAAAGATAGCAGGGTGGTATTTCTGTTTTGTTTATAGTATGGACATTCAATGAGAATGTGTTTCACTGTCAAATTTAGAGAACAATGTGGACACTGTGGTGGATCATCTCCTGTGAGTAAATGAAGATGGGTCAGGTAAGTATGACCTATTCTAGCTCTTGAAAGAATTACTTCTTCCCGCCTTGATGTCCGGACACTGGAGAGCCAGATTTTCGGAACTTGTTTAATCTGTAAGAGTTTATTATTCGTTTGGGAATGCCATAGTGCTGTCCATTCTGATAGGCATGCAGCATGAATCATTAGTGCGTAGTCTGAGGCTGGAACAGGGATATTGGTTAAATCTAAGCTGGTTGGGTTTTTTGCAGCTTTATCAGCCAGTTCATTGCCTAAAATATCAGAATGTGCTGGTATCCAACAGAAGGTGACCAGTTGGTGGCGTTCTATAATCTTTAGCAATAATTTTCTAATTTCATTTATAACAGGGTGAAATTTATCTGAGGAACTACACAAAGCCTTGATTGAGCTGAGGGAATCAGTGTAAATTACTGATTTTAAAAAGCAGTCAGGAGAGAGATTTTTTAAAGCTAGTTTAATTGCGAATAATTCAGCTGAAAAGATACTGAATTCAGGAGGAAGGGCTGCTGATACAATTGTATTCGGAAACACTGCAGCTGCTCCAACTTTTGAATTGGATTTAGAGCCATCTGTGTATATTGGTAAAAAATCATTATATTTTTGAGTGTGAACAGCATGAACTTGTCTGATATTTGATGATTGCAAGATATTCTTTCCCCACTGACAGAGGTAAGTGTCACAGGTCGGTATAGGAGGTGGAACCCATGGTGGTTGAGTACAAGTGGCGACTTGTTTTACGGAATGGATGGATACATTCCAAACCTGCAGTAGTTCAAGGAGGCGATGACCAGCTGGTTTTACTATGCTAGGTTTATTTCTGTACAGATTTTCAAATGGCGGATTGAAAAGATATGGCTGAATGGGATGTGAGGCACAACTTTGTATCTTGACAGAATACTTCAGCAAAAGCAATTTCCTACGTAAAGATAGTGGCGGCTCGTGAGCATCAATGTAAAGGCTATGTGCTGGCGATGTTCTGAATGCGCCAAGTGCAATCCTCAGTGCACTGTGTTGTACTGGATCAAGCCAGCGTAATGCGCTCTTTCTGGCAGAGTCATAAATGGGAGCTCCATAATCAAGACGAGATCTGATTAATGCCCTGTATAATCGAAGAAGGGAGGTACGATCTGCACCCCACGTTTGTGCAGATAAAGCTCTTAGTATGTTTATCTTTTTTAAGCAGGCAGTACGTACTTTTTTAATGTGCTCTAAGAAATTTAGCTTGTTGTCCATGATTAAACCTAGAAATCTAATATTACTAGTGACTGGGATGGAGATATTAGAGATGTAAAGTTCAGGATCCAGATGAAGTTTGCGTTGTCTACAAAAATGGATAGCAACTGTTTTCTGCTGCGAAAGCCTATAGCCGTTTAGACTGGCCCATTGCTGTATTTTATTTAATGATATCTGAAGTTGTCGTTCAATAGTTCTCATATTTTGGGAATGACAGGAGATGGAAAGGTCATCTGCATAAAGGTAAGTTTCTACAGTATTTGGAAGTTGTTTAGTGATAGAATCTGTTCTTAGAGCAAAAAGAGTGGCACTCAGTACTGATCCCTGTGGAACACCTTCTTCCTGAATGAAAGTTGCAGAGAGGGCATGTTGGTATCGTACTTGAAACGATCTAGTGTGTAGAAAATGCTTTATAAATATAGGAAGGTTGCCCCGCAGACCAAGAGAGTAAAGATCTCTTAGTATGCCATGCCGCCAGGTGGTATCAAAAGCCTTCTCTATATCTATGGAAACCATTACTAGATGTTCATGCTTAATAAAGGCATTACGAATGGCAAATTCAGCTTTCACCATAAGGTCCAAGCATGACCTGTTTTGACGAAAGCCATACTGACTATTGCTCATTAACTGTTCTGACTCAATGATCCAGACGAGTCGACAGTGGACAATTTTTTCTAGAATTTTGCTGAGGCAGCTTGAGAGGGATATTGGTCTATAGCTATGGGGATTGGTTGGATCTTTTCCAGGTTTTAAGAATGCCAAAACAGTAGAATGATGCCAAGCAGTTGGATATATATTTTCTAGAAAAATACGATTGTAAAAGAGCAGAAGGAGATGCAAAGCTCTGTCATCAAGATGTTGTAGCATGGCGTAATAGATTCCGTCTGGTCCGGCAGCACCATTGTGGGCTGTTCCGATAGCATGCAAGAGTTCGGAATATTGTAGGGGTTTGTTATACGGCAGAAGGAGAGCAGTTTGGAAGTTAACAGAGTGCTGTTCTGCAGTGTTTTTAATTCTCTGGAAAAGTGGAGTATAAGCTTCCGTCGCTGAGATTTCAGCAAATGTGTTGCCCAAAGCATTTGCGATATCTAGAGGACTAGATAGATCTTGCCCATTACAGGACAGAATTGGTGATGGTACGGTAGGGAACTTACCAGAAAGCTGTCTAATTTTTTTCCATATTATTTTGGTGTCAGTGTTTTTGTTAAAGCTTGATGCAAAACGGATCCAGGATTCTTTCTTTGCTTGCCTTTGTATGAAGCGTGCTTTTGCCTTTGACTTCTTATAATTTATTAGATTGGGTGTTGTTGGATATTGCCGAAACAAATTCCAGGCTTTATTTTTTGCTTTTTTGGCTTTTGTGCATTGCTCATTCCACCAATAATTATAGTGCTTACGAACCGAGGGATTTGATAGTGGTATTGTTTCTTTAGCCACATTTAGGAGATGTGACGTGATGTATTTTGTCACATCATCGATAGACTGGAGACGGATTTTTTCCTCATCAAAAGATATTGATGACCGGAATTTTGCCCAGTTTGCTCGGGAAAATTTCCATTTTCTGCAGGGTTGAGCTGGAGGAGTCTGTGCTATTAATAGGTTGCATACGATGGGGAAGTGATCACTACCCATTATATCATTTAAAACATACCACTCTATGGTCGGGACCAGTAATGGGGAACAAATGGAGAGATCTATGGCTGAGGTATGTCCATTTGGGAGCTGAACGTGAGTGTGTGTGCCAGTATTGAGTATGGTGAGGTTTACTGCCTCTATTAGGCTCTCAATGAGTCGACCTCGTCTATCTAATTTAGGATCGCCCCATAAGGGGTGGTGCCCGTTGAAGTCCCCTAACATACAGAGAGGTGGAGGTATCTGTATAAGGAGATCTTCAAGATCTTTTAAACAGTAGGTACGGTTTGGCTGTAAGTAGATTGATACTAAAGTTATTTCAATATGGAGCTTTATACGCACAGCAACAGCTTCTATTTCAGTTTGAAGTGGAATATGTTTAGATGGGATCACTGAATTTATCAGGATTGCTACACCACCATGGGCAGCATTTGCTGTATTACGATCCCTTCGATAAAGGCAATAGTTCTTTATCGAAGGAGAAATTTGCGAAGTTAAGTATGTTTCCTGAAGACAAATGGCAACTGGAGAAAATCGATTTATTAGATCTTGGATATCGACTGTATTGCAACGAAAGCCTCTGCAGTTCCATTGTAAGATACAAGGCATTATTTGTGTTTAGTTGATGGAGCTGATTCTGACTGCTTTTTGAAAGTTATTGGTTTATGGCGTTCCAATTTGTGTTTGTCTTTTTTTTGGAAGACTGGCCGACCAGTGTCCATTTCTTCTTCTTCGGCATGGATCTCTAAAAGAGGATCTTCCTCTATAGATGTGCCATCTGTGTCCATGCTTGTGTCTCGAATATTTTTGATTATATTTGAATTTGTCATACATGGTGTAGTAGCACTCATTGGAGGAGGAGATTCCGCTGGTATTGTAAGAGGAGTATTATTTGCTTGGTCTGAGAGTTTGGGTTGTTGTTTAGGTACATTTGGTTTTTCCACAGAGAGGACAGTTCTAGCCCAATCTGAAATTGAAATATTAGTAGGAACTGTAACATTAGTTTGAGTAGAGACTGTTTGGTATTTTTTAACTGCATTAGCATAGGAAATATTTTTATTCATAGTAGGTGCCACTAGTCTTCTCGCTTCTGGGTAACTCACTTTGTTCTCGACCTTGTATTTTACAATTTGTTTCTCCGTTTTCCATTTTTCACAAGTTCTAGAATAGGCAGGATGATCACCTTTGCAATTTGGACATTTCATTTTAGTAGTCGTACAGTCACTTTGTATGTGATCCGAGGAACCACAGTTGGGACAGACAGGAACTCCTCTGCATACAGTTTGTGAGTGACCATACTTTTGACATTTAAAACATCTTAAAGGATTGGGAATGTACGGGCGGATTCGGCAAAGTAAATAACCTGCTTTTACAGAGGAGGGTAAGTTGGGTGTATTGAAGGTGAGAATAATATTTCTTGTAGGTGTAAGTTCATTATCTTTTTTAATCATTATTCGTCTTGCTTCAATTACATGTTGTCCCTGCAGCTCTTGGGTTATTTCTTCCTCGGTAACGTTCAATAAGTCCCAACTGGATATCACACCCTTAGATGAATTTAGGGTTGTGTGCGGTGATATTTTGACTGGAATGCCAGCAAAACTTGTAAGCTGTAACAGCTTCTCAGAATGTCTGTGGTTGGTGGTTTCTACTAGTATGTCTCCTGATTGCAGTCTCTTCACCGTCTTGGGAGATCCTGCAATACCCTCCAGATGTTTTTGTATGACAAACGGAGACAATTTATTAATGGGCTGACTAGTAAGAGAGTGGATAATTAAGAACGATGGGCAAGGTTGCTCCATCCGATCAGTCTTTTGTCTCTTAGGATTTTCGTTCTCAATATCCTGATGGTCTGTGTTTGCCATGTTTGCTCCTTTTAGCCCTTGGCAAGTGGTCTTACTTGCCAAGATTTCCGGCCCCGCCACGGGGAGGCAGGAGCAGTGCCGCTAGGAGGCCAAGCGGTTAAAGTGTTAGTTAGTTAGCGAAAATAGAAATATATGGATAAATAAAGAAAGGTGAGTTTCCTTTCTCTGTTCTAACTTGTGGCTTTTAAGTGTAGAACGATATAGAAATAAAGCTGCTAATAGAAACGTAGGAAATTAGAAAAAACTTTAATCGCTTTTGATGAGCACTCTGTTTTCGCAGAAAAATAGCTTGACCTCGAATTCGCTTGGCACCCGGGGCCACAGTGCCTGTAGATCCCGCACTGAAGTCAGTGGCAGCAATCCCTCACCTAGATCGGTGCCAGCAGTAAATCCTACCCATTTCGGGTTTACGATGACTTTTAAATCCCGCACTCCGAGGAGTGCAAGCATCCCGCACCATGGATGGTGCCTGCAATAGATCCTACCCTATTAGGGTTTGCTTGATTATGTCTGCGTTGTTTCAGGGAGTTGGAGAGTTATCCCACGCCGATCCGGTTTAGTTCTTGGGCTCTGAGTTCTGCAATCTTAGCTCGCCTAAGTGCAAAGGTTTCCTGCGCGTAGGTGGTTAATGCCTTATAGGTATCTTCCTCGAGTAGCAGAGTGAATTCTTGATTGCGAGGGTTTCTCTGTATTGTGGTGAGGAATTTAAGCCAATGTTGTCGTAGCTGGGGCACTCATACATAAGTTTCCCCCAGGACTCCTCTTCGCCGCAGTGGCAACGTGGATCATTCACGATTCCCATGGCGGTCAGTTTTTGTTGGAAGGATCCATGGCCGATGATTATAAAGGTCACAGGGAGGCCAGGAGAAAACCAGGGTGGAGGTTCTGAGTGAGTTGAACTTATGGATGGAAGGAATCGTTTTGTGATGGCCCCTTTTGTTGTAGTGTCCCAGTCATGTTGCCATATCTCTTCTAGATGGTGGGTTATCCGTTATCTTTCCTGCCTGCTTTGTGGTGTCAAGTTTAAAATTTAGCAGTTGGGTTAAAACTCCCTTCCTTAAGTGATAAAAAAGCCCTCTTTTAACCACTTCTAAGTATAGTGGCTGACCTCCAGTTAATACCTGCAGAGCAGGGGTGCTGACGGTGCGGCATGCCCTACAAATTGAAAGGAGCATGAACTTCTGGATTGAATCCACCTTACGTTTATTTCTTGCTAGGAGGGCTTTTAAAATAAATAAATTTTCTGTTTATACTCCGGGACGACCAAACGGTCAGAGGAGTTCACAAGATAGACAGAATACAAGAAACAGCACCGTATTTAGTGGTCACGGGCTTGAACCCCGGTCACTCAAGGCACGTGTACTTATGCACCCGCGCGCCTAACCACTAGGCGACGGCGGCCTGGCACCATAACACACAATTGGCACGTATACCGTTTGGTATATGAGAGTAAGAGCTTTGTGCTTCAGCCCCCAGTCTGCCCTGCTGACCCGCCTTATCATAGCACTGTACCTTTGAATTTTGTTGGCTAGATACCTTAGGTGGTGGTGGTGGTGGTGGAAGGTCTAAGAAGATACCTAGGAGCTTGACTTCAGTGTGCAGCCGTATGGGCATAAAGTTTAATTTTATTGTAGGTGATCTTGTGATTTGTAGCCTGCCTTTAAGGAGTGTGGATTTTGTTTTCTCTCCTGAAATGGTAAGGTTCTCAGTATGACAGTTGACTGTTCAGAACCCCTCTAATGCGCTTACTTATTATGGCTTAGATTTTCGTGTCGCATTTTCGTTGCGATTTCCACGAACGCAAGTTACTCCCATTTCAAAACTGCGTGGAGCGCGCCTAAAGAATTTTCACTTCAATTCTTGCAGAAATTGATGCGATTCTTTTGCCCGCAGTTGTGGATGTTAAAAAGCCCATTTAAAAATGAGCGAGCTTGTTGATTGGTTGATGGGTTGTTTAATGGCACAAGGGCTATTAAGACCATATTGTGGCTAGCGAGTTTGTGTTCTGAACTAACACATCGGTACTTGTAGTGCAAGTAGGGAATCTGCCATGTCGGAAATGACTCTGCAATCAATAAATTAATATGAATCTGCTCACATGCAAGAGTTAGTCTCTCTCTCTCTTGTACAGATGAGATGTGCTATTGTACATTATAGTAACACCACAATAAAGATTTCATGTTATGTTTCGAATAAGTTAATATTTTTTAGTGGTAATTCGAGTGCGATGTCGTAAAGAATGCGAAAATCAAAAGAAAAGAAGACGCGCGAGAAGGGGGAAGAAGAGTACTGAAAAACAACAAAATGCGGCATTTTTATAAAATCCGATTACTGAAGCCCAAAATTCTTTAAGAAATAAATCGGTTGAGGTGAGAGTTGTCTATAAACACGACGGTACTTCGTCCTTATTTTCTTTCTTCATTCGAAGAAAACCATACTGGCATTACAGTTTAACTGCAAAACCCTTCTTGTTCCGGAGATAAACCTCCCACTTACATTGCAAATGCATTTATTTTTCGCAATATCTCGCCGCTTTAAAAAAAAAAAAAAAAAAAAAAATCAAGCCTGGATTGTCGGATTTAGGTGTGCTTGCCCATCGCATTGCATTTCAGCACGCACGTGCTCACGGCCCTAGCCAACCACTACAATTTTTTTGGTCGGATTAAGAAGGCATATTGGGTCCAGTCACAATGTGATGACCACCACCCAATGCAGACATCACAAACTCTTAGCGAATCATACGGTGCACGTGTCAAGTTGTCACACAGCAAGCATATAACGCTTGATGTTTGGCATCCGTGAACACAGTAATAGCCTCTGTCATGGGCAAAGCACGCCACCTATCACACCTAGAAAAAGGCATGATCATCGGCTATCGGGCCAGGGGTGCCAGCATTTCCGCAACAGCGCTGCAGTAAAGTGTATCAAGACTGGACGAATGTGATGGTTTTGATGACCCGAAGTGCCAATTGCAGAGCCCAATGCGCCATTGATCCCAGAGGTGAACATCGGCTGAAACAGTTGGTCAGGACAGATCGGCGCGCTACGGTTGCTCAACTGGCCGTCCAAATGAACCATGAGCCACCAGAAAGATCTCCAACAGGACAGTGCAGCAAACCCTGTTAAGCGTTGGCTCCGGTGCAGACGCTTGGTGAGAGCAACCAGCTGATGACCGTTCTTCGCAAACAACGTGGTCAGTTTGCACAGCTATACCGACACTGGACCAGGGCAGAGTGTGTGTGTGTGTGTGTGTTATGGGGGTTTAATGGCGCATAAGCTGCTGTGGCTATAATGCGCCTATTCACATGAAAATGCTAAACACAAAATTTAAGCATAGCTAAAAACATAATTTAGGCATAACAGCTTGGTTGCGTTTACAGAGATACTTTAGAATTTATCATAAAGTCCAATTATTTTCAGATAAGAGAAAAACTCGTTGATGTTTGCATCATCTCCAATAATATGTTGCAATGTCATTGGTTCTCGTAGATTTCTCAGGGAACAGAGGACGGATGTTCTGTCCTGTTGATATTGAGGGCAGTCTATCAGAATATGTTTTACTGTTAAATTTTCTGAACAGTATGGACATTGAGGAGGATCTTCGCCTCTGAGCAGATGGAGGTGGGTCAGATATGTGTGTCCAATACGTGCCCGTGCAAGAACCACTTCTTCTCTTCGCACTGTTTTGGTGCTAGAGCGCCAATGCTTTGGATCCTGTTTCAACTGATAGAGTTTATTATTCTTTTGTGTGTGCCATAGCTCTTTCCACTTCGCGAAACCTGCTGTTCGTATGATGTGACAGTAGTCAGAGGCTGGAACCGGACTGGAGGTTAAATCAAAGGTTGACGGATTTTTAGCATTTTCATCAGCAAGTTCGTTACCCTTTATCCCCGAATGTGCTGGGATCCAGCAAAAGGTCACTGATTGATGACGTTCTTCAATTTGTAATAGGAGTCTTCCGATTTGATTTAACACAGGATGAGCCTTGTAGGAGGAGTTTTGCATTGCAGTTATTGAGCTGAGAGAGTCTGTGTATACAACATATTTTACAGATGGGTTGAGATTCAGGTTTTCTAAAGCTAATTTTATTGCATGAAGTTCTGCGGAGAAGCTGCTGTACTCAGGTGGAAGGGCAGCTGAGATGATAGTAGAGGGAAATACTGCCGCTGCTCCAACGGCTGAATGTGATTTGGAGCCATCAGTATATATGGGCAAAAAATCAACGTATTTCTGAATATGGCTTGCATGGAGTTGCTTCATATTGAGTGTTGGTAGACGATTCTTTCCCCATTTGTCAAGATAAGTATCGAAATATAACTGAGGAGGCGGAATCCATGGCGGTTGGGAGTAATTCATTAAATGTTGCCTGTTGAAAATCTGAACATTCCAACTCTGCATTAACTCAATGAGGCGTAAGCCTGCTGGTCTTATTTTATTGGGTTTATTTCTATAGAGGTTTTGAAGTGGTGGATTAAAGAGGTATGGCTGAACAGGATGATGACCACAATTTTGTATTCGGGCTACGTACTTTAGAAGCAGCGTTTTTCTGCGGAGGTGAAGGGGGGGCTCATCAGCTTCAATGTACAAGCTATGAGTAGGAGATGTCCTGAAAGCACCAAGTGCAATCCGCAATGCGCTATGCTGTATAGGATCCAGCCATTTCAATGTACTCTTACGGGCGGAATCATAAAGAGGAGCACCATAATCCAATCGGGATCTGATCAATGCTCTATATAAGAGCAACAAAGATGTACGATCTGCTCCCCAAGACAAGGCAGATAAAGCTCTTAGTATGTTCAGCTTTTTGAGGCAGGATATACGCACAGATTTAATGTGCTCAAGGAAATTCAGTTTCCTGTCAAGGATTAAGCCCAAGAATTTGATGCTGTTAGTCACTGGAACAGTAAAGTTTTGCATCTGAAGTTCGGGATCTGTATGCATTTTCCGTTGATTACAAAAGTGGATTGCAACAGTTTTCTGCTGTGATAGATGATAGCCATTTAACTCTGCCCACCTTTGGATTTTATTTAAACATATCTGCAGCTGCCGTTCAATGGATCTCATATTCAGAGAATGGCAAGAAATAGAGAGATCATCGGCATAAAGGTAGGTCTCAACAGTATTTGGAAGATCTTTTGTGATGGAATCGATTCTTAGGGCAAACAGGGTTGCACTAAGTATGGACCCTTGTGGCACTCCTTCTTCCTGTAAAAATGTCATAGAAAGCGAGTTGCGGTATTGAACTTGGAACGAACGAGTCCTGAGAAAGTTCCTGATGAATATAGGAAGGTTGCCTCGTAGACCTAGAGCATGGAGGTCACTGAGAATGCCACGACGCCAGGTAGTATCAAATGCCTTTTCTATGTCTATGGAAACCATAACAAGATGTTCGTTTTTCACAAAGGCATTACGAATTGCAAACTCAGCTTTGATCATGAGATCTAAGGAGGACCTGTTCTTTCGAAAGCCATGCTGATTATTGCTAATTAGTTGTTGCGTTTCGATGATCCAAACAAGGCGATTATGGATCATTTTTTCAAGTAATTTACCGAGGCAACTGGATAGAGAAATAGGTCTATAACTGTTAGGACTGGTAGGATCTTTACCGGGTTTCAAAAAGGCAAGAACTGTGGCATGATGCCAAGAGCTGGGATAAATGTTTTCCATAAATATCCGGTTATAATAGACCAGCAGTATTTGTAAATTTCTCTCACCAAGGTGTTGTAACATAATGTAAGAGATTCCATCTGGTCCAGCGGCACTGTTGCGTGTTGTTTTAATGACATGTATAAGTTCATGATATTGCAGAGGCTGATTATATGGAAAGAAAACTGAAGTTCGAAAGTTGATGGCTCGTTGTTCAGTCTGGGTCTTTATTTTCTGGAAATCCGGAGAATAATTTGATGCCGCAGAAACTTCGGCAAAAGTTTTAGCCAAGGCATTTGCAATGTCTTGAGGAGCAGATAGTTCTTGCCCATTCCATGAAAGAATTGGTGAAGGGGTGGTTGGAAATTTTCCAGAAATCTGCCTGATTTTCTTCCATATTAACCTGGAGTTAGTGTTTCTGTTTATGGTGGATGCAAACCGAATCCAAGAATTCTTCTTTGCTTCTCTTTGAGTGCGACGTGCTTTTGCTCTTAGTTTCTTGTAATTGATAAGATTAGCTGTGGTTGGGGATCTACGAAATAAATTCCACGCTTTATTTTTTAACTTCTTAGCTATTGTGCATTCTTGATTCCACCAATAGTTAAGGTGCCGTCGGGACTGGGGATTCGACAATGGAATCGAACATTTAGCTGCAGATATTATATGTGAAGTGATATACTCTGTGGCTTCATCTATCGACTGTGTTTGTATATATTGTTCATCCAGGGTGACAACTGATTGAAATTTGACCCAGTTGGCTTGAGAGAACTTCCATTTCCTGCAGGGTATGATTAATGGTGGTTGTGCAGTGAGCAGGTCGCAAATAATCGGAAAATGGTCGCTGCCCATGGGATCGTCTATAACAGACCATTCTATAATTGGATACAGAATCGGGGAACATATTGATAGATCGATTGCAGAGGTTTGTCCAGTTGGTAGTTGTATGTGAGTAGGTGCACCAGTATTAAGAACAGTAAGGTTTTCCTTATCCAGAAAGGTTTCAATTAAGCGGCCATGGATATCTAATTTTGTCGATCCCCATAAGGGATTGTGGCCATTGAAATCACCCAAGAGACAGACAGGGGGTTCTAGTTGCATTAGCAGGTTTTCAAGGTCTTGGTAAGAGAAGGTATGACTTGGTGGGAGATAGACTGATACCAGTGTTAAAGCAATCTGGGTTATCAAACGTACGGCGACAACTTCAATTGTAGTTTGCAAAAAAATTTGCTTGGTCGGGATATTTGAGCTGACTAAGATGGCCACACCCCCACGGGCAGTATTTGAATTATTACGATCGTGCCGATAGATTACATAGTTCTTTATGTTGGTGGAAATTTGCGGAGTTAGATAGGTTTCCTGTAGGCAGAAACCAACTGGAGAGTAGCGGTTAATTAAGACTTGAATATCGTTAAGGTTGCTACGAAATCCTCTACAATTCCATTGTAGAATGTAAGGCATTACTGATGTTTAGTAGAAGAAGCTGCTTCTGACTGTTTTTTTAATGTGACTGTCTTGTGACGTTCAGGCCTTGGTTTATCTTTTTTTGGGAATAATGGTCGACCGGTGTCCATTTCTTCTTCCGCATATATTTCTAAGATCGGTTCTTCCTGTCTGGATGAGTCAATAGTATCCATAGACGTTTCTTGGATATTCTTTTTTAAATTTGAGTTGCGATTATTCGGTATAGAAGAAATCACTGGGGAAGGAGAAGAAGTTGTAGCTGGTACTGTAAGTGCAGTATTACTTGCCTGGTTCAACTGTTTCGGGACATTGGACTGTTGCTGAGAGAGAACAGTCCGAGCCCAGTCAGAGATTGAGGTGGTAGAAGGGACTGTAACATCAGTTTGAGTGGCTACTGATTGATATTTTTGCGTAATATTGGCGTACGTACGTTTATTCATACTGGGAGCAATTAATTTCCGTGCTTCCTGAAAGCTCACTTTATTTTCAATCTTATATTTAACGATTTGCTTTTCAGTTTTCCATCTATCGCACGTCCTTGAGTAGGCAGGATGGTTTCCCTTACAGTTGGGACAAGTCATTTCTTTTGCCAAGCAGTCAGTTTGGGTGTGGTCAGCGGACCCACAATTAGGACAAACCTGGTTTCCTCTGCATGCCGTTTGAGAGTGGCCATACTTCTGGCACTTAAAACATCTCAATGGGTTAGGTATATATGGTCTAATGCGGCAGAGTAGGTAGCCTGCTTTTATCGATGGTGGTAGATTTGGCGTGTTAAAAGTTAGAATAATATTCCTTGTAGGTGTGAGTATATTTTCTCTTTTCACCATAATTCTTTTCACAGCAGTGACATTTTGATCTTGAAGCTCTTGTGTTAACTCCTCCTCCGTGACATTCAATAGATCCCAGCTGGATATAACACCCTTAGATGTATTTAGGGTGGCATGGGGAGAAACCTTTACTGGAATTCCAGCAAAACTTGTAAGTTTTAGCAGTTTCTCTGAATGTCTACTGTTCGCTGTTTCCAATAGCAGGTCGCCTGATTGTAATCTCCTGACTGTCTTAGGAGATCCTGCCAAACTTTCCAGTTGTTTCTGGATAAGGAACGGAGAGAGCTTACTGAGAGGCTGATCTGCAAGAGAGTGCATTATAAGAAATGCAGGACAATTTGTCGCTGAGGAAGTGGTTTTCAACCTCTTGGGTTGCGACGTATTATGGTCAGGGTCTAACTCTGGCCGAGAGCTTGTCGGCTCGAGAGGCGGAAAGGCATGTTGATCCATGTTTGCTCCTTTTAGTCCTTGGCAGATGAGCTTTTCTGCCAAGACTTCCGGCCCCGCCACGAGGAGGCAGGAGCAGTGCCCGGTGTGACCAAGCGTAGAGTATTAAGTGTTAGTAAAAGAAGTATGAAAAATAAAGAAAGGTAGCTTTTCTTTCTTGCTCTGTACAAGTACTTTTTGTGACAGTAGCTGATATAAAAAATAAATTTCTTAAGGGCAGTAACTTAATATAACTTTAAATCGCTTTTATATAATCACTTTTTAAGCACAGAGAAAACGCTCGATCACATTCGCTTGGCACCCGGGGCCCCAGGGCAGAGTGGCAATGGGTGGCCTTCTCTGATGAGGCACGGTTTCTGCTCCATCGAGTGGATGCACGATGGCGTATTAGGCGTGAAACCTGGGAGAACAGACAGAGTGGCATAGTGTTTTGTGGCAGGCGCCACCAGTGCTTTCCCACATCTGCGCGCCATGGTACTTTGTGAAGAAATACAGAATTTCTGTACTTTTTCTGGCAGGTCCAGAAAAAGTAAGTGTAAAGTGGGGTTTGTTTTGTGTCACAGTAGTGTGTTATGTCTGTTGTTCGGTTTCTGGCTACTTGGCCGACTGGCCCCTAGGGGAACTCCACGTTTACCGCCACCACCACTGGGGGTGAGCCAGGCTGCCCATAATACTTTGGCGGCCTCTACCATTGTCGCCTGTGTTTCCTGACAGAGACCAAGTTAAAAAAAAAAATTAAAAAAATAAAGAAAAGAAAACGAGGGAAATAGCTAAAGAGAGGGAAAGTTAAAGTGGGAAGGAAAAAGGCGTCCTCCAGATGACGGAAGTAGGGAGCGAATGAAGGTTGGAGCGCCTGGCCTGGAGAACCTACACACCCAGGGCCAAGGAAAGAAAAAAGATTGCAGGGTAACGTTTTGGAAACGTTTGGTGCAAAGTCATCCCACACCCGAAGGCGTCAGCAAGGTTTGAAGTTAATCTTACCCCGGATGGGGTTTGCAGCGTATCGTATCCCGGCAGAGGCACTAATTTATCCTACCCCGTGCGGGTTTAATTTCTACCATTAATTTTTATTTTTGCAGTGTGTTTAGGTGGATTCCCTTTGTACTACTGTCGAACTGTTGCCTACGAGATTCTTGTCTGATTAGCGCGTCTCAGTTGGAAGGTTGATTGAGCAAACTCGGTAAGGACATGATAGTAGAGCTCATCTTGCAGAAAAATGATGTTCCAGATGGTGAAGGTTTCCGTGTGTTTTTGTGATCAGTCTTATCCTGTAATCCTCATAGTAAGTGCATTACATGCTCTCAGCTTTCAGGTTGTCCGCACGTGAAAAGTGGGTTTTGTTCGATGCCCAGATCTGTTAATCTTTTCCTGAAGGGTCCGTGTCCAGTAAGTAAGAAAGTTACTTGGAGGCCCGGTGAAAACCAGGGAGGATACTTTGGGTAAGTTTGGGCAACAGAAAGTAGGAAACGTTTGGTAATAGCTCCTTTGCCTGTGTTATCCCATGCGTCTTGCCAAATTTCGACAAATTTGTTTGCAATACGTTTTCTCTCCCTTTTGGGATCGTTGGCCAGATCAAGGTGGATGTCGAGGATCTCAGAGGGAATACCTCTCTTCAGTCTTTGAAACAGTCCTCTCTTGATAACTTCAAGATACAGGAGTAGATATCCTGCGAGAACTTTAAGGGCCGGCGTACTAACAGTGCGATAGGCTCTAGTAACTGTGAGGAGCATAACTCTCTGAATTGAATCCAACTTAGCTTTATTTCGCTGGAAGTTGCCTCTGGTACACCACATTGCCGCACAGTAGCAGACAATTGCAAGAAGATAGTTTTTGATAAATTAGTGCACGTGCCTGTAGTTTAAAGCCCCAGTCTGCCTTACTAATTCTGTCAATCAGTGCCGTGTATTTCCTAATTTTAGTTGCGACATGAACGAGATGCGGGTAAAATGTCAACTTCATATCAAGGACGATGCCTAAGTACTTTATTTCAGGGAACAATGTTATGGGTGCACCATTAATTTTTATTGTTGGTGGTCTGGTTAGTTGAAGGGAACTCATTGAGCAAAGACTTGGGTTTTTCACCAGAAATAGTGACCCGGTGCGTGGAGGTCCAGTTCTGGAGCTTTCTGAGGCATTAACATGTCAATGCCTCAGAGTTGCAAGTCAATGCCAGATTGGCATTGATTTGCAACTGGGCTTGAGAACAAGCACAGGTAACCAAGACCAAGTCATCTACAAAAGCCAAAGACATAGCACAGCACATTCAAGGCCCATCTCCAGGAACTCGTCGAAGACAATGGACCAGAAGAATCGTCCAAGGACTGAGCCCTGAGGACAACCCCGGGTGACCAGCCTGCAGACTTGCTGATAC
Source organism: Mastigoproctus giganteus (assembly GCF_048544385.1). Lineage (NCBI taxonomy): Eukaryota > Metazoa > Arthropoda > Arachnida > Uropygi > Thelyphonidae > Mastigoproctus > Mastigoproctus giganteus. The sequence continues at coordinate 177,129,585 of NC_143585.1, forward strand.
TTGTAGGTGAGAATGATCTTCCGCTGGTTGAGGTATGAGGATGTTTGTTTGTTTGTTTGTTTTGGGGCTTTACGGCGCAAGGACAGCAAAGGCCATAATGCGCCTAGCTATGGTGATATTAAGATACATAGTTCTATCTGTATAGATGATATTCAGAATTATATCATGTTGTATAGTTTTATCTGTTTGAGGAAGTCAAATATTTTGGTCACATGTGGTGTGTCTGCTAGTAGGTCAGAAATGCTGAGAGAGGTGTTCGCCGTTGGAAATGAGGTAAACATAGCTTGTCGCTCAGTACTGTACTTGGGACAATCAATAAGTAGATGATGGACAGTGAGCTGGGTGTTACAGTTTGTACACGTTGGCGGATCAGTGGCTGCAAGCAAATAAAGATGTGTTAGGTGCGTGTGGCCTATCCTTAATCGGGCTAGTACAACTTCTTCGTGTCGGTTTTCACGTATACTAGATCTCCATGGTTTAAGACCTTTCTTTATGCCAAGTAGCTTATTGTTGACTTGATTCTGCCAGATATGTTGCCATTTTTCAAGGCATCGTTTATTTATAATGTACTTATAGTCAGATGCAGGTGTAGTGAAGGATTGGTCTATAGGATTGGTAGCAGTTTTGGCAGCTAGGTCGGCCTGTTCATTTCCAGGGATTCCAGCGTGACCAGGAATCCAACATAGCAGAACTTGTTGTTTATTCTGGTTTAATTTGGTCAGAGTGTTCCAGATCTGTTTAAGTAAGGGGTTATCATATTTTGTATTGCGTTGTATGGCTTGGATAGCACTAATGGAATCGGTATAAATAACGCTGTGCAGTTTAGTTCTTGAGAGTGTGTAGTTTAAGGCCATGTGGAGTGCACAGAGTTCTGCCGTATAGCTGCTACATTCAATGGGAAGTTTTTTGGACAAAGTGATGTTAGGAAATACTGCTGCTGCACCAACATGGTTGTCTGTTTTAGACCCATCTGTGTAGATTGGTGTGTACTGGCCGTGCTGGGTTCTCAATGCGGCAAACATTTGCAGTATGTTCTGTTGAGACAGGGTGTGTTTTCCCCAGACTGTCAATGAAAAGTTACACGGTGGTATATAACATGTCCAAGGTGGGACTGTATGAGAGGCAGTGGGCTGTATTTTACTAAAGTCAATTTGCCAATCGGCCTGCAATGCGGAAAGACGTATCCCGGTTGGTGGATTGATTGATGGATACGCTTGGTATAGGTTTACCCATTTAGGAGAGAAAAGTCCGTTCCAAGTGGGATGGTCTGGATGTCCTTTGAGTTTTGCTGCATAGTGTAGTAAAAGCATTTGTCTGCGTAGCTGAAGGGAGGTTTCATGTGCTTCAGCATATAGGCTGTGGACAGGTGATGTACGGTATGCCCCCAGTGCAAGACGAAGAGCACTGTGGTGCACAGGATCAAGCCAGCGTAAAGCGCTTTGTCTAGCAGAGCTATAAACAACAGAACCATAGTCTAGACGTGAACGTATTAGCGCATGGTACAATTGTAATAGTGTGTATCGGTCAGCTCCCCATGTTGTGCCTGATAGAACTCTTAAAATATTTAGCTTTTTTAGACAGGTAATCCTAAGTGTTTTTATATGTTCCAGGAAGGTGAGTTTTTGGTCAAGTATCACACCAAGAAAGCGGACACTAGGGACAACTGGTATGATTTGATTTTCTAGTCGAAGTTCTGGGTGTGGATGTAGATTACGCTTCCTGCAAAAGTGTATACCAACAGTCTTTTGGGTTGAGAGGCGAAACCCGTTGTTTTGGGCCCATTTTACTATTTTGTTGATTGCACATTGCAGCTGTCGCTCTACCATTCGCATATTAGGCGAATGACAGGCGATACTAAAGTCATCGGCATACAGGGTAGTGGATATTGTTTGTGGCAGGTCCTGTGTTATTGAATTCATTTTTATATTAAAGAGGGTAGCACTTAGCACTGATCCTTGTGGCACTCCTTCTTCCTGTATGAACTTTGAAGATAAGTGATTGTGAAATCGAACTTGAAATGAGCGGTGTTGTAGGAAGTTTCTTATAAACTGTGGTAGGTGTCCGCGTAGTCCCAGATCGTATAGGTTTTGCATTATACCATATCTCCAGGCAGTGTCAAACGCTTTTTCAATATCAAATAGGACCATCGCAAGATGCTCTTTGCGTACGAAGGCGTCACGGATGTTTATTTCTGTCTTAATCAAAAGGTCAAGAGTGGATCTACCTTCACGAAAGCCACATTGCACTGGATTCATAAGGTTATTTCGAGCTAGAAACCAGGATAACCGAGCGTTGATCATTTTTTCCATTACCTTGCATATGCAGCTGGTGAGTGCAATAGGTCGATAATGCTGCGGATTTGAAGAATCTTTTCCAGGTTTTGGAAATGCCAAAACATAAGCATGCCGCCATTTGTCAGGAAAAGTGTTTTCTTTGAATATTCTGTTGTAGAGCAATAAAAGTGTTTTGAGTGCGGGTTCAGTAAGTTTTGCTATCATTATGTAATGTATTCCGTCTGGCCCTGCTGCACTGAGTTTAGTGGAGGCTAGAGCATGATGTAATTCTGACATTGTAAAAGGGAGATTATATGCAGCAGTGGATGTTGATTCAAAATTAATTGAGTGTTTTTCAGCTTGTGCTTTGAGTGTCTGGAATTGTGGCGAGTATGATGTCACAGCTGATATTTCCATGAAAGATCTACCTAGAGCGTTTGCAATTTCCTCTGGCTTTGTAATATCTGAGCCATTTACAGTCAGAATGGGACAGTTGACACTTGGATGTTTTGCATACATACGTTGTATTTTGGCCCAAATTGTTTGGGTTTTGGTCGTTTTTGTAATTGTGGAAGCGAAACGCCTCCATGCTTCCCTTTTGCTGGTCTGTCTAACTCGTTTTGCTTTTGCCCTTGCCTTCTTAAAGCAGATAAGGTTTTCTGTTGTTGGAAACCTTCTGAAGATGTTCCATGCTCTGTTCTTCTCTCTTTTTGCGGCACTACATTCATTATTCCACCACACTTTAGAGCGGGCCGATATTTTAGTGGATCGTTTCGGAATTGCTTTGTCCGCTGCTTGCAATATTTTGTTAGATATATGTTCTACTGCTAAGTTTATGGGTGTTTGTTGGACTTCTTTTTCTTCTAGTGTAGCCAGCTGCTTGTACGTATCCCATTCAGCTTTGGAGAATATCCATTTTGGAATTCGATAAGAAGTATGGGGAACGGTTGTATCAACACGGCATATCACAGGGTAATGATCACTGCCCAGTGGGTTGCTGTGGATAGTCCATCCGAACAGAGGGTATATGGTTGCTGAGCATAAAGAGACATCAATAGCTGAGGTAGATCCTGTAGGAAGATGCGTATAGGTGTGCGCTCCATTATTGAGAGTTATCAGATTGTGTTGATCAAGTAATTTTTCGATAGTTTTTCCACGCTTGTCCAGGTTATGGTTTCCCCATAGCGGATGGTGACTGTTCAGGTCTCCTAGGATACAGTAGGGTTTGGGAAGCTGGATCACTAGTTCTTCTAATTCAGCGTAGCTTATGTTTTGGTTAGGTGGTAAGTATAATGAGACTATGGTTAAATCAAAGTTGACATTGATTCGTGCAGCAACTGCTTCAAGATTTGTCTTTAGTGGGATTGCTTTTGAGGGTATCTGGGAGTTGATGATCAGTGCTACTCCTCCATGTGCAACGTTGTTCGGATTGTGGGCAACACGATCCTGCCGATGCATTATGTATTTCTGAAGGGAAACAATTGTATTTGGTGTTAGATTGGTTTCCTGTAGACAGAAGGCAACAGGATCATACTGCGAAAGGAGATCTCGGATGTCAGCCAAATTACTGCGATAGCCTCTACAGTTCCATTGTAAGAAAGTAAGCATTATTTTGGTTTAGTGGGGCCCTCGATTTGTTTTCGAGGTGCAGAAGGTTTAGATCGCTCAAATTTACCTTTTCCCTTCTTTGGGAAATAAGGTTTCGCTGTATCCATCTCCTCTTCAGTAAACAGTTCTAAAACCTGTCCATCTTCGTTTGATTTATCTTCTGAATCCATGTAGTCTGTTTGGTTTGAGTCGGGAGTGGTAGACACTGTAGTATTTTGCTGTTGAGTGGCATCTGGTTGTATTGTGATCGGCGTATTTATTCCTTTGCTTTGCTTGCTTTTTGTTTGGGGTGTTGGCACTGGGGACAATACTGACTTTGCCCATTCAGCTAGTGACTTTGTTGGTGGTATAGTTACCTCTGTTTGGGTAGCAATTGATACGTGATTTTTGGTTATTTTGGCATAACTTGGCTTGTTAGTATTTGGAACTGGTAAAGATTTTTTAGCTTCTTGGTAGGTTACATTATGTTCAGTTTTGTATCTCTGTATCTGTTTTTCGCGTTTCCAAAGGGGACACTCCTTCGAATACGCCGGATGGGCTTCTTTACAGTTAATGCAGTTTGGAGTTGTGTTAGTGCAGTCATTTGTAGAATGTTCAGTGGATCCACATGTGGCACAGGCAGCTGCTCCTCTGCAGACCGTCTGTGAGTGCCCAAATTTCTGGCACTTATAGCAGCGTAATGGATTTGGTATGTATGGTTTAACTCGGCAGTTAAGGTAACCGGCTTTGATCAATGTTGGTGGTTTAGGATTATCAAAAGTAAGGATTATAGTCCGGGTAGGAACTAGTACATTATCCTTCTTCGTGAGAATTCGCCTTACATTGATGACTCCTTCTTCTCGTAATTCTTGTTTGAGTTCTTCATCTGACAAATTGAGGAGGTCCCACTCAGTGATGACACCTCTTGACGTGTTCAAGGAAACGTGCGGTGAAACGCTGACCGAAATTCCACCAAAGGATTGTAATTTTTGCAGTTGTTCAGATTGTCTGGCAGTGACAACTTCAACCAGTAGGTCTCCAGATCTTAACCGACGAACTGTCTTGGGAGTACCTATTATGCTTTCTAGGCTTTTTTGCACTAGGAAAGGGGAGAGTTTTCCAACTGGTTGTTCTTGAGTTGAATGTATAATTAAAAAGGTAGGGGTTCGGATTCTGCCTACGTCAGTCTTTTGACGTTTTGCTGCGACAGAACCAGACTCCTCTTGTTCTTGCCTTGTTAGAGTTTCTTCTGTGTACCCAGTGTTTTTCTGGGTTTTATGGACTTCTTGCTCCATTTCGCCCTGGAAGGGAGATCTTTTCCCCTCCAGGTTACCAGCCCCGCCACGTGGAGGCAGGAGCAGTGCCACCTTTGTGACCAAGCGGTAGTGGGTTAGTAGTAATATGCAAAGAAAAAAAGGGGAAAAAAAGAAAGAAGGTTGATTTTCCTCCTGTTCAAGTAAAGTGATTTCTTTACTGAAGCTTATTTAATTGATTGTTAGTGTAACGCTGTAAATAAAGAAGACGATTTTACTTATTCAAGAGAGCGCAATTCACTGGCAAATACACTTGATCACAAAATCGCTTGGCACCTGGGGCCAAGGTATGAGGAAAACAAACATGAGGTATACTGAGGGTCTAGCGGCTCCTGGGATTTCTCCCATCTCAGCGAATGTTCTATGTATCGGTGACAGTACCCTGTCAAAGCCAGAGATTTAGAAGTGTGTGGGTCATGAGTAGTGTTATATGTTGTGCCCATTTTGTATTCGGCTTATTGGCCGCCAGACCCCTAATGGGACCCGACGTTGCCCATACCACGACACGTGGAGGCTAGCCGGGTATTACAAGTGAATCAATTGTACTCTGGCAGGTTCTGCCACTTAGTTTCCTGGGATTTTAGTGGCTAGGACCTCAAATCAAATTGGAACGAGCGCGGTTGATTTTAGTTACATTACAATTCAGTTACATTAATTTTAGTTACAATAAAGTTCATTGTTCAGTTACATTAATTTTAGTTACATTAAAGTTCATTGTTCAGTTACATTAAAGCGCTAATATGGGGTTTGGCGCTGAAGACCTGTTTCTGAAGTGCCTAAAAGGTCGGCCGAAAATTTATTGGTGTATTTAAATTTAGACGTGTAGGGCTATACACTGTGCAAGAGAAAGTGCTGGGAGGTTGTTGTTGTTGTTGTTGTTGTTGTTGTGTTTAACGACACATAGGCTGCTAGGGCCATATTGTGTCTTTCTAATAGTGAATATAACTATATTTTATGATATATTCCTATACGATTTAGGAAAATAAATAGTTCTTTTTCATTAGAATCATCACCTAGAATCTGTAATAAATTTATTGATGACTGTGTATTAGCTATTGATTTAAAGGTGTTTAAGCGGATATTTTGAAAGTGGGGACAGTCCACTAACAAATGGCGAATGGTCAGTTGTACTTGACAGAATGTACATTGTGGAGCGCTGTCATTAGTTAATAGATATAGGTGAGTGAGGTGAGTATGCCCAATCCTAGAGGATGGCGCTGTATCGTCCAGTGTGGCTCATGTGTTCTGAATGTGCTACTGCTTTTTGAGATATTTAATGCGTTCATTGACAACCCCCTTATGTGTAAATATGTTTTCCTAGAAGTTAAAGTTGTGGTGAGTTCATAGGTGATTTTTTGGTTGTTGGGACCGTGGGGTTGTGGAATTATTTGCATGAGATTATATTACAAACTGAGTAATTGATTTCATAGTCGTACATTGCATTGCATAGTGCTTATACATATATCACTGAAATCTCCCATACAGATACCATTATCCCATAGACTTTGTATGGATGATAATGGCGACTTGAAATATTCCATTTTTTGAAATTAGTCATGGAGACGGAAAACATTTACTAGCGCCATCGCAGTATTTTGACTTAATATCGTTTGTTCATTAGTTTACTTAAGCCTTCTGTTGGATAACATTGTGGGCTTGTTTGGGCTATCATTTCTCAATCTTAAAGTTGATATTTCTCCTCATCTATTGGTCCTTGGGACCCCGTTATTGGTAGGTGAGAATCTTATAAAAATACTTAATTTCAAGAATTTTTCTGGCGCCCTCAGGCTATTAGGGACTGAGATCTAGACACTGCTTTTTGAAGATTTCAGAACTTCCCTTCCACTTTCCATCCAGCTGGATAAGTGAAATACATATTGAAATAACTCTGTCTTTAGGGTACTAATGAGTATCCTATTAGGATTGAGAAGACAAGTTTAGAACAAGAGGATAGACAATAGTCGTGTGGTTTTTTTTTTTTTTTTTTTTTTTGCCTACACTTATCTGACATGGATACTGACTTGGACCATGAACAAGTTAGGATACTGACACAAGATATTGACATTGAGAATTCTTCTGGATCAGAGTCTACGGATTCATCTAAGAAAAAAAAGGGATGCAGGGGGAAGAAAACTCCCAAAACTCCTAGAATTACTCAAGCTCGAGGAGATAAAAACATTGTGGTGGAGAGTCCCTCTGTTTCGTTGGCTTCTGAGCCGCCGATGGTCATTGTCGATAGTAACTCGATTCCAACAGAATCTTCTGAAGATCTTTCTCTAACAGAGGGATTGGACCTGGGTGGGTCTTTGAATGCTTCAATTGTATATGCGACGGTTGCCAAAATCAGGAAAGCTCTGGGAGAGTTTCTATCAAAGGATTCTAGCAAGATAACTAAGTCTGCCTCTAACCGCATTCATAGTCTATGGGCGGATCTAGAGGCAGTTACCACCGCAATCTTAATTGACAATGAACGACTTAAGACCAAAGCATCTGAATTGGAAATCAGAGCAGGTCTTTTGGACAAGATGATACAGATCCAACGTGATCTACATCCTCATAAGACTTTTACGGAAGTTGTTCGTGGTGGGACAAAGCGAAATAGACAGACTCCTGAAATAACAGAGATTCCTCTGCTAACGTCTTCAGTGGAGGTGGCAGCTTCTTCGGGCAGACCAATTGCTGGTGAAGATAGGATGGATTCCGGAAGTGGGATCTCTGATTCCGAAAACATACTAATACTTAGGCCCTCAGCAGAATCTTCCCTGGCGTCTAGCCAGGATATCAGGAAGGCAGTTACTGAAGTGATTAAAAAAGATCACAAGGACATGAAAATCAAGGGTGTACGTCTTTTGAGAAATAAAGGTGTGTTGTTAGAGACAACAAATCCTGATGATGCCAAGAAGATCTCAAGTGCTTCTGCATTAAAAAAAGCAGGATTATCAATAGAAAAACCCAGATTGTCCGATCCTACAATTTTGATCTACGGTGTCCCGAAGGAATATTCTAAGGAGGATATTTTGGAGGATTTAATTAATAAAAATTTAAAAGACTTTGGTTTTAGCCAGGAGGAAGTTAAGAATGAGATTACATTCAGATTTAACTCTGGCACCGGAACCAGAGTGACCAATTGGGTTATTGGTTTCAGCCCACGCCTTATGAGACACGTGATTCAGAGTGACAAAATTTATCTAGGTTTCACGTCACATAGATTTCGTAAGTTTACACTTGTAAGCAAATGCTTCAGATGTCTAGGATATGGTCACAGTGCGCAGTTCTGTTCCCATAAAGCTGTATCTTGTGGCCACTGCGGGGGTGGAGGCCATGTTTTTTCTGACTGTATTCACAAGGAGGAACCACCACAGTGTGTTAATTGTAAACGTAGAGGTAGGGATTGTAATCACTCGGTCAGGGATAATAAATGCCCTGAGTATCTTAAAGCTGTTGAATTGACAGACCGAAGAACCAGACATGAATAATACAACGGTAATTGATTCAACAAGTGTTAACCTGCAATACGGCGAAATAAAAATTCTTCAGATTAATGGGCAAAGATCTCGTGCAGCGGCGGACGAGATTAGGAAAGCTGCTGATGATCTGGGGTTTGATATTGTATGCTTGCAAGAACCGTATTACTCTTCTCAGGTAGGGGGTTCAGCGTATAAAGTTATAGGATATCCAATTTCGGCAAGGATTATTGCCTCAAGTGACGATCGACCCAAGGCCGCCATAATTGTCTTTAACAGTGAACTAGTAATAACAACTATCTCAAGTGAATGTTCTGCTACCACAGTTTGTATCCTGGTTTCCTCCAGGGACCAGTCGTTTTATCTGGTTTCCCAGTATTTTCCTCCCTCAGAAGATATTCAGCCAGCCTTACACAGACTTGACAAGGTATGTAGCAGATTTTCAGCTAAAAACTTACTAATTACAGCAGATTTCAACGCTAAGTCTACACTTTGGAACAGCGGCTTTTCTGATGCTCGAGGCGAGCAGTTGGTTGATCTGATCTTGGATCATAATCTCTGTGTAAAGAACTTGCCAAATAAACCATATACATTCTCGACGACAAATGGTGAATCTAATATAGATGCTACTTTAACCTCCATTAATCTGGTGGATAGGGTGCAAAATTGGGACGTCAATCCGTATCTAATTAATAGTGACCATCGAGCAATCACCTTCTCGATTTTACCGGAGGATAGGCAAGTGAATATAACAATAAGGGATTTAAGGCGTTTTCAGATGGACAGGGTGAACTGGACCAAGTTTCGTGAATATCTGAATACAATTTTTAATGGAGATAACAAAGTAATCATTAACACCTTAACAGCAAAAGAATATGTTTTTCTGGTTCAATATCATTTATATCAAGCGATGGCCTACTCGACGAAAAGAAAACAGACAGGAAGAACTTCTGTCCCATGGTGGTCTTCGACACTAGCTGAATTGAGACAACAAACTCAACAAGCACGAAAAGCATACCAAAGGAATAGGCATCTATCGGACGCAGACACTCAGGCTTTGAAAAATGATTACAGAGACTTGAGGAAGAGGTACCATAAAGCAATTGCTGATAGCAGGCAAAATTGTTGGCAACGTCTGGTGAAGGAAACAGGAAATGCTGACCCTTGGGGTATAATCTATAAGCTTTCAAGAAATAAACTTTTGTGTGGTGAAATTTACAACACGATAATTAGAGAGAATCAAGAAACTTCGGACTGGGAATCTACAGTCGAAGGGATAGTGAGTAGCCTATTTCCGGAAGATTTGCCGTTTATGGACAGCCCTGATCAAGCGGAAATTAGACGCATTAATCGTGAATATAAGGGGACAACCGAAACTGCCATTTTTAATATGCTTGAGCTAGGTGCTGCAGTAGCTAAATTGAACCATAAAAAATGTCCTGGCATTGACCTCATTGAGAATCAAGTAATTGGAAAATTTTATGAATTCTTCCCTGAGATTTTATTAAACTTATTTAATAAATGCCTGCTAGAAGGGCTTTTCCCTCTCGAATGGAAGCTTGCGCTCTTAAAAATCTTGCATAAACCGGGAAAGCCAAAAACAAACCCCAGAGCATACAGGCCAATCTCTTTATTGGCAAATCTTGGCAAATTATTTGAAAGGATGATTGCCCCAAGGATTTTTAAATTATTTACAGAACATAATCTCTCCTCTGATTGCCAGTTTGGATTCAAAAAAGGACGTTCCACTGAGGACGCAATCTCAACCCTGCTGACTTACATTCAGGAGGCAAACAGCAAATATGTTCTTGCTGTTTTTATTGACTTTGAGGGCGCTTTCGATTCCCTTTGGTGGGAGAGTGCTCTCAGGTCACTGCAACTGGCAAAGTGTAATGACTACCTGTTCAGAGTCCTCAGATCTTACTTTAAGGATCGACAAGTTAGAGTATGTGCAAAGCATTTATCATACACGACTACCGTTTCAAGAGGATGCCCTCAAGGTTCAGTCTTGGGACCTCTCTTTTGGAATGCAGTGCTAGAGCAGTGGCTCACGAAGGATAGCGATGAGTTCATCAAAGTTGCATATGCAGATGACTTGGTGGTGGCGGTGCAGGGAGGATCAAGACAAATTCTCGAACAAAAAATTCAGTCAGTTTTGAATAATTTAGTGGCATGGGCGGGTTTGAATAAACTAAAGATTTCTGTCACCAAGACCAATTTCATGGTGTTTAAACACCACTTCGATTATGGAAGGCCGCCAAAGGTAACCCTATATGGTACTCAAATTCCATATGTACAGAACACCAAATATCTGGGTTTAACTTTAGATGATCGTCTCAGGTTTCATGTACATGTCACTAAAATCAATGAAAAAATCAAAAAGTTCGTAGCTGCAGTTGTAAGAATTTCCCGCAAGGAATGGGGTTTATCCAAAAAAACTCTGGTATTGTACTACAAGACGATATTTCTTCCCATTGTAGATTATGGTGCTGGTATTTGGTTTGCGGCTGCTACCAAGGTTACAACTAAAGCCAAGCTTCTGTCCCTGCAACGTACAATGTTGCTTACAGTTATACGCGCTCCAAGGACAGTGTCGACAAATGCCTTACAGGTTATTGCAGGTACCATCCCCTTGGATTTACACATTATTTTCCGAGGTATTGTATATAACTTAAAGAAGGGAAGGGCGTTACAAATATTGAATATCACCTCTAATCCAAATAACAACATAAAGGAGGAAAAACGTAGAATTTGGGGCGAGCTTGTGAATTGCTGGCAGCAACGTTGGGATTTGAGTGAGTATGGATCCATTACAAGAGGCTTCATTCCGGCCGTAAGCTTTGCAATGGACAGGAGGGTGTCGTCTTGGTTTGCTCCCACCATGACAACGAGTTACTTAATCACTGGACATGGCTTAAGGGCCAAACTATTTGAAAGAGGATTAGAACCTGACCCCTACTGTTCGTGCGGTGAGGTGGAATCTTGGAGACATGTCATCCTTGAATGCGGACTGTATACTTCAGACAGGCAGGAATTACTAAATAGGTTGCCAAACCTCACGGAGAATAATTTACCTCTCTTGGTTCAGAGATGGGACATCTTTGCTTTGCTTCAGGAATTCTCGGCCAAAGTTTTTAAAAGAAGACAGGAGCTAAGAAATCTATTGCAGGATACCAATTAAGGGAAGTGCTGCACATTTGACGACAGAACACTTCGTGTAATGTCATCTTTATAGGATGTTTCTTGTTTACAGCGAGATGATCTTCTGCTCCTGGACACCCAATTCAGGCTTGCATTTGTGGATGGACTCTAAAGTGGAGATAATGTTAATGTTAATGTTTCTAAGTGTTAAGTTAATGTAAGTGTATGTATTTGCTATTTGCATGTAAATAATCGTATAATGTTGCTTTTTTTTTTTCAACAAGTGTACATTGTTCTTAGTTGGAAAATTTTTATTTTTAATTTTATTTTTATTTTTATTTATTTATTTTTTTTTTCGCTGGCCTCCAAGTTTGGGCAGCCTTGGGGTCGGGATTGCTGGCACCTACCAGTATAGCACTACTTCCGGTAGGTGCAGGATTTGTGCATTACAGCACACATAGAGAATGGTGGATCCAGGTGTTAGTTAATCCCTGGTGGCGAAATGGCCTGACATAATGCTCTTTTTTTCAGGCCTGTCTTGCAGACGTTCTGAGCTTTCTCAGGAGTAAAAGGTGGAGATGGGCTTGTGTCTAGGAGCCACCCTTCATATCAGGACACACACAATCAATGTACAGAAAGACTACAGTATATATAAGAGCATGTATATAAATCTGTATATAAATATTGTATATAAATTGATTAATATTGTATGTAAATTGATTAAGATAACTTGAGAATGTATATACAGTTGTGTGTTAATAAATAAAAAATAAAAAAATAAAAATCCTTAGCCTTCCTAAAATTATTTCATCTCGCCTGTTTTTGCTGAAGCTGGATTGCCATAGCTTTGGTTCCGGTTTTATTTGGTATAATTTGTTTCCTGGATAACCTTTCCAGATTAATGACCAGCTGTTATAACATGCTGTACGGATAATGTGTTTGTCCGTATATGGAACTTGAAAATTCTGCGAAATGGTGGTTTCTGGTTGTTTGGCTGCATGATCCGCTCTTTCATTGCCAGCTATTCCAGAATGTCCTGGGATCCAGCAGAATGTCACAGTTTGGTTCAATTCCTTACAGGCAAGTAGCTTAGAACGAATCTGTTTTATTACAGGGTGAGAAGAGTTGTTACCACTTATTATAGCAGTGACAGCACTGAGTGAGTCGGTGTATATTAAAGTGGTCGTAATTAAAAATTCAGTTATCCGATCGAGAGCTAAATTAATAGCATAAAGCTCAGCAGTAAAGATACTGCATTCTGTTGGTAATGAAACAGAAATGGTGAATGAAGGGAAGACTGCTGCAGCACCTACTTGGGTCTCAGTTTTTGATCCATCTGTATATATTTTGCAGGCCTCTGAGTTAGAAGAGTGAGTTTCATGTAATTGTGCAATAATTGAGGGCGACAAGGTGTTCTTACCGCACTGTTGAAAATAATCGTCGTAATTAACAGAAATATTTGTCCAAGGAGGATCAGGAGGTGTCATGTTGGTTGGTTGATGTGTTGTTTAATGGCACAAGGGCTGCTAAGGCCATATTGTGCCTGATTCTATTTGATAGTGCAATTTACAGTTAAAATCTGTAAAATAATCCCGTCTGCTTTAAGAAATAAAGAACTCAGCTAGATTTGCATTGTCTCCAATCAGATGGGGTAATTTCAAAGGTTCTTGCAGATATGAAAGCGATTTGAAAATTTTTTTTCGATAATTATTATAATGATTGCAATTTATTAGAATATGCCTCACCGTAAGTGTAGTCTGACAATATGTACAAATAGGCGGATCTTCCCCCATGAGCAGATAAATATGGGTTAGATGCGTGTGCCCAATACGCGTCCTAGCCAGGATCACCTCCTCTTGCCTATTTGATCGCATACTTGATGGCCATAACTTAGGTTCCTGTTTAAATTGAAGCAGTTTATTTCCACACTGAGCCTGCCAGATTTGCAACCATTGCTCTTCATACACGTTTTTTATGACTGATTTGTAATCTACATATGGCACTTGGTAGTTAGGAGATCTTGCAGTGATTGGATGTTTAGCGGCTTGATCTGCATATTCATTTCCTTTGATGCCTACATGACCCGGTATCCAACAGAAACAGACTAATTGGTTTGCAGCTTGTAACGCAATTATCTGTGATCTAATTTGCTTCAAGATGGGGTGGATTGGTTTGGATGGATTTTTCATTGATTTTATTGCACTCAGAGAATCAGAGTAGATCATAATTCGCTTACTAGACAGATTAATAACGTGATCCAGAGCTATTTTAATCGCCCACAGTTCAGCAGAGTAGATGCTGCATTCCTTTGGAAGGGACACAGAAGTAGAAAAGATAGAAGAAACTGCTGCTGCGCCCACTGTCGTACTAGTTTTCGAGCCATCGGTATATATTTGAAGATACGTGTGTGTGGTATGGGTGTTTATTGGCGCATTAGCTGCTATGGCTATAGTGCGCCTATTCGTAGGAATATTAAAAAAATAATCCAGTTTAAATTAGTTTCAGTTCTGTAGCCTATTTATAAAAGATGATACACTCCAATTTGTTTTAAAAAGCAGAAAAGTTTGTTAACATTTGCGTCCTCTCCAATGATATGATGTAATGTCAATCTTTCTGAACGATTAGCCAGATTTTGAAGTATTGCAGCTCGATGTTGTTGATACTGCGGACAGTCAATCAGAATGTGTTTGACTGTTAGATGTTCTAAGCAGTATGGACACTGAGGAGGATCATCGCCCATTAGTAGATGGAGGTGAGTCAGATGGGTGTGTCCTATTCTCATTCGTGTGAGTACCACTTCTTCCCGCCGCACTGTCTGATTGCTGGAATGCCAGAACTTTGGGTTTTGTTTCAGCTGGAAAAGCTTGTTATTCGTTTGGTTATGCCATAATTCTGTCCACTGTGCATGGCATGCTGCTTGAATTAAGATATTATAATCGGGCGCTGGAATAGGGACAGAAGTTAGGTCTCAACTTGGACTTTTGGCGGATGTATCAGCCACTTCATTCCCTTTTATGCCTGAATGTGCTGGAATCCAGCAAAACTTCACTAGTTGTTGACGATCATAAATCTGCAATAACAAACTCCTGATTTTCATTACAATATGGTGATTCTTTTGAGATGTATTCTGCATTGCTTTGATTGAGCTGAGAGAGTCAGTATAAACTATATATTTTGCAGATGGATGTAAATTCAAATTTTCTAGAGCTAACTGTATTGCATACAGTTCTGCTGAAAAGTTGCTATACTCAGGTGGAAGAGAAGCTGATATGATAGCAGAGGGAAACACTGCTGCTGCTCCAACAGTTGACAGAGATTTGGAACCATCCGTATATATCGGTAAGAAGTCGGCATAAGTTTGAATATGGCTAGCATGGAGTTGTTGCACAGTCACTGCCGGCAGGCAATTCTTTCCCCATTGAAGAAAATAGGTATCAGAGGTCAGCTGAGGAAAGGTGGTCCATGGTGGATGAGAGTAATTCTTTATCTGTTGCATATTGTGGAGAGGAACATTCCAGTTCTGCGATATTTCAAGGAGCCGTAGGCCAGCCGGTTGGATTTTACTTGGTTTATTTCTATAGAGATTAACTAGTGGTTGATTAAAAAGGTATGGCTGAATAGGATGCAAAGGGCAAGTCTGTATTTTGGCTGCATATTTAAGTAGTAACATTTTTCTACGAAGATGCAAAGGGGGCTCATTAGCTTCAATGTATAGACTCTGAGTTGGAGATGTCCTGTATGCACCAGTTGCAATCCGCAATGCATTATGTTGAATAGGATCCAGCCAGCGTAGCACACTCCTTCGGGCAGAATCATAAACTGGAGCACCATAGTCTAAACGGGATCTAATCAGTGCTCTATATAAGAGCAGCAATGTTGTACGATCTGCTCCCCAAGAGAGGGCAGATAAAGCTCTTAGCATGTTGATCTTTTTGAGACAGGCAGTACGTATTAATTTAACATGATCTAAGAAGTTGAGCTTACTCTCCAGGATTAGTCCCAAGAATTTCATATTGCTGGCAATCGGAATGGTGGAATTTGAAATCCGAAGTTCAGGATCTGCATGCAATTTGCGTTGACAGCAAAAGTGGATCGCAACTGTTTTCTCTGGGGAAAGACGATATCCATTGAGCTCAGCCCACTTTTGAACTTTATTGAGGGACATCTGCAATTGCCTTTCGACAGATCTCATGTTCTGAGAATGGCAAGAAATAGCGAGATCGTCAGCGTAAAGGTAAGCCTCTACAATATTTGGGAGTACTTTTGTAATGGAATCAATTTTAAGGGCAAACAAGGTTGCACTCAAAACTGATCCTTGTGGTACTCCTTCTTCTTGCGAGAATGTAGCAGAAAGGGAATTTTGATATCTCACCTGGAAAGATCGGCTCTTGAGGAAGTTCCTAATAAATATGGGTAGGTTGCCTCGTAGACCAAGATTATATAGGTCACTGAGAATGCCATACCGCCAGGTAGTATCAAATGCCTTCTCTATATCAATGGAGACCATGACAAGGTGTTCGTTTTTCACAAAGGCATTGCGAATTTCAGATTCCGCCTTGATCATCAGATCTAGGGATGACCTGTTTTTACGAAAGCCATGTTGACAATCACTCAGTAGATGTTGAGTTTCAATGATCCAAGTGAGTCGACTATGGATCATTTTTTCAAGAATTTTACCAAGGCAACTTGACAGAGATATTGGTCTGTAACTATTAGAACTGGCGGGATCTTTTCCAGGTTTCAAAAACGCCAAAACTGTAGCGTGGTGCCAAGAGGTTGGATAAATATTTTCCAGGAAGATCCGGTTAAAAAAGATTAGAATCATTTGTAAGTTTTTCTCATCGAGATGCTGCAGCATGACATAATATATGCCATCTGGCCCAGAGGCACTGTTTCGCGTTGTTCTGATGGCCTGTAAAAGTTCACAATATTGCAGAGGCTGATTATATGGAAGTGACAGTGAGGTTCGAAAGTTGATAGGTCTCTGTTCTTTGGCAGTCTTAATTTTCTGGAATTTTGGAGTGTAGTTTGATGCAGCCGATATTTCAGCAAAAGTTTTGCCCAAGGCATTGGCTATATCTATAGGAGCAGAGAGTTCTTGCCCATTGCAGGAGAGAATTGGGGAAGGAACAGTTGGAAACTTCCCAGAAAGCTGCCTAATTTTTTTCCATATTAGTCTGGAGTCAGTGTTCCTATTGATAGTTGATGCGAACCTAGTCCAAGAATCTTTCTTGGCCTGCTTTTGAATGTAACGCGCTTTTGCCCTTAGTTTCTTGTAGCTAATTAGATTAGCTGTGGTTGGAGATCGACGGAATAAATTAAATGCTTTATTTTTTTCCTTCTTTGCCCTTGTGCACTCTTCGTTCCACCAGTAGTTGAAATGCCGTCGGGACGGGGGATTTGATAACGGAGTTGAGTACTTAGTTGCAACTAAAAGGCGGGATGTAATATAATCAGTAACTTCATCAATGGGCTGTAGTTGAATAGTTTTTTTGTCAAGAGTGATTGCTGATTGAAATTTCGCCCAATTGGCTTTAGAGAATTTCCATTTCCTGCAGGGATGTTGTAATTGTGGTTGGGTAGTCAACAGATTACAAACAATTGGAAAGTGATCACTACCCATGGGATCATCCAGGGTGGACCATTGCATAGCTGAAAACAGTATTGGGGAGCAAATCGATAGGTCAATGGCAGAAGTCTGTCCATTGGGTAACTGTGTATGGGTGTGCGAGCCACTGTTAAGAAGAGTGAGGTTTTCTTTTTCCAGTAAAGTTTCAATCAGTCGGCCGCGTCTGTCTAATTTAGATGAACCCCATAAAGGGTGGTGGCCGTTGAAGTCCCCTAGCAGGCAGATAGGGGAGGGTAGCTGTAATAAAAGTTCTTTAAGATCATTATAAGAGTAAGCATGGTTTGGTGGGAGATAAAGTGAGACTAGAGTTAATGCAGTTTGAGTAATCAGACGCACAGCGACAGCTTCGATTTGGGTTTGAAGAGTAATTTGCTTAGCTGGAATCCTTGTACTAATTAAAATTGCTACACCACCTCTAGCAGAATCGGATGTGTTCCGATCGCGTCTATAGATCGAGTAGTTTTTGATGGAAATGGAAATTTGAGGAGTTAAATAGGTTTCTTGCAGGCAGAAACCAACTGGAGAGTAGCGATTAATTAAATAACGGATGTCATCAATGTTTCCACGAAAGCCTCTGCAATTCCATTGCAAGATATTATACATTATTTGAATTTAGAGGAAGAAGCTGTACCTGACGTGGCTGTCTTATGGCGTTCTGGCTTTGGTTTTTCTCTTTTCGGAAAGGAAGGGCGACCAGTGTCCATCTCTTCTTCAGCAAATATTTCCAGAATTGGATCTTCCTGTTTGGATGGATACTCTGCCTCCATCGATTTGTCTTGGATAATCTTTTTCGAAGACGAACTATTATTATTTGTAGTGGCATTCACTGGCGGAGATTGAGATTTTGCTGGTATTGTGAGAGGCGTATTATTTGCTTGGTCTGAGTGCTTAACGGCACTGGACTGTTGCTGAGAGAGAACAGCCTGAGCCCAGTCAGAGATGGAAGTGTTTGAAGGTACGGTAACATCGGTTTGTGTGGCAATGGTTTGATATTTTTTTGTAATATTGGCATAGGTACGGTTAGGTATACTCGGTGCAATTAATTTTCTAGCCTCCTGATAACTAACTCTGTTTTCAACTTTATATTTCACAATTTTTTTCTCTGTTTTCCACCTCTCACATGTCTTAGAGTAGGCCGGATGGTTGCCTTTGCAGTTGGGACAGATCATTTCTTTCACCGAACAATCACTTTGAATGTGATCGGAGGATCCACAGTTGGGACAAACTGGGTTGTTTCTGCACGTTGTTTGAGAGTGGCCATACTTCTGGCATTTATAACATCTCAACGGATTGGGTATGAAAGGACGAGTGCGGCAAAGTAGATATCCAGCTTTTATTGATGTGGGTAGGCTTGGACTGTTGAATGTAAGAATGATATTTCTGGTAGGTGTGAGAATATTGTCTTTTTTTATCATAATTCTTTTTACAGCTATTACATTTTGCTCCTGAAGCTCTTCTTTAATTTCTTCCTCCGTCACATTCATCAGGTCCCAACTAGATATTACACCCTTTGATGGATTTAGGGTTGCATGTGGAGTTACTTTCACTGGAATACCAGCGAAAGTTGTCTTTTTAAGTAATTTTTCAGAGTGTTTGCCATTTATAGTTTCAATAAGTAAGTCCCCTGATTGCAGTCTCTTAACCGTCTTGGGAGACCCTGCAATACTTTCCAGGTGTTTTTGGATTAAAAAAGGGGATAGCTTACTGAGAGGCTGGTCAGATAGCGAGTGCATGATTAAGAATGCAGGTAAGTCTGTCGCCGAGGGATTGGTTTTCAACCTCTTTGCTTGCGACGAATCATGGTCATTTTCTGTGTTTGGCCGACAGCTCGACGGCTCTAGAGTTGGAAACATACTTTGTTCCATGTTGGCTCCTCTTAGCCCCTGGCAGATGAACTTTTCTGCCAAGGTTACCGGCCCCGCCACGGGGAGGCAGGAGCAGTGCCTGGTGTGACCAAGCGAAAAGTAGTAAGTGGTTAGTAGTAAACTAGAAGAAATAAAGAAAGGTGCCTTTCCTTTCTTGCTCTGTACAAGTGTTTTTGTTACAAGAGCTGTTTTTAAATGAATAGATTTATTAACGTGAAGAACTCAAAATAACTATAAATCACTTTTGAGAAATCGCAGTAATAGCACAGAGAAATCGCTCAGTCACAATCGCTTGGCACCCGGGGCCATTTGAAGATACCGAGAATTTTCTGCTACATGTGCAGCATGGAGTTTCCTGATGGTAAGATCTGCTGCTTGCTTTTTCCCCCATTGTTGGAATGAGAAGTCACAAATTGGTGTATAATCAGACCACGGAGGGTCGTGATTGCTCATTTCCTGAAAGACATTACCCATGTCTAGATTCCAACATTGTGTTAACTGTAGCAACCTTATCCCAATAGGCTTGTTTTCGTTAGGCTTGTTTTGATAAAATGTGGTCCACTGGGGCTCAAATAAGTATGGCAAGATAGGATGAAAAGGAAGACTCCGTATTTTTGCTGCATAGTTCAGCATCAACATTTTCCTCCGAAGATGGAGTGGAGGTTCGTGTGCATCTATATATAGACTCTGTACAGGGGATGTTCTGAATGCTCCTAAAGCAGTTCTTAGGGCACTGTGATGGATGGTGTCTAGCCGAGTTAGTGCACTTTTCCTGGCAGAGTCATAGATTGGAGCTCCGTAATCCAAGCGAGATCGGATTAATACCCGATATAGCCGAAGCAGAGTATATCGGTCAGCACCCCACGTCAATGAAGATAGTACTCGGAGGATATTTAATTTTTTCAAGCAAATGGTTCTCAGATACGTGATGTGTTGTAAGAAATTTAATTTATTGTCCAGGATTAGGCCAAGAAATCTGATACTATTGGAAAGAGGTATGGTGGTATTTTTAAGATGTAGTTCAGGCTCAGGGTGGATCTTACGTTTTTTACAGAAATGAATACAGTTAGATTTTTGTGGTGATAAGCGGTAGCCATTGCGAGACATCCACAGCTCGATTTTGTTAATTGAGATTTGAAGCTGTCTCTCAATAGAATTCATAGTTTTTCCTTGGCACGAAATCATGAGGTCATCTGCATAGTGATATAATTCTACTGTGCTTGGAATATCATGGATGATTTTGTTTATTCTTATTAAAAATAGAGTTGGACTCAAGATAGACCCTTGAGGGACCCCTTCCTCCTGTATATGAATTCTAGATAGAGTATTTAGATGACTAACCTGAAAGGTTCTGCTCTGGAGAAAGCTCTGAATAAACAGAGGAAGCCTGCCTCGTAGACCAAAGGTGTAAAGGTCACGCAGAATACCAAAACGCCATGTTGTATCAAAGGCCTTTTCTAAATCAAAACTTACCATAACAAGGTGGTCATTTCTGACAAAAGCGTTTCTGATGTTCGATTCTGCTTTGGTCATCATATCTAATGCAGATCTATTTTGCCGAAAACCGTACTGATTTTTATGTAAGATGTTATGTGACTCAAGAAACCAGGTGAGGCGCTTCAGAACCATTTTCTCCAGTGTTTTCCCCAAACAACTAGTTAAGGAAACTGGACGATAATTTCCTGGATTAGAGAGGTCTTTCCCTGGTTTAGGGATGGCTAATACAAGTGAATGTTTCCAAGAGCTAGGATAAATATGTTCTTCAAAAATTCTGTTGAAAAATATTAAAAGAATTTGCAAAGCAGTATCATTCAAGTGTTTTAGCATAATATAAAATATACCATCAGGTCCAGCTGCACTATTGGGTGCTCTGTTAAGAGCATCCGTTAACTCGGATATAGTAAAAGGCTGATTATATGGAAGAAACAGACCGGTGTTGAAATTTAACTTAAACCTTTCTGCTACCACTTTAATTTGTTGGAATGAAGCAGCATATGAATTTGCTGCTGAAATTTTTGCAAAGGCTTCAGCAAAAGCATTTGCTATGTCTTTGGAGGAAGACAGTTCCTGTCCATTACAGATCAATATTGGAGAGGATGACAATGGATATTTTCCATTCAGATGTTGGATTTTCCTCCAGATTAATCTTGTATCGGTGTTTTTGGTGATAGTGGAAGCGAACTGTATCCAGGAATCTTTTTTGGCTTTCCTTCTTATTTGTCGTGCTTTAGCATTTAATTTCTTGTAATTTATAAGGTTTATAATAGTGGGATGCTTGCGGAAGATATTTCAAGCTTTGTTCTTTTCTTTTTTTGCTCTATTGCATTCATCATTCCACCAGTAGTTTTTGCACCTGCGTGGATGAGTCGACGACTGAGGGACAGCTATGTTAGCTGCTGCTAGTATCCGCTTAGTAATATGGTCATTAGCTTCATCTATTGACTGGTTCAGAATGAAGTTTTTATCTAAAACTGTATTTAAGGAAACGTTTTCCCAGTTTGCCTTTGTAAATTTCCATCTTCTGCGAGTTTCCGGATAGGTGGTGGTAGTTTGGAATTTACAAGTAATTGGAAGATGATCACTATTGTGGGGATTATCCAATACAGCCCAATGTATACTTGGGTACAGAGCCGGGGAACAAATAGATAGATCTATGGCTGAAGTATTTCCTGAAGGAAAATGAACATGAGTATGTGCACCGGTGTTCAGCAGAGTTAGATTTTGTTTGTCCAGTAATGCTTCTATTAGCTGCCCTCTTTTATCCATATGGAGACTTCCCCATAATGGGTGGTGTCCATTAAAATCACCCATCAGACAAAAAGGAGGTGGTATCTGGGCAAGGAGCTCATCAAAGTCTCTGAGTATATACGTTTGGTTCGGCGGAAGATAAATAGAAATAAGAGATAAAGATATTCCAATTTCTATTCTCACAGCAACAACTTCTAAATTGGATTTTAAACGGATTTGTCTAGACGGAATAGCAACGGATACCAAAACCGCTACACCTCCATGGGTTGCAGTTGCTGTATTCCTGTCACGCCTGTACAAAATATATTTCTTTATTGAGGGGGGTCACTTGTGGAGTTAAAAATGTTTCCTGTAAACAAATGCCTGCTGGATTGAAATCTCGGATTAGTTCAT
The DNA here is from genome assembly GCF_048544385.1 of Mastigoproctus giganteus. NCBI lineage: Eukaryota > Metazoa > Arthropoda > Arachnida > Uropygi > Thelyphonidae > Mastigoproctus > Mastigoproctus giganteus. The sequence goes on from NC_143585.1 coordinate 177,151,998, forward strand.
AAAGTTCATCTGTTTTAGTACGTAGTCCTCGACAGTTCCATTGTAAAATGCACTTCATTATTTAGTTTTAGTGGAAGGATGATCCGGTTGCCTTTTAGAGGCAGTAGGCTTATTGCGGTCTATTTTAGTTTTATCTTTTTTAGGAAAGGTAGGCCGTCCAGTGTCCATGTCTTCTTCGGCATGAATTTCTAATATAGGTTCTTGTTCAGTTTTGTCATCTGTATCCATTTCTGCAGTATTAATCTGGGTTTTAGTAGAAGATTCAGCATTTGTCATCCTGGTCTCACTTTGTGACTTAATGCCACTAGGTGGGGATGGAAATTGGGGTATTACAAGTCTGGTCTCTGTTGTGTTGCTTCAAGGATGTTGTTGTTGTTGTTGTTCGGTTTAACGACACAAGGGCAACTAAGGCCAAATTGTGTCTCTTCATCGTTAATTGACCAAAAAGCATATTGTTAGAGAGATTACATTATATGCTTCTGTACAAACCAATATGTTTTAGATATAACAAAAGTTCTTCAATATTTGCTTTATTTCCTAAGATGCGAGATAAATCAGGTGATATATTCAATTTAGAGAGAGACTGAAAAGTGTTTGACCGGATGGTTGAATGTAAGGGACAATCAACCAGGAAATGACGGACTGTAAGCTGCGTCTGACAGGATGGGCACTGTGGTGGGCTTTCACCCAATAATAGAAAGAGATGAGTATGGTGAGTATGTCCAATTCTGAGTCTTGCCAATACAACTTCCTCTCGTCTGTTTCTTCGGAAGCCAGACAGCCACAGCTTTGGATCTTCTTTTATCTGGTAACGTTTATTGTTAGGCTCACTTTTCCAGGTCTGTGACCATTTATTGTAGCAGGCTTTGCGTGTGACAGACTTAAAATCAGAGAAAGGAACCTGAGGATGTTGTGAGAGAGCGAGTTGAGGATGTTTAGCGGCAAAGTCGGCACTTTCATTTCCGGGAATGCCTGCATGGCCAGGGATCCAGCAAAACCTAATTGACTGATTGGACACACTGCAAGTAAATAGCTGGGAATGAATCTGTTTCAATGTAGGGTGAGAAATGGAGGAATTCTTCCTTATGGCAGAGACAGCACTAAGAGAATCTGTGTAAATTATGGCAGATGAAATGGAAAGCTCAATTATTTTACTAAGCGCTAATTTAATGGCATATAATTCAGATGTGAAGACGCTGCAAGCAAGCGGTAGTCTGGCTGAAATTGTACATAAAGGAAAAACTGCCGCAGCACCTACCATACTCTCAGTTTTTGAACCATCCGTATAAATTTTACAGGCATGGTTGTCCGTAGCATGAGCTGAATGTAACTGTCTGATGTTGCAGGAAGGTATATTTTTCCCCCACTGGAGGAAGTATGTATCTTGAGAGACAGACACATATGTCCAAGGAGCAACAGGTGTAGTTGTGTCTTGGAAGATTTCATTTAAATCGACATTCCAAGTCTGAACAAGCTCTTTGATCCTGAGAGAGGCGGGTCTATTTTCATTTGGCTTACTCTGATAGAAGACATCCCAACGAGTATTATAGAGATACTCCCACCTTGGGTGTGATGGTAGACTCTGGATCTTAGCAGCGTAGTGAAGCAGTAGTGTTTTTCTACGCAGGTGTAATGGAGGATCATGCGCTTCAATATATAGACTTTGGATCGGAGAAGTCCTGAAAGCTCCCAACGCAGTCCTCAGAGCACTGTGATGGATAGTATTCAGCCGTTTTAAAGTAGTGCTCCTGGCAGAGTCGTACACTGGACAACCATAATCTAGCCGTGAACGGATTAAACTTCTATAAAGATGCAGTAACGTACACCGATCAGCTCCCCATGACATAGATGATACCGAACGAAGTATATTCAACTGTTTTAAACAAGAAGTTCTCAAATAAGTGATGTGAGCTTGGAAATTTAGTTTGCGGTCTAATAGTAGTCCAAGAAATTTAACGGTATTAACGAGAGGGATTGGAGTATTGTTTATTTGTAATTCAGGTTCAGGATGGAGAGCTCGCTTCTTGCAAAAGTGAATGACAGTGCATTTCTTTTCTGACAGTCTGTAACCGTTCCGTGAAGTCCAGGATTCTATTTTGGTTATGGCAAGTTGTAGCTGCCGTTCAATGGTATTCATACTTTGAGATTGACAGGAAATGGTAAGATCATCTGCATACATATAAGTTTGAACAGTTTTTGGGATATCTCGTGTCATACTGCTAACTCGGATTGAAAACAGTGTTGGACTGAGTATTGATCCCTGTGGGACTCCCTCTTCCTGAATGTGAGATGTAGAGAGGACGTTTTTGTATCGGACTTGAAAAGAGCGCAATTGCAGGCAATTCTGAATTATTTCTAGCAAATGACCCCTAAGCCCCAGATGGTAAAGGTCCATAATAATTCCATGCCGCCATGTAGTGTCAAATGCCTTTTCAAGATCTAAATTGACCATGACTAGATGTTGTTTCATGATAAAGGCATTTCGGATATGAGACTCGGCTTTAATGAGCACGTCTACGGTTGATCTATTTTTTCGAAAGCCATACTGGTGATCTGGAAGGAGATTCTCTGACTCCAGGATGTAAGTGAGTCTAGTATGAACCATTCTTTCGAAAATGTTTCCAATGCAGCTCGTAAGAGATATTGGCCTGTAGTTTTCAACACAGGAAGGATTTTTTCCTGGTTTTGGTAAGGCGATGATGAACGAATGGCGCCATGAAGATGGATAGGTATTTTCAGAGTAGATCCGATTGTAAAAAATTAATAGGGTTCTCAAGTCTTCTCCAAGTAAATGCTTTAACATAATGTAATGAACTCCATCTGGACCTGCAGCACTATTGGAAGATCTGTTTAATGATTCTTGAAGTTCTATTAATGTAAACGGTTGGTTGTACGGAAATGAACGGCGCGTGGAGAAGTTAATTTTAAACCGTTCTGCACCTGCTTTGATATTCTGGAAGGTGGAGGCATAGGTGGCAGAAGCTGATATTTTTGCAAATGATTCTGCAAATGCATTTGCAACTTCTTCGGGAGTAGAAATGTCTTTCCCTTTCCAATGAAGTATCGGAGAAGGCAGCCGAATAAATTTGCCATTTAGTGCCTGTATTCTTTTCCAGATGACTTGTGTGTCCGTGTCTTTGGTAATGGTAGAGGCAAAAGCAATCCACGAATCCCGTTTCGCTTTCCGCCTAACTTGTCTAGCTTTTGCTTTTAGTCTTTTAAAAGCAATTAGGTTACTAGTGGTGGGATACTTGCGGAAATGATTCCAGGCGCGGTTTTTTTCCTGTTTGGCAATTAAACAATCTGTATTCCACCAGTGATTTCTGTGTTTTCGATATGGTGTGGATTTTGGAATGGAGGCGTTAGCTGCAGCCAGAATCTGATTGGTTATGTAAGTGTTCACATCATCAATATGTTGCCTTTGAACATAAAATCTGTCTAAGCGTATCTGGGCAAAATAGCCACCGCAGTTTGCCTTTTTAAATTGCCAAGTGGATCGTTGGTCAGGATTTGAAGTTACCCCTGTTTGTAGCGAGCAAATAATTGGAAAGTGATCACTGTTGTAGGGATCGGTTAATACCGACCATGTTATGATTGGAAATATGGATGGCGAACAAATAGACAAGTCTATTGCGGAAGCAGATCCGGTTGCTAAGTGGATGTAGGTAGGAGATCCAGAATTTAATAAATTAAGGTCATTATTATGCATGAATTCCTCCATCAATTTGCCTCTTATATCCATTGTAGCCGATCCCCACAATGGATGGTGTCCGTTAAAGTCACCAAAAAGACAAATTGGAGTTGGGAGTTGTGCAATGAGGTTGTCAAGTTCTGAAAGCAGAAGTGGTGCATATGGCGGAATATAAATGGAAACAATGGTAAATGACGTACCAACTGCAAGGGGAGCTGCCACAGCTTCTAGGGTAGTTCTCAATTGTATCGGCCTGGATGGTACATTAGCGTTAACAAGAATAGCAACTCCTCCACGTGCAGGTGATACTGAGTTCCTATCTCGTCTGTAAATGGTATAACTTGAAAATTTTGGCAAAACTTGGGGTGACAAGAATGTTTCCTGTAAGCATACACCTATGGGATTAAATTGAGCTATTAAATCTCTTAAGTCATCAGAATGAGTGCTTAGTCCTCTGCAATTCCATTGTATGATCTTATTCATTATTTAGGTTTACCTGAGGGTGATTCATCTGACTGTTTTCTGTACGTGGGACATTTTTTCCGGTCCTTTTTTGAGAAAGTGGGTCGTCCAGTATCCATGGTGTCATCTGCATGGAGTTCTAGAATAGGTTCCTCATTGTCTAGCAACTCATCTACATCCATGCGTTTTGAAGGAGATTCCGTTTTTTTTGAGACTGATTCAGATTTTAATTGTTGTTGTACTTTTCCAACTGGGACTGATGGATGAGTAGGAATGCTGATTGGAGTATTTGTGGCTTCGCTAGTTCTTTTTGGAGTATTTTCTTTCTCTGAGGTTGAAAGCGTAGATTTGAGCCAGTTCGCTAGAGAGGTGTTAGGTGGAACTGATACTTCTGTTTGAGCTGCAGTAGAAACGAAGTTCCGAGTGCGAGCTGCATAGGACTGACTACTAGGCAGGCTTGACATAACTTGTCTACGTGCCTCAGGAAAGGTAACTTTATTTTCTATTTTGTATTTTTGGATTTTCTTTCCTGTAATCCATAGCTCACATGTTTTAGAAAAAGCTGGGTGGCTTTCTTTGCAGTTTGGACAAACAGGGGTTTTGACTGAGCAATCTGCTTGAGTGTGATCTTTTGAGCCACAGATGGGACATATGGCCTCACCTCTACATGCCTGCTGTGAATGCCCGTATTTCTGGCATTTGAAGCAGCGAACAGGATTCGGGATATATGGTCTAATACGACAATTCAAATAGCCAGCTTTAATTGAGGATGGTAAGTCTGGCGTACTGAATGTTAAAATGATGGCTCTCGTTGGATTGAGATTTCCATCTTTTTTAGTCATAATCCGTTTCACGTTTGTTACTTTTTGACTACTTAGTTCTTGAAGTAGCTCTTCTTCGGAGACTGTAATTAGGTCCCACTCACTGATTACACCCTTTGATGAATTTAAGGTTCTGTGTGGAGTAATTGATACTGTGAGCCCACAAAATGATGTTGTGTTTAAGAGCCGCTCAGAATGTTTAGCGGTGGCAGTTTTAATGAGGAGGTCTCCGGATTGTAGTCTTTTCACCATTTTTGGTGATCCAGTAATTGATTCCAAATATTTTTGAATCAAGAACGGTGACAATTTGCCTACAGGTTGGGAGGATAAGGAATGAATCACCAAGAAATTTGGTAATTCATCATGGCATTCATGTTCCCTTCTAAGCCTTTTGGGCTGGTTGGTGTCACGGTCGTTGTCAGGAATTTCTGACCTTGAGCTTGATGGCTCTAAAGGTGGATAATTACTCGTATCCATGTTAGCTCCTTTTGGCCCTGGGGGTATATTTTTACCACCCAGATTACCGGCCCCGCCAGGGGAGGTAGGAGCAGTGCCGCGTGTGGCCAAGCGTATAGGTTAGTACAATTAGTAAGACAATTTATTTAAAGAAAAAGGTTCTTTCCTTCTTCTGGGCTCTCTTCTTAGTGCTTTTAAGAAAAAGGGCTACTTAACGAAAAAGTTTAATAATCAAGGGAGAAAACAAAAGAGAACCTAGTCGCTTAGAGAAAAACGCTTTTGAATCGCACGAGAATCGCTTGGCCACGGAAACGCTTGGCACCCGGGGCCGCTTCAAGGATGGCTGAGGAACTGAAAGCTGAGCTCTAGCGCATTCAGCAAGTGATATGTTCGGTGGAACTGAGTCATTGGTTTGTGTAGCAATTGAACGATATTTCTTTGTAACATCTGCATATGTACGTGCAGGAGTATCTTTCAGTATTTGTCGTCTCGCTTCCTGATAAGTCACTTTATTTTCAACTTTAAATTTCTGTATTGTTTTTCCAACTTTCCATAGCTCGCAATTTCTAGAATATGCAGGATGATCTTCCTTGCAGTTAGGGCAAACTGGAGATGTAGCAGTACAGTCTGTTTGAGTGTGATCCTGGGATCCACATTTTGGGCATATTGTGTTTCCTCGACATGTTGCCTGAGAGTGTCCAAACTTCTGACACTTATAACACCGTATTGGATTTGGTATGTATGGGCGGATATGGCAATTAAGATAACCAGCTTTTACAGTATTCGGTAAGTTTGGAGTATTGAATGTGAGAATTACACTGCGGGTTGGAATGAGGTTGCCTTCTCTACGAGTCAAAATTCTCTTAGCTTGTATGACCTTTTGGTCTTTATGTTCTTGTACAAGCTCCTCTTCTGTTACATTCAATAGATCCCACTCAGAGATAACACCTTTGGAACTATTTAGGGTTGAGTGGGGAGATATTTTAACAGGGATACCACCAAATGTTGTCATCTTTAACAACAATTCTGAATGTTTCGACTGCGTAGTTTCCACAAGCAAATCCCCTGACTGTAACCTTTTGACCATTTTAGGTGATCCAGCAGCATTTTCTAGAAATCTCTGTATAATAAATGGAGAGAGTTTGCTCACTGGTTGACTAGTTAAGGAATGGATAATCAGGAAAGTTGGATACTCAGGTTGATGATTATCTATTTTTAAGCGCTTATGTTGCGCACTACTTTCATCGGAGTTATACCAATCTATGGTATTTGAGCTTGAAGGCTCTAAGGCTGGATAATTTTCTTTATCCATGTCGGCTCCTTTTCGCCCTGGGGGATTAGCTTTTCCACCCAGGTTACCGGCCCCGCCACGGGGAGGCAGGAGCAGTGCCGCTTGTGGCCAAGCGTAGGAGTTAGTATGGTTAGTATATACAATAAAGAAAAAGGTACTTTCCTTTTTTTGGCTCTCTTTCTATACTTTTAAAAAGTAGAGCTAAATAAACAGAAAGGCTTATGAACGAAATGAAACAAGGAAAAACTCAGTCGCTTTGGAAAAACGCTATAGGAATCACAGTACTATTTAGCACAGAAAATCGCTTGGCCTCAAGAAACGCTTGGCACCCGGGGCCCCAGAGGGAACGAATGGTGTGGCAAGGGGGAGAGAGGAGACAGGGAGCCTTCACCCTCCCCCTTGCTGGGTGTAGGAGGAAAAAAAGGGTTGCACCGCACAAGAGAGTGCAGAGCCTTGAGCCAATATGGCTTCGTCAAGGCGGCAAACTTGGAGTTTCTATATCTTCGTAAAACAGACACCCGGCCACGGTTGTTGGCAGAAGACAGGCTGGCGGGGTGGCGTTATGGTATAGTGTATAGTGTGTTTAGGGTCTAACGGCACCAGGGGTTTCCCCCATCTCCGCGTAGTATACATTGTGGTGTGATACAGAACACCGTAGAGGCCAGAGGTTTAAAAGTGTATGGATATTGTGGGGTGTAGTGTTGTGTACCTTTGTTCGGCGTTATGGTGATGGGAATGTTTTCATGGCATGGTATGGTTTGGATCCGCTGATACCTCTAGAGGACACCCTGAACTCAAATGGTACCTAATGATCATCGTCGATCAGGTACACCCGTACATGTTAGACCCTAAACACTATACCATAACGGCGCCCCCGCCAGATTGCCTTCTGCCAACAACCGTGTCCGGGTGTCTGTTTTACGAAGATATAGAAACTCCAAGTTTGCCGCCTTGGCGGAGCCATATTAAGGCTCTGCACTCTCTTGCACGCTACAACCCTTTTTTTCTCCCGGCAAGGGGAGGGGGAGGTGAAGGCTCCCGAGTCTCCTCATTCTATTGTAATGAGCAGCAGCAGCCTGGAAAACAAGATGCAAGATATTTCAGAGACTGCTGGGAGTTAATGAGGGAAAAGTAAACACATGGGTTCTGTTAGGGTAGCAAAGAATAGCAACAGGTGTACGTATACTTGCGTGTACACCAATGATAGGAGTGTGGTAAATAAATTTCATAAATTTGAGGTATTGCTCAAAGCATCAAAGGTGGATATTGTTGGGATATCAGTGAACCCTTAAGAGAACGAACCCTTAGCCATAAGAGAGAAGTGGTGTCACACAGATATAAGGAATGCAGATCTGGAATTTGGAGAGTACAACGTCTACAGAAAGGATAGGAAGGGTTTGGTTTGGTTTATTTGGATTTTTTGGCGCACTAGCAACTACGGCTATGGTGCGCCAAGACTAGGTAATATTTAAAAATTTTTTTTTTTTTTTTTAAATTCTCGGTGACCTAATTAGTAAGGCCACCATGTCCATATATATAATAACAATGATATAAAAAATAAATCAATAAAAACGTAACAATAACATAAATTAAATACAATTAAAAACTTTTATTAATTTAAAATAGCTAAAAACAGCCGACACGTTGTCATTGTCAGATAAAATCTGACTGAGTGTATACGGCTCAGTCAGATGATTAAAAACGGTAAGACGGATATTGCTAAAATCTGGACAGTCAATTAAAAGGTGTCTAATCGTTAAAACTGTGCCACAGGACACACACATAGGAGGGTCACCAGCCCTCAGCAAAAACGAGTGAGTTAAATGATTGTGTCCTATGCGGGTCCGGGCAAGAACAACTTCCTCCTTACGATTCCTGCGCAGACTAGACTGCCACGGTTCAAGTACAGGCTTTATATGATATAATTTATTCGCAGTCTGTCTATTCCAAAAATCCTGCCATTGGGAATGAACCTTTTGATGTACTATTTGCCTGTAGTCTGTATAGGGGACTAGCAGGCAACGGTTATTATTGGGAATTGCTGATTTGGCTGCGGCGTCAGCCAAATCATTTCCCCTAATCCCAATGTGGCTGGGAATCCAGCAGAAGCGGATGTCATATTCACGTTCATGGAGAACGTGAATCTTCTGCTGAATACTAGACAGAACTGGATGAGGATTATATCTCACAGATATTAAAGCCTGTAACACGCTGAGAGAATCAGAATATAAAATGAACCGTTGGTATTGGCATTTACTAATGTGATCCAAGGCTAACTCAATTGCGTGCAGCTCTGCAGTAAATATGCTGCATTCAGAGGGAATCTGCTCCGATGTAGTGCTGTCTGTAAAGACAGCAGCAGATCCCACATATAATTCCGACTTCGAACCGTCTGTGTAGACTGGCGCGAAGTCGGAATATGCAGCTCGGTGTGCTGAATAAAGCTGCAGGTAGACCGAAGATGGAGTGTCCGACTTTCCCCAATTTCTAAGGGACAAGTCACACGCCGGGACACGAGCATGCCAGGGTGGAAAGGGTTGCTTTGGTGTTTGGGCAACCTTGTCTACCTTCATATCAAGTTCTTTGAGTAGCCCTTGGAGACGAATACCAAAAGGACGATTGGCAGTCTTACGGGTGTTGTACAAATTTTCCCATCGTGGCTCAAAAACGAATGGCCACGTAGGATGGTCTGGCAGGGATTTCAGTTTTAAGGCGTACTTTAGAGACAACTGCTTACGACGAAGCGATAACGGTGGTTCGTTTGCTTCGACGTATAAGCTCTGGACAGGAGATGTTCGAAATGCTCCAGTAGCGATACGTAGAGCCTGATGATGGACAGGGTCCAGCCTTCGAAGGGCACTGTCTCTGGCTGAAGTATATACTTGGGACCCATAATCTAATTTGGATCGCACAAGTGCACGATACAGCCGTAGTAGGGTGCATCTGTCTGCTCCCCAAGATGTAGAGGAGAGCGAGCGGAGAATATTAAGCCCACGCGTGCACTTTGTGCGGAGTTGGCGAATGTGATCCAAAAAGGTCAATTTTTTATCGAATATGAGTCCCAAGAATTTTATGTTCGCTGCTACTGGAATGGCATTTTGTCCGAGCCTTAATTCAGGTTCAGGATGAAGATTACGCTTGCGACAAAAGTGTACGCAAACGGTCTTCTCCGGCGAGAACCTGAAGCCATTAGCAAGTGCCCAGGAATTCAGACTATCAATGGCTTTCTGCAGTTGTCTTTCAATAACCCTCATGTTGCACGACTGGCAAAAAATGCTAAAGTCATCAACATAGAGGGCACTGTTTACAGTTGGAGGAAGTTGTTCTGTGATGGAATTTATTTTGATGGCAAAAAGCGTGACACTTAATACTGATCCTTGTGGTACTCCCTCCTCTTGGCTAAAGGAGCGAGAGAGTGAGGATCCCACACGAACTTGGAACGATCGATTGGCTAAAAAGTTTTTAATAAACAAAGGGAGATGCCCTATAAGGCCTAGGCTATGTAAGTCTTTTAAAATGCCAAATCTCCAAGTTGTGTCATACGCTTTTTCCATGTCAAAGAACACCGACACCAAGTGTTCCCGTTTTAGGAAAGCATCCCGGATGGATGCTTCCATTCTAATAAGATGGTCCAAAGTGGACCGGTTCCTTCGGAAGCCGCACTGGATGCTGGAGAGAAGGTCATTTGATTCTAAATACCATATTAAACGAGAATTGACCATTCTCTCCAGGATTTTGCACAGACAGCTAGTCAGAGCAATAGGACGATAGTTGGTGGTGACTTTTGGATCCTTTCCTGGCTTGGGAAAGGCAAGAATGATTGCCTTTCGCCAGGAGTCCGGAAACTGCCCTTCAGTAAAGATTCTGTTATACAGAAGGAGCAGACAATCCATAGATTTTGGTGAAAGATGTCTAATCATTTCATAATGGATGCCATCTGGTCCAACGGCACTTGCTTTGGAAAGAGCGAGGGCTGTTTTTAGTTCCAGAATAGTGAAATCCCCGTTGTAGGGATAAATGCCCTTAGTTTTAAAGTTAAGTGCCTGTTTTTCTCTTTTATATTTCTGGACCAGGAACTCTGGGGAATACGAAGATGTTGCAGAGATCTTAGAGAATGTTTCCCCAAGAGCATTGGCTATTGCAGTTGGATCTGCAATAGCGCATCCATTATAATCTAGGATTGCAGAAGGGTGGGAGGTATATTTTCCCTTCATTTTCCGGATTTTATCCCAGACTACCTTAGAGTTGGTAGACTGGTTAATAGATGATGTAAAACGGATCCATGATTCCTTTTGACTCTGACGACGAATGTAGCGTGCTTTGGCTCGTGCACGTTTGAAGGCTATAAGGTTGTTCGTGGTAGGATATCGGCGAAATATCCCCCACGCTTTGTTTTGAGCCTTTTTTGCTGTTGTGCAATGTGAATTCCACCAAGGTTTGGGAAATGGTGGAAACCGTGCTGATGTTTTTGGGACAGCGTTAGCAGCTGCGTGGACGATGATTTCTGTGATGTACCTTACTGCGTCATTGATCGGCTCTTGACTGACTGTGCTAAGATCGAAATTTGCCTGTTGTTGGAAGGCAGTCCAGTCAGCTTGATCAATCTTCCACCGTGGTAACCTAAAAGGAAGACATGGTCTCCCACTGTATAACAAGGTTATCACAGGGAAGTGATCGCTTCCGTATGGATTCTCCTCCACTTCCCAAGTGAGTGAAGGGAGTAGAGAAGGGGAGCAGATAGAGAGATCAATGGCAGAAAAGGTACGGGTAGGCATGTGGAAGAAGGTGTTTGTTCCAGTATTTAGAAGGGAAAGGTCATTGTCATTGAGCATACGCTCTATGACTCGTCCCCTTCCGTTGATGTTGGCACTACCCCACAGGGTGTTATGTCCATTCATATCCCCGAGAAGTAAGAAAGGGGGAGGCAACTGCGTTAGAAGATCATCAAGGTCTGCCTGGGAGATGTCGGTCCCAGGTGGCAAATAGATAGAGCACACAGTTAATAAAAATCCCACCGTAAGGCGAATTGCAACAGCCTCTATGCTAGTTGTAATTAGTAAGGGCTGCACTGGGGTCTGGTTACCCACAAGGATAGCCACTCCCCCATGTACAGAGCCATCCGCAATTCTGTCCTTACGATAAATTGTGGTGTTATGCATCGTGGGATCATCATTTGCCTTTAGATATGTTTCCTGTAAGCAAAAGCAAACTGGCTCGTGCTTGTGCAGGAGGGCCTTGATGTCATCAATATTTCGCCGGAATCCACGACAATTCCATTGTAGGAATTTACCCATTATTTTGGCTTGGTGGGTCCATCAGGCGGCTTCTGAGGTGCTGAGGGCTTACTTTTATCAGTCTTGGATTTATCTTTTTTGGGGAAGAATGGACGCTGTCCCGTGTCCATTTCCTCCTCCGCAAAGAGTTCCAAGATTGACTCTTCGGTTACCTCCTTCTGCTCTACATCCATCTTTTCTTGGGTACTAGGGGGGACTTCCCCTTTCTTATTCTTTTCTTTCATAATTACCTTTGGAACTTGTGGAGCATTAGGAGGTACCGATATAGGAGTGGCAGCTGATTGGTCCTTTTGTGCAGGTTTTTGAGGGCTTAAGAGATACCGCGCGATGGGAGTGAAAGACTCCTTTGGAGGAATGGTCATGTCCGTCTGAGTTTCGACGGAACATCTCCCTGCTACCTTCTGGGCGTAGGTAGGTTTGTTGATATTCAGGGGTTTGACCGATTTCCTTGCCTCCTGGTATGATATATTTAGCTCTGCCTTCAGCCGTTGAATTTCTTTTTCTTCTTTCCACCTCTGGCATGCTCTTGAGTAGGCCGGGTGTTCGCCTTCACAGTTAATACAGGTGGGTTTTGCGGCTGAACATGCTGTTGTTTCGTGGTCCTTTGCACCGCATCGAGCGCATGCAAGGACTCCACGGCAGGCCATTTGAGAATGTCCATACTTCTGGCATTTAAAACTCCGTAAAGGGTTCGGAATGTATGGACGCACTGAACAGTTGATGTATCCAGCTTTAATTTCATCAGGAGGTTTAGGAGTGTTACAAGTCAGGATAACGCTCCTGGTTTTAACAATTTTTCCATCCCTGCGCGCAGTGATTCTCTTGACAGCAATGACTCCCTGTGGTTTTAATTCGGAGCAGATTTCCTCCTCGTATACGTCGAGAAGGTCCCACTCCGAAATGACACCTCTAGATGAATTGAGTGTTCTGTGTGGTGTCACTGTTATAGGGATTCCTCCGATTGATGTTGTTCGGAGTAGGTGTTCTGATTGCCTGTCATTTTTAGTTTCGATTAAGAGGTCTCCAGAACGGAGCCTCTTAACTGACTTGGGTGAACCTGCTAACCCATCCAACCCTTTTTGGATAAAAAAGGGCGACATTTTACCAATTGGTTTTTCTCCGGTGGAATGTATGATTAGGAACCTTGGAACAGGCCCTGATGGTACTTCAGTTCGCTGCCTTTTTTTAGCAATAATGCTATCTGTATCATTGTCTATGTTTTCAGATAGGGACCGGGTTGGGGCCCCTGAAGAAGTAAGTTTATCAGGATTCATGAGTTTTTTTAAGTGGTTCAGTGCCCAGGCTCCCCACCCACCACGGAGCCCAAAGGGACGCCCACTACCCGGCATGCAATAAATGCGCTCGGGAGTGGGACGCCAGGGCTACCCAGACACCATACCCGCACCGCCGCCAGCCTGAATCCTGTCCCTCGGACCATGAGGGTAGGGGCATGGCTTTGACACGGTTGACCCTCGCAGGCGAACCTACTAGCCGATTGATCCTAGCCGGGCCTTCCAGGACCACCCGTCTTGTCGAAGCAGGGGCCAAAGTGGTGTATTGAAGCTGGGCCCCTCAACCACCAGGATCCCCCTTTCCGAATTTCCACGGGTCGCAGCGCACGGCAAACACGCCGGATTCCATTGATGTAAGCCCGGAACCTAGGCTGTGGGCGTTGGATCCCAGTGATGCTAGTCTGGATGTCCAGCAGCGTCACTGGGAGGTCCCCTCACCACGTACAGGTGCCCACGTCGAGGGGGATAGGAAGGGAGGAGGGGTTATGCTATTAGTTAAGAAACGCATAAAATCCAAGGAAGAGAAGCCAGTCGACAGTGCTGGACAGTGCAGTGTCGAGTCAGTTTGGTGTGACATAAGCATTGGGAGATCAAAATTGAGAGTAGGAGTGTGCTATAGGCCTAATGACTCTGATGAGTATAATAAGAAACTGTACAGGGAAACAGAGTGGGCCAGTAAATCAGAGAGTCTTATAATGGGGGATTTTAATTTCCCGGATATTGACTGGAATTTGGGGGCTGGTCACTCACACACTAGAAAGCACTTTGTGGATTTATTGGATGATTGTTTTCTACATCAGCATGTTCGGGAGGCAACTAGAGGGAGGAATACTCTTGATTTGATTATCAGCAGTGATTCTTCATGCATTAAGAATCTGCAGATAAATGAACCACTAGGTGGCAGTGATCACAGTGTGCTGAAGTGGGATTTACTGAAAGAGGTAACTACCATTAGGGGTAAAGGGAAGGGTTATTGCTTCCGTAAAGGCGACTACGATGGACTGAGACAGTATTTAAATTCTATACAGTGGGACCAACTGATGATGTTACCAACAGCAAATTCAAAATGGGAAGCATTCAAAGAACTTATCTTGGAAGCTACTAGGCTTTACATACCAACTAAGAAATATTGTTCAAGGTTTAGGCCAAAATGGATGTCAGATGAACTAATGAGACATATGGCAGAGAAGAAAAATGCATGGGATACATACAAATTAACACGTGACACAGAAGCCTATGATAGATACAAGTTGATCTGTAACCAAGTTACAAAGGAGGTTAGGCAGACGAAGGGACATTACGAGAAATCTTTGGCAAGGAATGCAAAGAAAAACAGCAAAGAGTTCTTTATTTATGTAAACTCTAGAAGGAAGGGGATGAATCAGATTGGTCCACTGGATATCGATGGTTCAACTGTTGATGATCCTGCTCAGGTAGCTAACAAACTAAATGAATATTTTGCATCGACATTCACACATGAGAAGTTATTCAGCGAGGGGAATGCCAGAGGTGTATTCAACTCTGGCAGTAAGCTGGATAATCTTGTAATAACTGAGAGTAATGTGGAGGAAAAATTGTTGAATTGAAACATAAAAAAGGCAACTGGGGTGGACGGAATCTGTCCAGTTATATTACTATATTAAAGGAGGCAGCAAAGGAAGTAAGAAAACCCTTAGCCATAATTATGAGAGCTTCTTTGGACTCAGGAAAGGTACCCATAGACTGGAGATGTGGAAATGTTACCCCAATTCAAAAAGGAGGTTCAAAGGCTGACACAAGTAGTTATAGACCTGTTAGTTTAACTTCTGTTCCAGGAAAATTAATGGAGGAACTGGTTAAAGAAGCACTGCAAGATCATCTAGACAAGACTCCAGTTATAGCTCGGACATGGCATGGTTTGTTAAGGGGAAGTCTTGCCTGACCAGTTTGATTGGATACTATGATGCAGTCACAAAGAACTGGATACAAGGAATAACTTTGATATTATATACTTGGATCTTAGAAAGGCTTTTGATACTGTTGCACATGGAAGACTGCTGCACAAATTGGAGCAGTGTGGCATTGGAGGCAAATTGCTGCTATGGATAAATGGATGGTTGAGGGGGAGAAGACAAAGAGTGGTAATCAATGGACACTGCTCATTGTGAACTAATGTTATTAATGGAGTCCCTCAGGGTTCAGTTGGGTCCATTATTGTTTTCTGTATTTATAAATAATATTGATGATGGTATATCAAGCTTAATGTCCAAGTTTGCAGACAATACAAAGGTTGGCAGGGTTGTTAAGGGCACTACGGACGCTATGCTGCTGGAACAGGATCTGGAAAGGTTAAATAAAAATGAAGTTTAACATTGACAAATGTAAAATACTACATATGGGAAAGAGCAAACCCAGAGCAAAACATCAACACTCTTGTACTACACTGATAGTGGTAGAGAATGAAAAGGACCTGGGGGTAATTGTGGAGGCAGATATGAAGTTCTCTGAGCAGTGTAGACGGGCTGCAAGAGTAGCTCATGGTGTCTTGTCAATGGTATACAGGAAGTTTTCTAGTAGGGATAAGGTGGTGATTATTCCCTTGTATAAGGCAAGGCCTGGAGGCCTCATTTCAAGAAGGATGTAGAGCTGCTGGAACGAGTACAGCGAAGGGCAACAAGATTAGTGAATGGAATAAAGGGGTGCTCTTACGAAGAAAGGTTTAAGTTTTGCAAATCACAGTTTCTGGAGAATACACACCGGTGAGGTGATCTGATAGAGGTGTATAAAGCCTTGAATGGTTTGAGCATGCTCAATGCTGATGGGATTCTTCCTCTTGCTCAGAATAATCACCTGAGAGGGCGTAAATTCAAATTGAGGAAAGACAGATGTAGGATGGATGTGCGGATAGTTGCCTTTAGCCAGCGGGTGGTTGGTTGGTGGAACAGTCTTCCATCCCTTGTCGTGGAAGTTGATAGCCTAAAATAAGTTTAAGGCTCAGCTGGACAGGTATTTCGAACGAACGGAGGGGTGAAATGGAAGTTTTTTTTTTTTTTTTTTGGCTGATGCTGCATAAGCTTGCTTTCTTGCATCATATGCCTCTACTAATGCTGACCGTGTTCCCTGGGGGCGAAGGTATCTATTAGCAGACAATGCGCCATGGCATTGTCCTGCTGATAGATCTGTGAGTGTTTTGAGGAGCACGACGAAGACTTCAAGCTACTCCCTTGGCCACCAAATCCCTAGAATTTTATCGTAACTGAAAATCTATGGGACCACCTCGATCGACACAACAGACGGATGGATCCTCCACCAAGGAACCTACAGGAACTCCGTGGTGCACTTCAGTCTGCATGGTCAGAGATACCCGTAGCTGTTGTTGTTGTTGTTTGGGGTTTAATGGCGCAAAAGCAACTTCGGCTATATTGCGCCTGTTCAAGTTTTGTTATTTCCTGTTATATTGTTACTGATTTAACATATTAGATATGATTAGTTAAGTTTATTAAGCTGAGGTATGATAAGAGTTCACTGATGTTTGACTTTTCTCCCATAATGAGTTCAAGGCTTAATGGCTCATTTGAATGCGATTTGAAAGCTGATTGGCGGGCAAGTTGGTATCGTGGACATTCTATGATGATGTGCTTCACTGTTAGTGTGGTCAGACACTGAGGGCATTGTGGAGGATCGTCTTTCATTAGGAGGTAAGAGTGTGTTAAATATGTGTGTCCGATGCGAAGCCGGGCGAGGATAACCTCTTCATGTCTGTTTGACCGAAAACTTGATTTCCAGGATTTCTGCTGTTGTTTGATTTGGTATAATTTATTGTTTGTTTGAGATTTCCAGGTCTGCGTCCATATATTTTCAGAGGCTTTTCGATTGATGTTTTTAAAGTCATTGAGCGGTATTTTATGCAAGTGAGAATTTTTGTTAGATGGATGTTTTGCTGCATCATCCGCACGTTCATTGCCGAGTATTCCAGAATGTCCAGGAATCCAAGTGAATCTGACTCTTTGTTTGTTTTCCCGAAGGTGTGATAAGGAGGAAAGAATTTTTCTTACATACGGATGAGATGGATGATCTTCTGTCTGTAAAGCATATATTGCACTTAATGAGTCTGTGAAAATAATACTTTTTACGAGGGAAGTTTTGGCAATGTGATCTAGGGCGAGACTTATTGCAAATAATTCAGCACTAAAGATACTGCACTCTATTGGAAGAGACTGTGAGATTATGTTGTTTGGCAATACAACAGCAGCACCAACGTGTGTGGCCGTCTTGGATCCATCAGTATACAGATGAGAATAGTCAGAGAATTGCGTTACATAAGAGGAATGGAGTTGTTTTATATGTTGGCTTGGGATATTGCTCTGTTTCCATTTTATGAGGAACATGTCACAGTCTACTGAACTGATTTTCCATGGTGGAAGGGCTGTGGGGGTATCTTGGTAGATTTTATTCATACTTAAGTTCAATTGTGAGAGTATTTCTTTTAGTCGGATACCTGCAGGTTTGCAGATATTAGGTTTGTTCGTATATAAATTTTCCCATTTCGGTTTATACAGATATTGCCATGTTGGATGTCCAGGAAGGCTTTGAACTTTCGCAGCATAGTTCATAAGAAGAACTTGTCTACGAAGACTGAGTGGGAGTTCATGGATCTCTGTGTATAGGCTATACACAGGTGAGGTACGGAAGGCTCCTGAAATAATACGTAATGCATTGTGATGAATTGGATCTAACCAGTTTAACACACTTTTCCTAGCTGAGGAGTAAATGGGAGAACCATAATCTAATTTAGATCTTATCATTGCACGATAAACATGCAAAAGTGAATATCGATCTGCTCCCCATGTCATGGCTGATACAGCTCGTAGAATGTTTAATTTCTTTAAGCACATTGTACGCAGATATTTTATGTGTTCTAGGAAATTTAATTTTTGATCCATGATTAGTCCTAGTAGCCGGATACTCTGTTTCAGTGGAATTTGTTGATTGCTTATCCTTAGTTCTGGATCAGGATGCATCTTTCGTTTTCTGCAGAAGTGTATTGCCGCTGTCTTTTGTACTGAAATTCGATATCCATTATAGATGGACCAGGATTCTATTTTGTTAATAGCACATTGGAGCTGCCTCTCGATTGTCCGCATATTCTGTGAGTGACATGATATTGTGAGGTCGTCAGCATATAGGTAGGTTTCAATTGTTGCTGGAATAACTTCTGTTACTGGGTTTATTTTGATAGCGAAAAGGGTTGCACTGAGGACTGAGCCTTGGGGGACCCCCTGTTCTTGATTGTATATTAGAGACAGGATATGATGGTAGCCGACTTGAAAAGTTCTTTTAGTCATGAAATTCTGAAGGAACTTCGGTAGATGGCCTCGAAGACCTAATTTGTGCAATTCATGAAGGATACCATATCTCCACGTGGTATCGAACGCCTTTTCAATATCAAGGCATATCATTACAAGGTGTTCGTTTCGGAGAAAAGCATTGCGAATATTTGATTCAGTTTTTGTCATTATGTCTATTGTGGATCTATTTTTCCGAAAACCGTATTGACTAGGACTAAGGAGGTTATGGAAGTCAAGAAACCATGTTAACCGAGCGTTCACCATTTTTTCTAAAATTTTACCTAGACAGCTAGTGAGCGTGATGGGACGATAATTATATGGATTTGAATGGTCCTTCCCAGGTTTTGGAAAGGCCAGTACAAACGAATGTCGCCAAGAGTCTGGATATGTATCCTCAAGGTATATCCTATTATATAGCAGTAACAGCATGTATAAAGCATTTTTATGGAGGTGTTTGATCATTTGATAGTGGATTCCATCCGGACCTGCTGCACTTTCTTTAGATTTAGCTAGGGCTTTATGCAATTCATTTATAGTGAAGGATTGATTGTATGAAATCTCATGAGCTGCATGAAAATTAATTTTGTATTTTTCCATTTGAGCTTTATATGTTTGAAAGATTGGTCTGTATGACGTTGTTGCTGACAATTCCTCAAATGTTTCTCCTAGTAGATTTGCAATTTTTTCTGGATCAGTTATGTCATGACCTTTCCAGCTTATGATCGGTTTAGGGACGGTTGTATATTTGCCTGAAATTTGTCGAATTTTGTTCCATATTATTCTGCTGTCTATATTTCTATTAATTTTGCTTGCAAAAGATATCCAGGATTCTTTCTGAGATTTCCGGCGTATATAGCGTGCTTTTGCTCTGGCTTTCTTATACTTTATGAGATTAGTGGTGGTGGGATACTTTCTGAATTGATTCCAAGCCTTATTTTTTTCTTTCTTTGCTTCCAAGCATTCTTCATTCCACCACTGCTTGTAATGTTTATGAGACTGGTGAGCTGTCTTTGGTATTGCAATGTTTGCTGCAGAAATTATTTGATTTGTGATATGAGTAACAGCATTATTGATATCAGTATGTCTTATGATTTTCTCATCTAAGGAAGCAGCATATTGGTATTTTTCCCAGTTTGCTTTGCAAAATTTCCATTTTATACCTCTTATAGGTTGCTGTACATCATTTGCTAGTAGGTGACAAACAACTGGGTAATGATCACTGCTATAGGGATCATCGGATTGGTATTGGTATTGTTATTTCTGGCGCAAGGGCTACTAGGGCCATATTGCGCCTATCAAAGGTATGGAGTTCAGACATTGTGATTATAGAATCATATCAGATGCGATCATATAGTTGTATCTCTTTGAGGAAGCAGAAAAATTCTTGAAGATTTGCATCATTGCCTATAATATGACGAAGTGTTAAAGGTTCTTGAAGATTTCGTATAATACTGAAAGAGGATATTCGGGCGTCAGTGTATAGTGTACGATCAATGAGAATGTGTTTGATTGTGAGAAAAGCGTTACAGTGCGTACACTTAGGAGGATCGTCTCCTGTGAGTAGATAAAGATGGGTGAGGTGACTGTGACCGATTCGCGCTCTGGACAGGAGCACTTCTTCCCTTCTGCTTGCACGGAAACTGGAAGTCCATAACTGTGGTTCAGATTTTATTTGCAGGAGCTTGTTCTGCGGTTGAGCTTGCCATAGAAGTGTCCACTGTTCCTTACATACATGTCTTATATAGGATCTGTAGTCAATGTATGGAACGTAGTAATTTGTAGATGTTATGTTGGATGATTGTTTTGCTGCATAATCCGCTTTTTCATTACCTGATATCCCCATGTGGCCTGGGATCCAACAAAAGATGACTACTTGCTGTTGCTCTTGGATATGCATCAGCCGAGATTTTATTATTGCTATTACAGGATGTGTTGGCGAGGAGGAATTTTGCAAGGCTATAAGTGCGCTCTGTGAGTCTGTATATATCACAGTTTTTTGGATTGACAGATGGAGGATATTTTCTAAGGCAAGGTTGATGGCCCATAATTCTGCTGTGTAACTGCTGCATTCAGTGGGCAAGGAAACAGAGATGGTGTTATAGGGAAAGACAGCTGCAGCCCCGACTCCACTTTCAGACTTTGATCCATCAGTGTATACTTTTGTAAAATGTGGATAATTTTGTGTGTGAGCAGTATGAAGTTGCTGTATATTGATATTAGCAAGCGAATGTTTTCCCCAGTTTAGGAAATAGCTGTCACAGGATACTTTAATAGAATACCATGGAGGATCTGCACTGTTTGAATTTTTGAAGACTCTGTCAAGATGTATATTCCAGGTTTGCGATAATGCTTGCAATCTGATACCAGTAGGTTGAACTGCTCTAGGTTTGTTTCTATAGTGCATAGAGAACTGTGGATCATTAAGTATTGGCCGAATGGGGTGAGTAGATACACTTTGAATTTTAGCAGCATAATTTAGGAGTAACATCTTTCTCCTGAGTCTGAGGGGAGGTTCATGTGTTTCAATATAAAGGCTTTGTACTGGCGATGTTCTAAAAGCACCTACAGCAATCCTGAGGGCAGAATGTTGAATAGGGGCAAGTCGTGCTAACACGCTTTCCCTAGCGGAATCGTACACCGGGGCACCATAATCAAGGCGAGATCTGATTAGGGCTCTATATAAGTGTAGTAAGGTGCAACGATCTGCACCCCACGATGTAGAAGAGATAACTCTTAGTATGTTCATTTTTTTCTGGCAAACAGTCCGTAGATGATTAATGTGTTCTTTAAAGTTCAATTTATTGTCAAAAATCACACCAAGAAGACGAACGCTGTTCACAACAGTGACAGGTTGGTTTCTTAGGTGTATTTCAGGATCTGGGTGCATCTTTCGTTTGTTACAAAAGTGAATGACACTAGATTTCTGATAAGATAGTCGGTAGCCATTCTGTGTCATCCATAGTTCGATATTATTTATTGATGTTTGAAGTTGCCTCTCAATATAACTCATGTTTTGTGAACTGCAAGAGACCGTCAGGTCATCAGCATAAAGGTATGAATTCACTGTATTGGGAATAACTTTAGTCAACTGGTTTATTCTTATTGCAAACAAAGTTGCACTAAGAACAGAGCCCTGAGGGACTCCTTCTTCTTGTATAAATGTTTTGGAAAGGACTTGCCGGTAGCGAACTTGAAAGGTCCTCTGCTGTAGGAAATTCTGTATGAAGTAAGGTAAGTGACCTCTCAGATCCAGGGAATGAAGATCTCTCAGTATGCCAAAACGCCAAGTGGTGTCAAATGCTTTCTCTATATCGAGACATGCCATGACGAGATGCTTATTTTGAATAAATGCATTCCTAATATTTGTTTCTGCTTTGATCATAAGATCCAGTGATGATCGGTTTTTCCTGAAACCAAATTGATTATCAGATATCATGTTTTGGGAATCAAGGTACCATGTCAGTCTACGGTGTATTATTTTTTCTAGGGTTTTACTTAAGCAGCTGGTGAGAGAAATGGGTCTATAATTATTAGGCATAGAGAGATCTTTCCCTGGTTTGGGTATTGCCAGTACAAAAGAGTGACGCCAGGAACTGGGGAATGACTGTTCCATGAAGATGCGATTATAGAATGTCAGAAGGGAAGATAGCGATTTATTATCTAGATGTTGTAGCATTATGTTGTATATTCCATCAGGGCCAGCAGCGCTGTTCCTTGCAGTGGATAGAGCCTCTTGAAGTTCTAGCATAGTGAGTGGTTGATTGTACGGTAGAGACGATTTGGTTCTGAAATTAAGCTGGAATTTTTCAGCTGAAGTCTTAATCTTCTGAAAAGATGGTTCGTATGCCGTTGATTGAGATAACTGTGCAAATACTGCGCCTAGGGCATCTGCAATCTCTGCAGGAGTAGACAGTTCTAGCCCATTCCAGGTGATAAGTGGGGAGGACAATGGGTGAAATTTTCCATTTAATTGCCCGATTTTTTTCCATATAATTCTGACGTCAGTATTTTTATTAATTTCAGTTGCGAATCTAATCCAAGAGTCTTTTTTTGCTTTCTTCCTAATATGTCGGGCCTTAGCTCTAAGTTTTTTGTAGTTTATCAGATTAGCAGTGGTAGGGTATTTGCGGAACAAGTTCCAAGCACGGTTTTTTTCTTTTTTTGCATTTCTACAGTCCTCATTCCACCAGTAGTTTCTGTTTCTACGGATGCTTGTCTGTGTTTGTGGAATGGCAATAGATGCAGCTACTAGGATCTGTTTTGTAATATGGTTGGCAGCCTTGTCAATTGGATGATATTCAATGGTCTGGTTGTCAAAGGATACGTGGGAAGCATATTTTGTCCAATCTGCCTTAGAAAATTTCCATTTTGTGCTGGTTTCTGAAGTTATGCAGAGTGAAGTTTGTATTTTACAGATTATTGGGTAGTGGTCACTACTGAGTGGATCGTCCAGAGCAGTCCACTCAATATTAGGAAAGAGGATAGGAGAGCAGATGGATAGGTCCATTGCAGAGACTGATCCGGTTGGGAGATGGAAATATGTTGGTGAGCCTGTATTTAATATGGTTAGATTTTGTCTGTCGACAAGCATTTCAATGAGCTGTCCTCGGGCGTCTATGTTCGGAGATCCCCACAATGGATTGTGTCCATTGAAATCGCCCAGTAAACAGAATGGGGTTGGCAGCTGCATAATGAGATCTTGAAGTTCTTGAAAGGTACAAGGATAACTGGGTGGCAGATAGATAGAAACTAGTGTTAGGCTAATGCCAATCGCTATTCGCGTGGCAACAGCTTCAATCGTAGTTTGTAGCGGAATGCATTTACAAGGGACTCGTGAATCTACGAGTATGGCTACCCCTCCATGAGCATTTGTGGTTGTAGGTCTGTCTTGCCGAAAGAGAGTATAATTTTTTATCGAGGGAGACAACTGAGGTGTTAAATATGTCTCTTGTAAGCAGATTCCAATTGGATTATGGTTCATGATTATTTCGTGGATGTCGTCAATATTGCTGCGAAAGCCTCTGCAATTCCATTGTACGACGTTTTTCATTGTTTGGATTTATATGAAGTAGCTGCATCTGTCTGTTTTTTGGAGATCTGTTTCAGGCGGTCAGCTTTCATTTTCTCTCTCTTTGAAAAAACAGGTCTGGTTTCTATTTCGTCTTCTGGATGAATTTCCAGAATGGTTTCATTTTCTTCTTGATTGCAAGCCTCATTTGTGTCCATAGCAGAAGAGGATTCAGCATGCTGTTTATTAATGGGGTCAGAATTTTCTCTTTGAGCAGGTCTTACGGAAGCTGAAGCAGCAGCAGGTGGTATCGTGACTGGAGTGTTACTAGATCTGGTTGAAGTCTGTTGCTTTGAGGACTGTGGTACTGAAGAGAGTATAGATCGTGCCCATTCAGAAATAGAAATGTTTGGTGGGATTGATGTTTCAGTCTGAACGGATATTGTGTGAAATCTTTTGGTAGCATCAGCATATGTATGTTTTGGTATCAGTTGTTGTATTTGTTTTCTTGCTTCTGAAAATGAGACTTTTTTTTCTACCTTGTATTTCTGGATTTTCTTTTCATACTTCCATTGGTCACATGTCTTAGAGAAGGCTGGGTGGTTACCTTTGCAGTTAGGGCAGAGTGAGGACTGTGATTTGCAATCAGCTTGGGCATGCTCCTTCGAGCCACAGTTAGGGCATACCGCATCACTTCGACAGACTGTTTGAGAGTGTCCGAATTTCTGACATTTATAACATCTTAATGGGTTTGGAATATACGGGCGAATGCGGCAATTCAGATACCCAGCTTTCACCGATGTTGGTAGGTTTGGTGAACTAAATGTCAGTATGATGCTGCGAGTTTGGATAAGTTCTCCATCCTTCTTCAGCATAATTCTTTTCGCCTGTATGACCTTCTGATCTTGCAATTCATTTACAATTTCCTCCTCTGAGACATTCATTAAGTCCCATTCTGAGATGACACCTTTGGAGGTATTGAGTGTAGCATGTGGTGACACCGTGACTGGAATTCCACCAAATGTGGATATTTTCAGAAGGGAATCAGAGTGTTTGGAGCTGGTGGTCTCAACCAGTAGGTCGCCAGATTTAAGACGTCTCACCATTTTCGGGGAACCTGCTACACTTTCCAGACATTTCTGAATGAGAAATGGAGATAGATTGCCTATGGCTTGATTTGTTAAAGAATGCAAGATCAGAAACGTTGGATGTTCTATTCTGCAAGCATCCGTCTTCAGTCTCTTTCTGGTGTTTTTGTCATCATCGGGATGGTGCAAATCCATTGAATTAGGATTTGCTGTCTGGATCGGGGGAAAGTTGTCAAAATCCATGTTTTGCTCCTTTTGGCCCTGGGGGTTTGCTTTACCACCCAGGTTTCCGGCCCCGCCACGGGGAGGCAGGAGCAGTGCCACGAGGTGACCAAGCGGCTGTGTTAGTAGTTAGTACTAATAGAAAAGGAAACAGAAAGGTGATTTTCCTTTCTGGGCTTCTGCCTACCTCTTGTAGTGCGAGAGAGCTACTCTAATATATATAAATTAAGAAAACGGTGTTTGAAACTAAAATATAAACTGATTGCTTAAATTCTCTTTTTAGAAAACGCTTTCAGAGACGCACTATAATCGCTTGGCCACGGAACGCTTGGCACCCGGGGCCGGGATCATCGGAAACAGACCAGTCAAGGAGAGGAAAGAGAGCTGGGGAACAGATGGTGAGATCAATTGCAGAGGTAGTCCCTGTTGGTAAGTGGACATGGGTGTGAGTACCTGTGTTGAAGAGTGTTAGGTTCCTATTATTTATAAGTTTTTCAATCATCTGTCCTCTTTTGTCTGTATGAAGTGATCCCCAGATGATATGATGCCCATTAAGGTCCCCCATCAAACAAAAAGGAGATGGTAATTGTTCAATTAAATCCTCAAATTCTTGCAGTGTATACGCATGATTAGGTGGAAGGTAGAGAGAAATCATAGTCAAGGAAATTCCAGTCACGATGCGTACTGCGACTGCTTCAAGGGGTGTTTGTAGCTGAATATGCTTGGATGGAACATTAGAGTCAACAAGAATGGCGACTCCTCCATGACCTGTATTGGTTTTTCGGTCTTGCCTATATAGATTGTAGTTCTTGATTGAAATACTTATGTGCGGAGTTAGGTTTGTTTCTTGCAAACAGATACTTGCAGGAGCATATACGGAAATTAGATCTTTGATATCGCTTAGATTACTTCGAAAGCCACGACAATTCCATTGTAGAAGTGTACGCATTATTTGGGTTTAGTGCTTGATTCAGATGACGTACGATGAGCTGCTTGTTTTAATCGATCTGTTTTGATTTTTTCTTTTCTGGGGAAGCTTGGTCGGCCACCACTGTCCATGTCATCATTTGCATAAAGTTCCAGAACTGGTTCATCTTCTTTCTAATTTTCATCAATATCCATAGTGTCAGTATTTTTTTGTGTTTTTTCTACAGATTTGGTGGAATTTGTACTGCTTGTTGGTGTTGGATCTTCAGCATCTGGTGGGATTACAATGGGTGTATTAATTGCCTGGTCAACTTTTTGTTTTGTTTGTAGAAGAAGATTACGTGCCCAATCTGCTATTGAGATGTTAGGTGGGACTGTGATGTCAGTCTGTATTGCAATTACCTTTGTTTTCTGCACTGTAGTTGCTGCTGCTGCTGCATATGATCTCACTGCTGGAGGTAGTGGTATCTGCTTTTTGGCTTCTTGATATGTTATCTTATGTTCAGTTTTATATTTTTGAACTTGCTTTTCTCTTTTCCATATATTACAGTCTCTGGAATAGGCAGGGTGGTCTCCTTTGCAGTTTGGGCAGCGAGGAGACTGTGTATTGCATTCTTTACTGGTATGTTCTTTTGAGCCACAAGTGGCACAAATAGCTTGTCCTCTGCATACTGTTTGGGAATGGCCATATTTTTGACATTTGAAGCATCTTAATGGATTGGGGATGTATGGTTTTACCTGGCAATTCAGGTACCCGGCTTTGACTGATGATGGTAGAGTTGGAGTACTGAAAGTAAGTATGATGGTGCGGGTTGGAACGAGGTTTCCATCCTTTTTAATAAGGATTCTTTTGGCATGTGTGACATTCTGGTTTTGTAGCTCTTGTACGATTTCTTCTTCAGAGCTATTTAGGAGGTCCCATTCCACGATAACCCCTTTAGATGAATTTAAAGTGGCATGTGGAGTGACTTTGATGGGAAACCCTCCAAAAGTTTTGGTTTCAAGAAGAAGCTCAGAATGTCGATGATTTGTCGTTTCTATCAGAAGGTCGCCTGATTTCAAGCGGCGAACCATTTTCGGTGGACCAGCTATACGTTCTAGACACCTCTGTATAACAAAGGGAGAAAGTTTACTAACTGGTTGGTCTGATAGGGAATGAACAATTAGAAAGAGTGGCGAGATGGTTTTGGTCACATCTTTCTTTTGTCTTTTGGCAGTAGATGGATTAAGATCATCTTGCTGCCGATTGTGATCAGTTTGATCCATAATTCCAGGAGAAGCCTGGTTTGTGAAGTCCATTGTTGCTCCTTTTAGCCCTGAAAGGATTATTTTTCCTTTCAGGTTTCCGGCCCCACCACGGGGAGGCAGGAGCAGTGCCACCTAGTGACCAAGC
Organism: Mastigoproctus giganteus; assembly: GCF_048544385.1. Lineage (NCBI taxonomy): Eukaryota > Metazoa > Arthropoda > Arachnida > Uropygi > Thelyphonidae > Mastigoproctus > Mastigoproctus giganteus. The sequence continues at coordinate 177,179,270 of NC_143585.1, forward strand.
GGCTGGCGGATTAGTTTGTTAGTGAGAAAATGGATAATTATCCTAAAAAAGAAAGGTGATTTTCCTTCCTGGGTTCTACTTAAAATCTGCTAAGTGAAGAACCACTTACAATGAACTGAGAATAAGAGCGGCTAGAAATGAAAGAGAACAAAATCACTTGGAAGGATCACTTTATAATTCGCTTAAGAAAATCGCTTGGTCCCTATCGCTTGGCACTTGGGGCCATACCCGTAGCAACCATCCGCGGACTTACTGAGACCGTCCCACTGCAGCTGGCTGCAGTGCATGCTGCGAAAGGCGCATATTGTGGATTCTAGGTAGGTGGTCATAGTAATGTGACTGGGACATGTATACAACTAATTAATCCCACTGCGTCCATTTTTTTAAACTCTCTTGGCTGATCGATGTTCAGGATTTCATCCCTGAAAGCTTCGTTTTGAAATGCGCACACCAGACAAAAACAGGTCACGCGCGTTAGTTTTCAATGAATAATATGTAAACATTCCTTATCGATAATCACTTCATGAATTGTTATTAGTAGGGATTCAACTAGACCCCTTAAATAGTTTATATTAATGACAGGCCATTCTCAAACAAATTTCACCGGTCACTCAAACGGGTTTCGTGCATTGTGAAACCTGACTGAATCTGATTCAATTTGAGTTAAAAGCAACGCAGTAGGTTCTCTGCGGAATTTCCGAGCCCTTCCATTCCTCAGTGTTCTTCGTGGCAGTTTAAAAAGTAGAGGTCCCCGCGAACAGGACAGTTGTCATCTAGAACACAGAAGGATCGAAACGAGTGATCACAATGATCATCCGGGATATTTGTAGAACCAGCCCGATTGAGCCTGTTTGGTATTTGAAGTAGGGAACCCAGTTCATTATAATTAAAAACGTGTCCCAAAGCATCACTGACCCACCACCAGCTTGTACGACACCGGGCAGACGTTTCATGCACACGTGACCTCGGTGAACTCTGTATCTGCCATCATCATTACGGTACATGCATTTACGGTACCTTGTATTTGTCAGACCAAATTACCGCTTCCAATGAACAGTCTGTTTTTGTGCCTTTCATCAAATTCTGTTCGTAGCGTTCTTTCCGAGATATGATGAGGTCACTGCTTAACGGTTTACGGCAGTTCTGTTTGGAACCATTTTGCATTTACTAGCGATGTGCATCGCTCTCCACGACTAAGTAGGGATCGCCGTAGCCGAGTGGTGAAGCACACGAGGGTACATAACTATACGTGACTGCTCGACTGAAATTTTCCTTAACAATTCCATGTGGTCGTCCCGGCGTACTTTCATTTTATAGTAATTTTATTTAGAGGTGTGGTGTTAAAAAAGTCCAGTCTGCGTACTTCGTTAATTAATAATCGAGTTCTTCTTCTTCTGCCTAAAAGTAAACTGGAGTGACTCTGTCTGTTAACAGATTTTAAAGTAATTTTATTACTTTCATAAATGAAGACGTCGTTATACTTCAGATTATGGCTACACCTTTGGAGGATGCGGCTTCTTTTGCTTGAATCCCTCCCGGATTTACTGGCATAAACTAACCTAACCTTTTTCACTAGCCAATTATGAAAGTCTATCAAAAACCGCACACTTCTTTTACTTGAATTCGTCCCGAATTTGGCTATGCTCGCAACACGGTGTCAAAAGGTGTGCCAATAATCTGGAGTTCAGCAGAAGACGTTTTATTCGACTTATTTAAGTCAATTTAGCGTCGCTGACACAAAGATAAGAAAAGCAAATGAAAACAGGCACGGATCCCAACCGAAGACCAAATGCCAACCTTTTCACGTAACAGCGCATGCATTTTCTGGGCCGGCAGAAGCTCGTGCGTGAGGTACGCGTGTTTGGCAGAACGGCTGCTGGCAGTCGAGACGACCAAATTGAAATGACCAGGGGCCAAATTTCATTCGGCCCACGACCATTCATTCAATAACGGTTAGTAAAAAGAAGTCATTTTGATCAGCAGGTGAAATAGAAATGAGGAAGAGTATTGGTTAGCAGCAGTGGGGGAGAACGGCTTCTGGTAACAGTTACTTTGGTTCAAATTGCGTTTTCCCTGGAAGTGTAGCTACCATCACCATTACTATATTTATGCGAGAACCGTTCGGTATTCATCCCTCGAGAGTTTTTCTGATTATAAACTGAATGAAATTATATGAGCATCCCCTCCACCATTACGCTACGCAATGAAATTTCCAGCTGTACTCCACGCAACAAGTGCAGTGAAATGCAGAATTACAAATAATTTTTAAATGTCAGATTGCAATATTCTTCCATAATGATCTCCAGAAGTGACTGTTTCTTCGAGTTGCGAGGACAGTCGGATTTAGTCGAGTGGCCTTTACCCTCGCATAGCGCTGTTAAATCGACGGGTTTTTACTGATTTTTGCAGCGGACTTAAAAGCATTAAACTCCCAAGAAGTTTCATCATTTCGGATGTCTTAAGTGCAGGAGATTGCGCGACAAGTTTTTTTTTTTTTTTTTTTTATCACTTCATTTTAATACTCGCAACTTCGGAAGATTCCGCGTTTTCTTTCTTCGGCTTAAAAAAAAAATGATCGCAAAGTGAAATTTGCAAAGAACGATACCTTCAGTCCACGTGACATCAAATGCAATAAAACTTCCGTTGTATATATGTGATCTTTATTGTAAGGTTCGTAGGTACACGCAGGCACCCTACCTTTACAAACCCGTCACAGCACTAAGCCACGGGTTAACAAGCGGCAGCTTGTTAACCCGTGGCTTAGTGTTTCAATTTGTTCAACTCCGCCTCGTATCTCTGTGAAATGTAACCTCGACGGAAGCTTGGGAGTGGAGCAGAGTGCTGGTTGAGGGATTCTCTAGCACACGGTGTCCCAAATGTTGGGCGCCGAGATTCTTCCAGCGATCATTTCGATGGTGAAGATTAGTCTTCTTTCGTTCATTAAGTCACATGAGAGGATAAATGAATAGCATACAGCGGATAGTAACGAACGGGCCTGGTGTACTGGGGTCCATGGTTGAGAAAACAAATATACGTATAATTATAACCCAGTTTAATGTAAAATATACTAATAGTAACAGGCAGTAGCTTTCGAGACTAACGAGTCTCTTTATCAACAAAATACAAATACAACGGATTTACGTATATTTGTTTTCTCAAGCGTACAGCGGATTGAATTTAGTTAAAAATAAAATACAATAACAATTAAAACAATAAAATAAATTAAAATAACACGTGACAGTTTTCTTGAATTCAAGTTTCCCCGAAATTCTTGCTGAGCCCGAGCGATCTCACATCAGTTGATGGTTGTGGAACACGCGCAGATCCAGGATGCACCGTCTGCACTTTTTGTCATCCACGATTTTGCACAGGTCGGCGTCCAAGGACTGAGCTAGATGGAGCTTCTGATAAGGGAGGAACCGATCTTTAAATGTAACATGTGGACATGTGTATATGTAATGGGCGGCTCCTAGAACATTTGTTCAACTCCGCCTCGTATCTCTGTGAAATGTAACCTCGACGGAAGCAGTGGGAGTGGAGCAGAGTGCTGGTTGAGGGATTCTCTAGCACACGGTGTCCCAAATGTTGGGCGCCGAGATTCTTCCAGCGATCATTTCGATGGTGAAGATTAGTCTTCTTTCGTTCATTAAGTCTGCGAATCTCTTTAAATTAAGCGGTTTGGCCATCGGTGTTTTGTGAAATTATGGTATGAGATGACACTTCCAGGTAGTCCACTTTAGGAGCCAGTATTCCGCGGCAGTCAATGGTTTGATTGTTGTGTCTGCGGCCGAGCCCCACAACTCTACCCCATACAGTATATCTCTGAAGATCATCGTCCTGATATACGTTCCATTGACCCTACAGGAAACCTGTAAAGAGAGAAAACAAAACTCGCCACCCACCTGCAGCAGGTCTGGCAGGATAGGTGGTCAGAATCCACAAAAGGGGAATAACGAGGAAATTTCTGGCTGATGTCGGAAGATCATACCCAAAAGCACCATCATGGTTTCACCATGGACTGTACACTACGTATCTTTTAACAGGTCATGGGGCCCTGAACGCCAAACAAAACAATTTTAAATTAGTGAACAATCCCTGCTGTGTCTGTGGGGAAGTGGAGACATGGTCTTACATAATGTACAACTGTGAAAACTATGAGGATCTCCGCTGCCTCCTGATGACAAAGCTCACTTACTTCCCTCGCGACAAGGAATCAAACCTGTTGGACTCGCAAGAGGAGTATAAGGAGTTGACAAAATTCACCCAGGGACTGTTCACCCGAAGAAGGACACTTATTGCTGTCTACAGGGATCAAGAACAGGCACCACGACTAAACTAACCATCTTTGGACCCAACGAAACTGGCTCTCACCCAGATACAAGACCTTCCTTTGGGACTCTATAGAATTTTTTTTTTTTTTAAGCCACGCTCCCTTGCGAGGCCCTTTGCCTCCACTCCCCGGGCGGGAGGGGGAGGTGACTTCTGGTCTCCTCCTCCCCTCGCTGCCCCTCTCTTCCCTCTGGTGGGGCATGGGCCTGCTCCACTGATTTGGGGGTCATCTTCTCTATAACCCCTTATTTCTGTCTTTTCCCCCAGCCTTCAATGTTCCCCTACCCCCTCTCTCTCTCTAATTATAATTACTAGTGTCTGAAGCATTGTTAAATTGCTTGAGCCCTACACCCTAAAACTTAACAACATTTATTTGCATAAATAGTACTTCTTTTTTGGCTGACCCATAATTATAACGTTTTTTTTTTTTTGTTTTTTTTACTATTATTTAAAAAATATATATTATTATTTATTTTATTTTATTTTTTATTTATTATTATTTTATTTATTTATTTTTATTATTATTTTTTAAGGCCCTAGCCACTGAAATCTCAGGAAATTAGGTAGCAGGACCTGCCAGAGTAAATAACTATAATAGTGGTGTACCTGGTCTGCCTCCACAAGGCAGAGTGTGGATAACATTGGGTCCCATTAGGGGCCCAGCGGCTAAATGACCAGAGGAACAACGGTACACGACACTACACATACAAAATCCATACACTTGAAACTTCTGGCATTGACAGTGTTCTGTTTCACACCCACAATGTATAGCACGCGGAGATGGGGGGAAACCCCTGGTGCCGTTTGACACTAAACACACTCTACACGTTCTTATCAGATTGGTGTTATGAATATGTAGCAAGTGCTGCTTGGCAATCCACCGTTTCTTGTTGAATTTTGCACAGAGTTCTTCAATGTGATGGGAAAATCTTAATTTTCGATCAGAGGTCACAACCAGGTCTTTCTGCTTTTGGACGAAAGGGATCAAGACTCCGTCTATCGCAGGCTGAATTATGGTTGGTGTGGGTTTCAATGAGAAGACCATGATGGCGGATTTTGCAGGATTAACTTGCAGGTCAAATCTCATGAGGTACTGCTTTATTTCTGATAAAGTCTTGTTGATGGTTGCTGTTGTGTCTACTGCTTCATCGGTCGATTTTATTTTTGTTAAGAGCTTCGAGTCATCCGCATATGATGACATATCTGGTCTGTTGTGTACTAGCGGGTTAATTATGGCTGTGAAAAGAATTCCAGACAGGATCCTCCCCCCCCCCTTGTGGCACCCCTGCTTGTATTTGCCTAGTATACGTCTGCTTTTCCATGGACATATTGATAGTTCTATTCTGAAGAAGAGATGTCAGAAACTTCAATACTTGGCCTGTGATATGATAGAAATTTTGAAGGAGCTCAAGAAAAGCAGAGATATTGACACTATCGAACGCGGCTTGTAGATCCAGGTATGTGATAGCAATTTCTTCTTTCTCCTCAAACGATCCAAGGATGGCATTGGTGGTCATAAGCAGATTGCTAATTGTTGATCTGTCCTGCTACGCATAATGAATTTGATGTGGCCTGTGAGGAGGATGTGTGTGGTAAGCGATTTCAGTACTGTTTTCTCAAGCAGCTTCAGTAAACAAGGAGCGAGAGATGGGTCTAAAGTGCTTGGCTTCAGTTGGCTGGGAGACCTTTGGGAATGGCCTGGCGGAATACACATTCCATGCTGGAGGAAAAAATTCTCCTTTTAATATGTTATTAAAATTTTTAAGAGGGGATCAATTACAAATGGACTCAAACATTTTATTATAAACTGTGGAACTTCGTCAATCCCTGCAGTACCAGTTGCAGGCAATTGATTAATTGCAGATATAAGGTCGTGTCTTGTGATTAAGATGGTTGCAAGTGCATCTCTGGGCACATCATTATCAAGCAGAGGAATATCACTGGACTCATGGTTACCTCGCTGAAATCGTGCAATAAAGCCCATCCAGACATCAGGATCGAGCTCTGAGGAGAGATCACAATGTTTCTGTGGGTATGATGGGGCGCCCTTACATATTGTGACTTCAACGTCGTGTTTTATGGCTTGAGACTTGAGTCGATTGAAGCTTGCTCGTATTTTAGAGTAAGCAATTCGGTCAGGGATTTGTCCTGTTCTTTTCCATTGCTTGTAGAGTTGCTGTTTAATCTTAAAGCTGTTGCTGAGCTCAGCGTTCACCATCCTCTCGTGCGTTCCGAGATCCTTATTTTCTTTGATGCTGCAAATTTGGAAATTGTGACGAGCCAGCTAGTTAACAGATCCAAGGCAAGTTGGTTATCACCCTGCTGAAGTGCATTCCAAGGAATTGCAGTGGCTGCTTCTAGTCATTTACTAGTGTTGATTAATTTCGGGCTGGTTATTACCTTTGTGTAGACCCTAGTCGAGACAGTGTAGTTTGGAGTCGGAAAAGACATGTTAATGAAAATTGGCATATGATCAGATTGAAAGGCAGTTTCTGCTATTGAATCAATTTCACAGTCGCTTGATGATAGCACAAGATCAAGATAGTTGCCACCCTTTGTCGGGAGCTGATTGATTAGATAGATTCCTAATGGATGAAGGTCATTTAGCATTCTTGACTGCTGATGCACAAGTTGAGGAAGGCGCCTCCGTAGCCAGGTGGGAAGGAACAGCAGTGCGTAGCACACGTTTCTTGATTAGACCGGGGTTCGTGCCCGTCACCACCAAATACGGAGGATGCGGAAAGGTCAGGGAATAACCACCGTATATCCCGGAGCAATATGGCCTTAGTTACTAATGCTCCAAACAACACAAGTTGAGTGGATAAGTTGAAGTCTCCGCAGATTATGTGCCTTGCCGATGGACGAAGCCCATGAATGAGCCAATTAGTTATCTCATCGATGGTTTCAGCATTGGGTCCTGGGGTGTATAAATAACTGCAATATCAATGCGGGCTGATTTAAATTGGCATGACGCAATTAGTCCTTCGAACTTATTAGAATGGCTTTTGTATTTCTTTATTACAACCATGTGTGATGTTTTATAGAAAAGTCCCACTCCACCCCTATCTTTTGTCCTGTCTGGAGCAAAGAATCATATTATAACCAGCCGAAACTGCAACTGGAAAATCTAGAATTGTACCTGGCAAACTTCGATCTAAAAATCAACCCACTGAAGTCTGCTCAGGTTATATTCTCCCTTAAATCCATGCCCACAGAACTCAACGTTTCACTCTCAGGGGTACGAATGCCAAACGCACCCTCGCACACAGACCTTGGTGTTCTGTTTGACCAAAAGATGTCCTTTGTCAACCAGATCGACAAAATCAGTACCAGATTTTCTCGTCTATGGTGGATCTCAAAGTGGCAGCTGCTACACGTCCGACGTCCTGTCACTGTTAAAAGGTTCATAACCTCCACCGTCTACCCCGCCATTCTGTACGGTGAAGAAATACGGGCCTCTGCTGCACATACAAACCTCAAGCGGGTGTACACCGCTGAATACTGGCTACTGAAATGGGCCAATAAAAAGCTTCGTCTACCTCCCGCTACCACAACCACCACGATGGCACAAGCATTCGACATCCCGAGGATGAAGTTCCTGATCGTGGAAAAGAGGCTGGTCTTCACAGCCAAACTCATCACGGGCCAGATATCATCTCCAAATATTTGGAACGCTTGCTCTTGGAGGATTCCACAGCCAAGCCTAAGGTCGGTACCAGCACTCGTGGTACCATCACCCGTGGCTTGTACTCACTGAGAGATTTCTTCCCAAGCAGATGCTCGCTGCCCTCAACCGTGTGGACGCCGACATCGACAGCATAATAAGTAAGAAGAAGGACAGACACAACTTTATCAAAGCCCTTGAACCCTGATATATTGCCAAGTTGTATTTATTTCTCTATTTGTGTCTAGCTATGTGTTTTTATGCTGTATTTATATTTATTTTGCATTCATCATCGGTATTTTGTAGCCTTTTTGTATGTGTTCGCTGTATTTTGTAGCCTTTTGTATTTGTACGCCGCACGTATCTTATCTGTATGTGAACCCCTGGCATTCGTCGCCGTGATGGAATATTGTGCTGTAACTCTGCTTCACAATAAAGATTTATTTAATTTAAAATTCTCTTCATTATGGTCAAGACAAGTTTCTGTTATGCAAAGCACATCATAATTGTGTGAGAGTAAAAGCTCTTCTACAGTTTCGAGCTTATTACGGATGCTACGGGCATTCTGATAGAAGAGGGCCAGGCTATTACATCTGGGGATCTTCCTTAGTACTTTTTGCCTCTGTGGTCTGTTTCTTTCTATTCTGGAGATGTCTCTTTGAGATATTCTCACAGGAATTGTGTATTGTCTTCCATCCACGATTTCCGTACTGAGTCAGCTAGTTGGGTTACCTGTACCCTTAATGTGATCATGCAGTATTTCACTGTGCTGCTGATGCCTTAAGGCGGGGGATTGAAAAAAGGGCCTGATGAGGAGCTCTCGAGGCCAGGCAGATGGCTGAATCAAGATTTTGTATTGTTGTTGGAGACGAACGATTTCCTCTCGAATAGAAATCGAGACATCTCCAGAATAGAAAGAAACAGACCACAGAGGCAAAAAAGTACTAAGGAAGATGCCCAGATGTAATAGCCTGGCCCTCTTCTATCAGAATGCCCTTAGCATCCGTAATAAGCTCAAAAACTGTAGAAGAGCTTTTACTCTCACACAATTATGATGTGCTTTGCATAACATTATAGTTGTTGGAGAGGAACGATTTCCTCTCGGATTAAACGGATGGCGGTTCGATGCTAATCTTCGAAGCGTTTCACAATTTGGGAGGAGGACTACCGTTGAAAATAATTTGGTGCAGAATTCCAGGACGCGAAAACTACCATTCTGGCAGATCTGCCATGATGGTGGAGAGTTTGACACGATTGTTAAGCAGTACGTTTGGAGGGAAGTTCGCAATTGAATAGGGGTCCTTTATAGTCTAAAAGAGGAATTAAATTTTATTTGGCAACTTATTGCGGATTATTTACGTTATCTGGAATGCATTACTTTTAATTTTAATAAAAACAACGGCTTCATTTTAAGAAGTGCAGTTGAGTACTTCTTAAAATAAATAAATTCTTCCTCTTAATGCGGTAGCACTTTTTCCCGAGGTCAACACAGAAATTTATGCGAACAATAAAACAGGTATGTTTACTGGCTAGAAAATATACAGGGTGACCAAAAATATCACGTTCACTTTCAACAGCAACTTTTCGCCGTGTATTTTAAGAATGATAACTCTCCGCGACTCGAATTCGCTTGTGATTGCGGCTGACCTTCCACGTCTTGACTTGTCGTCCGCTGAATCAGTTTAGAGTTAATCCTGAATGGCTAATACTGCCTACGATTACGAGATAACTACGCGCACTTTGTCCTTACTAGCTAACGGTTCCGGTCACGACCGAGGGTTCTGTAGTTAAGCTTCGCAGCCACGAGCTTCGGAAACCGAACACTCGAAGGGGTCACCAAAGCACTTGCGACCAACTACGTTAATATGAAGACGAGCCATACAAGGGGACGGGGCGGAGTTCGAATAAAGTTAACAATACCTGGAGATTCTTGATTTTCACGCTGCCGACCACACACGATGTAGTTTTAAGGAGAACAAATCAATTTGCGATGCCTAACCTAACTCTTTAATGAATTTGCTCTTCGGCAGCGTTTCGATATTCTTTTTAATACGACAGACATCGCGGATTCATCGCGGCTGTGCTTGCACGTTTCCCTGCGCAACGGTCAGGGAAATAATCGCACGCATTCGCAGCCACCCTAAAATAATCGTGCGACGATATTTAGAGTTCTTTGGCAGCCACACGTTCCCAGTTACACGAATCCTCGCATCGTATCAAAAGCTACTTCCGAATTGCAAAGTCATTACACAACACACAAAGTAAAAAGTCGCCCAAACACTGCCGTTTCGGCAAAACTAATCTTCCTTCGGTATTCCCATTTGGAACACGCAGACCCAACTGGGACCACGGCGTATCGACACTTCTGGCGCGGAGCACTTTCGCTGTTCTTCCGGATGCCTTCCGCTAACATTCGCCATTTTGATGTCCTTGACAGGGCCGATGCCATTCGGGGTGTTCGCGCAGCACTCTGAATTAGATGGGACTACCAATGACCACTACGCAAGCCCAAGTCTCTGGAACTCACACCATCGTAAAAAAGCCATCGAATGGGTCGGAGCTTCTGAAGAGGAATTCTCGAATCCGAGTCAACAGTAGTACTCCTCTTAGTAGTGCCCACCTGAAGGAAACACGAGGTTTTGTTCCAAGAACGTGACCCAGCAAGACACGCCACTAACCGTAATGAAAAGAGAAATCCCAGTCCCTCGACTATTTCAGTCACCTCCCCCCTTGTAAGTGAAACGGGACAAGTGCTAAGGGAAATAAGATAAATACAAACGATAAACGTTTCAAGTGACGTGAGCTTTGATCTTAATTCAAAAAAGGAAATGGGAGAAGAATTTACTCGCAGATATGAAAAATCAATTTAATCGCCTGAAATCTGAGGCAATCAATTTATACGTTAACCGTGAGCTGGCTAAAGGAAAAATTCCATACCAGAAAGTGAACCCTCATTTTCCTTTACAACTTGATCCTGCATTGTGGCTCGATTTCGTCACAAGATTTAACCGTAATCATATGCCAAACTCAGATCTAGCTCTACTAACAGAGCCCATCCAGCAAGAAGTGTTGAACAACATTCAGATTACAAAACAACAGCTGATCTTAGCCATCAATTCTCTATCTGCCTCGTCAACCACCGGTGATGATGGAGTTCCCCAATTCATGCTCAAATGTCTAAGTCCGTACATTATTCAGCCACTTTTAATAATCTTCAACCAGTTACTCTCGAACAAAATTTTCCCACAGCAGTGGAAAAACTATCTCGTCAAACCTTTAGCCAAAGTTCAGTCGCCATCGAAACCTAAACACTTCCGACCCATCTCCAACTCCTCCAGCCTGCTGAAGCTCCTGGAGAAGACCTTACTCCCCATCCTCACTAAGCAGATCTTGCCCAGTAATCCAGCCCAAATTCACTACTCCCTTCCAAACAGATCAACGATCACCAATCTGCTAGCCACCACGAATACTATCTTGTCAGCATTGGAGAATAGGCAGGAACTAGCTGTGACTTACTTAGACATTGAGGCTGCATTTGATGCCGTCCAAGTAAACCAACTTCTCACTCTCCTGGAATGCCACTTCCAGATCACAGGGAACATATTATGCTTTCTCTCCTCTCTTCTGAATAACAGAGTTATAAAGCTTCATACAGGAGATCGCACCCTTACTAGATCCGTCACCGCAGGAGTCCCACAAGGAGGGGTCCTTTCGGGCCTTCTGTTTTCATCCATTATCTTCCCACTGGTTGCACATTCTCGATGTCTACTGAGCTATGCGGACGATATCAAGATACTCACTCCCATCATCCCCGGTCAAGACCTAGATCTGGTAAAAGTGGAAATTAACAACACTCTCACCACAGTCACATCTTACCTCTGCCAGTTTGGGCTCAAGATCAATCCTGCTAAGTCCGAATTCATGGTGTATTCATTGAAGCAAACTCTTTCTTCTCTCCAGCCTTCGGTCGGCAACACCCTCATCCCAATTGTGTCCAGCCATCGTGATCTGGGCGTTGTATTCGACCCAAAACTTCGATTCAACGCCCACATGGATATGCTCCTCACACGTGCTTCAAGACTCCGGTGGATAGCAAAACAACATCTCCTTCATATCACAGATAAAAAGATAACCGTGAGGTACATAAGAACAGTTATCTTTCCACCTTTACTCTATGCTGCTGAAATTTGGGCGTCAGCGGCACCGTAAATAAAGAAACCACTCTTTGCCACAGAATTCTGGCTCCTAAAGTGGGCCAACAGGAAGCACAACCTTCCAGCTCTGATTCGTACCACGCAGCTTGCCAACTCTCTCGGAATTCCACGGCTTCCCACCTTAGTTGACGACCAACGCCTCCTAGTCAAGATGTTAACAGGCATAATGGCAACACCTTCATTCTGGGATACCTGTGGCTGGAGAATCCCCCCCCCCTGCTGCCCTTAGGGCCAATCCCGAGCTCTACTCGCATTCAGCACGACTCCATCTCTCGGACAGGTTCCTCCCTCAGCAGATGCTCAAGCAAACCCAGGCACTTGACGCCGACCTGAAAAAATTCCCTACTGACCGGTCTTACCAGAATAAAATTATGACTAATAGGACTAATCAGCAATGACTGATGTGTACCTTGCATCTGCTCCTGTCTGATTGAGCTGGTGCTCTTATCTCGATGTTAAGCCAGCTCAATCAGACCTAACTCTCGTAAGGAGTTCTCTCCTTTGTATTATGATATGTTTTCTTTGTAAAATTACCTTTTTGTAAATAATTGTTCAATTTTCCCTGATGTTTGGGAAACTGTAAGTCCCTGGCTTCGTGGCCGTGAAGGGTAATAAAGATTATCTCTCTCTCTCTTTCTCTCTCTCTCTCTCTCTAAACAATACGGTAAATTGCCATAAACATTCTCAAAGTGGAAACGAACACTTGCAGAAACCCAACGGAGTGCGCCGCATGTCAAAACAAATCTTTTTAGCGAAACGGACAAAGATTGACAAACCCAAACGCATTAATTACCACAGATGCGCGATGGCCACAAAACGGTAAATAACCCGGTTGTACGTATCGAGCCATTCGCGTAAATAACGATCCCTTCCCCACTGAGAAACGAGGGCCGAATGAAAGCTGCTTTACCACGCCCTCTTCACTCGGTCCATTTTACTGCAATTCGAGTACAACTCAGCCGACAATTTCAAAGCGAAGCGCGCTGCAGCCGAAGGTTCCCCCATTTCCCCCCAGTTTTCTTTACCACAAACACACTTGTAAAGAAATCCCTTCTTCGTTAATGATTTCTGACCGTAGAATGTACGCCGCTATGGACTTGCATTTTTCGCGTCCGTTCCAAAAGAGTGGTCTAATTTAGTTTTCCCGACGTGATCTCGGCCTTTTTTTGCACATAATTCTTAACGGGGTCAGACGGAATAAATGAAGACGTTCGCTACCAGTGTGACATTCTATTAGCGCCACCAACTCGTTAAATAACGCCGGAATGGCGTCCTTCCTTTTGTTTGTTTCGGGCGAGCAAAATCTCTCCAAATACCATCGGTCTGAGAAGAGGTTCCAGCAGGAAACATCGCCGATCACTCTCTGCAATAACTGGCGGAAGAGGGGCCATCGTTGAATTGCCTCGGGGATTGTGGGTGCCCCTTTAAACTCTCAATAATTCCAGCGCTATAAGAGTGCTCGTGTTTCATCCGCTGTGCATCAACAACGTTTCTTCGCTGTTACAGATAATTCTTATCAGCCGCTGTACGTGAGAAATGTTTAGCGTCGCTCGTTCGTTTAACGTGACCTACGTAGCGTTCGTTTAACGCTACGTACTGCGGTCGAAGGTCATCCGTTGAAATGCTCGTCTCAAAATGACGTCTGCAAAATGGCACATTTCACGCGAAGAGTACGTCTAAAAATAGAAATTAAACATTCGTTTCGCCCGCCTGTGGCGTCTCTATTTCCTTTACATTTTCTTAAAGTGTCACGAGCCGAAACCCTGCCTTTTTGAGCGGTTTTTCGAATTAAAACCAATTCCAAGTTCCGCTAATTGCTAAACGGATGAAAGCGTACTTGGAATTATCGTTCGCGGGAGGCATCGGCAATAACAACGTCGCCGCTGCCCCCTGCGAAGGTTTCTTTAAATTGCGTCCGAGTTTAATCTGAGCGTCGGTCCTTTTCGCAGAGAAACAATTCGAGGTTCGGTCCACAGTCGCGAATTAATGGCGTCGATGCCTGTTGTGCGAATGGAAATCATCCGGTGGTGGAAGAGCGCGTTTAGTTTGTTGGTAATGGTGTTTTAGAATTTTAAGCCAAAGCGCCGGCCCTGCTCAATCACTCCGTATTCAGGCGGCGATGAAATAACGACAACTGGCTGTCAAGTTCGCAGATAAAGATTCCCCTCTTCCTTCCTTCCTGCAGAATCGTACTGTGCCGTCGTGATAAATGTTCCGCAGTGCACGTGCTGACGTAACCGACGGTTACCTCTCTTCCCACTAGGTAGTGTTCGCGTAGCCGCATCCCGTGTCGCTTCGCTCTTTCTCCGAAAGTCTTTAATTTCCATCCTCCCTCCCGTGACAAGGGTGTCTGCCAGCTGTCAAGGATGGTGATTTTGGCATCGTGCCAAAGCGTTATCAATAAGTCAATCACGTGACGAGGGAGGAGCCGGTGGATGATGCACGCACAACTCCGATTCATTTGTCTTCCTCCGCCACAAACAAAGTACAAGGCGTTCTTTGTTTATCTCGCCTTAATTCTCGCACCCTCCAAATATTAACGCTCCAAATGCACACCCCCCATCCCCGCAGTCAATGGGAAGCTGCTCCAGCCACGTTCTGGGTGCGAACACGCAGGCCGCAATTATGCGGATGGCTGAAAGGTACTTTGAGGGTGATTATTTCAAATCGTACGCCATTTCAAATGAGCGTGCTCATTTGAAACAACGCGCAGTTTAACACACGCACGCACACCCTTCCTTCTCGGAATGAGACCTTCCCCCACTGTGCACGCCATTGCAATGAGCACGGCGTGGCGTATTGTGCGTCCGTGACCATTAGTCGGGAATTAGGTCCGGGAGCGCATTGATACCCCCCTGCGCACAAACTGTTTCGAGATGTGTTTTTGTTGGGGAAGAGTGCCCTAATGGTCGATGGAGAATACCGAAATGATGGATGGGCTAATCCATCTGGAGACAATGATGCTCCGCTAAATTGGCACTTGAACTTTACACTTGATCACGGGTTCTCACTTCGTGCACTTACCGAAGATTGCGAATTCAAGCACGCGTATCGGAAACATGCAGTTCCCTGAACAGAGCTTCGCGGCAGATGTACACTTAAACATATCGCTGCACGAAGATCCGTTTTACCTCTTTCGGCGTCCTCCTCCTGCGCGGATATTAGCGACGATCCCGAAGGAAAATCGTCCAACATGCGCAGTACGGGGGGGTGCGGGTGCGTTTCTCGTCTCTTAATGGAGACTGTGGTGCGGATGTGCCAAATTTTTCAGCCGCTTTCGTATTTTCCAGCAGCTTGCTGACGAGGTCCGTAATGCAAAACAGGGGGGGGGGGGGCATTCGGAAGGAAAGAAAGAAAGAAAGAAAGAGATTGAGTCACAAGAAAGCGGGGGTCAATTAATCCTGTTTTTCCGTCATCGTTGACGAGAGAACATTAAAAAAATCTGGTTTCGTTCCCCGAGGATTTGTAATTCTTTTCTTTCGAACCTGTGGGGTGGTTCGTGATTATTGGAGGAGTGAGTGAAGGAGGCGCGCTCACCGAGTCTTTTTGGTACTTCTGTCATTGCCGCATTAGCAGCTGTGTAGCATTAGGAATTTCTATTAATTAATCTACGCTTAAGGACTGGAGTAAAAGAAAAAAAGCGAAACTGTTTTTATCTGCGTGAATTACGAAAACACTTAGCGGACGTGGCAATCCGCAAGCTCGTTTGAACTCGTGGCAGAAGTTCGGAGGGGAAAGCGCCGCAAATGCTTCGACGCTTTCTGTCGTGTTCGAGAAATTGTACGAATCGCAGCGGTCGATTTTAATATTTTTTTCCTAGGACTCGCGGCTAAGGCAACTAAGGTCATAAGGGGTTGGCATATTCTGGCCGTAAATTTGAGTCTACTGTTGATCGATTGTTATCTGTTCTGTGCGATGAAATTCCACGTAGTCCTCGCAGAACCACAGTTTTTTTATAGAAAAAAAACCCTAAAAATAGCTTGTTGCGCTGCAACAGAATGAAAACGCAGTCATTTATTATTATTATTATAAGGGCAAAGAAGCCTGAGGCTTTATGCTGCACCAGCCAAAAAAAATTCCCAAGTTAACCTGAGAGAGAGAGGGTCAAAAGTAGAAGGAAATCACCAAGAAAGAGCAGAATGATGAAATCCAGCCGAGGACCCTTGGTTTACCAGGCCATATTCACCAGATGTGAGTCCCTGGGGTTGTTTTGCACACGGCCTGGAAAGGGCAGCGAAGATGGCCGCAGCAGTTTAAAAGAAAGCCTCGTGAGAGGAGCACTGTGGCGTCTGCCGGATTGCACTTCAGGGGATATTCATGTGTTGTTGTATTTCCACCAGTTCTAACCGTAGCTGGAGTGGATTGTACTATTCAATGGCGAATGGGAAGACCCTTTAGAAAGCCCTTATGTGAATAGGGCTCTTGAAGAGCCATAACCCGAATAAAATGTTCTTTCGACACTTTTGTTAAGTCATTTGTAACTGCAATGGAGTGTTGGCAATTTAGCTGCGAAAACCTAATTTCTGTTCATTGTGAAGTACTAGAATTAATACTTGATGTTGTGTTTCTATCCATAAAATGTCTTTGAGCGAACAGCATCTACGGCTTTTAAGTACTCTTGGAATTTGGGATCTCTGAAGGAGTGGGCGCAGTTCTTCTTTCTCTTCTTACAGTTTGGACATTCAGCTGGTTTCTCCTTATTTGGGCAATCTATAAAGTTGTGACCGGTTAGACCACAGTGCCATAAGTTTGTGCTTCTTGATGACATGATCTTGCAGAGTGGCCGTATCCCAGGCATTTATAGCACCTGGGAACTATGGTATAATCCTTAACCGTGTGATATGTCCATCCTAGATAAATTCTACGAGCAGACAAAAGAATCTTGCGAATCGTACCAGTGACTTCTAGAATCCAATTTATGTTGGACTTATTAGGTTTTGGCTTAGTTGGAAATTGAGAATTAATTTACTCTTTTACATCCTCAAGCGTAAAATCATAGTCTTTTAAATTTTTCTCATAGATATCTTCTATTATATCCTCAATCTTGGAGTCTTTGTGAGCATCATAAATCGCAATAGTTGGGCCCAACTTTCTGAGCAATTCAGGTTTTAAACCACACTCTTGTAATTTGAGACAGTTTTTGATATTTTCAAGATCTTGAGGGATCGCAGTTTCAGTTAATACCCCGTTTGCCCGAATTTTCCGCATGTATTTAACTTTGACATCCTTTATGTCTGAGGCTAATTTAGCTTTAATCTCTTGTTTTACCTCCTCACTTGTAGCACAGGTGCTGCCCTCCTGTGCCTTTATCAGAATTACGTGTCGCTGCTGTGCAGGTTTATCTGCTATTGATCTTACGGTCTGAGTCGGAGTGTATAGCTGCGAGGCTTGAGCATATGTTAAAGATGGCTGAGAGAAACCAGGATGAGAAGCCTTAGGTGTTTTATAATTCTTTTGCATTTTATTCAACTGGAATTCTTTTTCATCCAGCTTAGTTTTAAGGCGCTCGTTCTCCATGATCACATTGATTAGTATCTGCTCCATGGCACACCAGACCACAAAACCTTTAAAAGAGAGAGAGCTCGTTTCCTTCGCTTCAAGAGAGGAACACATCAACAGTATATATTATCCCAAATTACAAAAACCAGGAGAATTTTCCCAAAGCGCAACACCCATCACAACATGGATGAAAAGCTATTTGAGGAGTGGACTCGCATATCTTTCGATCATCAAGATGTGACCACTGGAGTTTCAACCCTAGTGTAAACCAGAACACTCTTTCTGCTATGGATGATATTATTATCACTAAGAAGCAGCTGATTTACGTGATAAATGGCCTGCCCAACAAAGCTACTAAGGGCCCTGACGGTATACCACTATTTATAGTTAAGGTGTGCTCTGTGTACATTGTGGATCTTCTCTTAAACATCTTCCAGAAGATTCTAAAGACAGGCACCATACAGGAAATCTGGAAATCTTATTATGTCAAACCAGTCCCTAAAATTGGAAATCCCAAGATGCCTAAGGACTTCCGTCCAATCTCCATAGGATGCACATTATTAAAGATTTTTGAAAAGCTCATACACCCAGTGATTATTCAACACTGTTTTGCTCACCGACCACCCTACCTTCACAGAGTCCTGCACCATAAGTCCACGACCTCTAATCTCCTCGATTCTCTCTTCAGAGCACAAAAAGCCTTGAATGACAGAGCCCAACTGGACATAATCTTCTTTGATATCAAATCTGCCTTCGATACTGTCTCCATTCCTACTCTTATAGGCATCTTAATAGAATATTTCAAAGTATCTAACCAAATTGTCAGCATTTTGAAGTCCTTACTACAGCGGAGATACTTAATTATAACCAACGGAACTCACCAGAAAACAACCTATGCAACGAGGGGTGTACCTCAAGGTGGGGTGATGTCGACAACCCTCTTTGCAATCCTACTTGAACCATTCCTCGCAAAAAATCCAAATTTTGGTTCCTTCGCTGATGATCTAAAATTCTTTATCAATTCAAAAGACCCCAACCAGATACAGAAAATTAATAAGGAAACTTCCAAGCAAATTCAACAGTTAATTGAATTTTTACAACGAGCTGGACTCCAACTCAACAATGCCAAGTCAGCCCACATGACAATCACAAAGAGGAAGGTCAAGAATGACATTCGAGTTACGGTGAGTCAGTCCCCAAAATTGGTGAGTCAGTCCCCAAAGTCTCATCTCATACTGACCAGGGACTAATGTGGGATGAAGACTTAAATTTCAAGGAACACTTCCTAAAGGCAAAGAAGAAGACCTATTCTGTTTTCTGGGTTATCCGCCAGGAGCTCTCAGGCTGTCACAACACCAGACTGATTGGACAATACATTAATAGATGTCTCACACCCATACCACTATATGCCTCAGAAATCTGGTCCTCTGCATCTACCTCTCGATATAATAAATTTCTATCAATGGAATATTGGATTCTGCGGTGGCTGAACTGGGAGGGAACCCTTTCACCATCTCGAAATCCATTCTCCTAGTCAACCTAGGCATGACCTCCTGGAAGCTCATTGTCTTCAAAAAAAATCTGTTAACGCTTACCAAGCTGCTAACTCGCCATATTGATGCCCCATCAATATAAGATATCATTGCATCAACAAGAAGAAGAAATAGAAGCCTTCACTCACTTAGGATGAAGCTATCAAACTTGGGCTCCCTAAAAGGAATGTTCCCATGTAACACCATTGAACACTTCAACACCTTCTCCATTGATCCGGTAAAATTTGAAGTCAATAAAACCTACAGAAGCCAAATTATAGACCAAATCTGGACTAAATCACCAGGATTGCTGTGAAAATTGAGCAGTTTTTATTAGAAATTTGATGATATGAACTATTAAATGCAATAATATAATGAATATAAATAAATCTGTTATGTTAGTTGCTGATTAAGAAGTCAACCTGTGTATTTAACTCTTCAATTATCAAGATCCATGTTATTTCAAAGAGAATACAATTAAGCAAATGCATATATCTATTTAATAGTTTTTATTATACCATTTAGTTGAGCTTGTTAAGATTTTTTTCTTTAGATTTCAATGGTATCTATAGCGGAGTTATAGATTTTAATTATCCTCATTTGTAAATGAATTATGAACAACGATATTCAAGTAATACAGGTGATACTATATTCAGGCTTGAGAACGTTGGCTCCCTTCGGTTGGGCAAGTTCCGCCAATCAGGTTGAGGCCTTAGGGTCACGTGACCAAACAACAACGACGGCTTTTGTTTTCATTCGGCGAAGAAGAAGCAAAATTCAATCATCCGTAAAACCAAAACAAATAACTCCGGCATTACTAAAACCATATACAGTTGGAATGGAGTTCAAGTATGGTCATCTTTAAACCTTGCTAAGATTTAGCAAGGTTTAAAGCTCTTTGTAACAATTTCTAGTAGAAATTGTTACAAAGAGCACAAATTAACTTTAGCAACTACCAATGTTAATTAACGGCCAAACTTATATGGAGTTTCCATGTTGTAGATCGCCGAAACGAGCGATATGTAACAAGGAATTAAAAACTCTTATAACTTTTCAACGCCTTAGAAATTCGGCATGGAATAAATATCTGTTGACTCACCGTCACCTGGAGATCTTGATCGACATTTTTTTTTTTTTTTTCATTTATTTACACACTCAAATATTATGTACAATGTCAAGAAACATATACAATAATTTATATACAATTTTATGTACATTTTCATTCTCATATATATAATTACCCTAGCATATATATATATATATTTTTTTTTTTTTTTGTTCACAATACAGTTGAGGAAACAGTACAAAACACGTGTGTGTGTGTCCTGGTATCAAGGGTGGCCCCTAGGCATAGCCCATCTCCACCTAGTGGATCTGTATTGAATGTAGGACCTCTGCAAAGGAGCAGCCACCACCTGTGCAGCTGCTGTCTGGTGCCTGTTCCCAGGCGCGAGTAGCCAGGCCTGGTTTTTTTTTTTTTTTTTTTTTCCCTCTTACATGCCAAAGTGCTCGAAATCCCGCACCCACTGGAGGTAGTGCAATACCAGTGGGTGCCCGCTATCCCGCTCACAGGATGCCCAGGCCTGGGAGCCGGCAAAAAAAAAAAAAAAAAAAAAGAACAAGGTTGGAGCTCCAAAAACCCACTGAAGTCACACAGCCAAGACAAGCATTTTTAAAAAGACCTGAAGTTATCAGTAGCATTATGTATATCAGTTATCCTATTAAGTTTAGCATTAACAAGGAAATAAACTGTTAACATTGATTACACTATTTACATTACAGTGAGATTTACCACTCTCTCTGTTTGACAGTTCTAGCAACAGAATTTGAGAATTATTTACAGTCGTTTTACAGCAACATTAGTTGTTACTTACCAATAGTTACATGTATTTCTGTTTTGTACAATTGTAAAGACTGTCCAGTAGTCTAACTGTTTGGAAAATATAGTCTAACTGTTCAGGAAATATATAATCTGATTTAATTTCTTCCCCGGTAGAATCTGAGCTTGTAGAGTACGACTATAGAAGTTCCTCAAGGCGATTTCCATGTAGATAGTTCACATGGTACTCCTGAGCTTTAGGCAGGAGAGGAAGTTCCCAGCATGCATTAAAGCACTCGCAGTAACACTAGCGTTCTTGCAGAAGGTTTTTCTATACGTGTAGCTATAAATTATCAGTCACAGAGCAGAAATTGGAGTTTTTTGTGTTCAATTGGCTTGATGGCATTTCAGATTATTGCAGGATTCTTCTTATGGGGAGAAGATCTTATTTTATTTTATTTATTTATTATATTTTTTAAAGAAAGATTTCATAAGAGACAAGTGTGTTCGGGTGCACAGAAGTATGGGTATTCTTAACTGTACGGATAAGCAATTATTTACAATTCTTCGAGGTTAGCTTCCTAATAATTTAGGCCCGTTTATACACAAAGCTTCTTGGAATCCCATCCAGCATCACTTAGAGGAGAAAGGGGTCTACCTGTCATTTCCTGTTGCGTCGATGGCTATCTTCCGATATGTTATTCCCAAAAGTGAGTTAATCTGGATCATTATGACCCCGCAGTAGAGTTTCTAGCCGCAAGTCTTTTCTTGAAAACTGCCGCAGAGAACTGTTGAAATGTAGTGAAGACATCAGAATTTTCGATGAGCAAATGTACATTATTTTCTGAGGGATTGTTTATTTTACTCAGCAGTACCTGTCTTTCACTCGAATAATCGTTACATTCAAAGAGAACGTGCTGCCATGTCTCAGATGCTCCGCAGTGACAGAAAGGATCAGGCTCAAGGCTCCTTTCCAAAAGTTTAGCCCTGAGCGATCCGTGGCCAGTCATTAGATATGATGTAGTCATGCTAGGCACAAACCATTTTGAGACTGTGGGTAATGATGCGTTGTTGTTGTTGTTGTTGTTGTTGTTGGGTTTAACGACACAAAGGCTAGTTGGGCCATATTGTGTCTTCTAATAGTGAATATGAAATAATATCTATATTTTATGATATATTTGTATCCGGTTTAGGAAAGTATATAGTTCCTTTTTATTAGAATCATCTCCCAGAATCTGCAATAAATTTATTGATGACTGTGTTTTAGCAATTGATTTAAAAGTATCTAAGCGGATGTTCTGAAGGTGGGGACAGTCCACTAACAAATGGCGAATGGTCAGTTGTACTTGACATGATGTACATTGTGGAGCGCTGTCATTAGTTAATAGATAGAAGTGAGTGAGATAAGTATGCCCAATCCTGAGCCTTCCTAAAATTGTTTCTTCTCGTCTGCTTTTCTGGAAGCTGGAGGGCCACAGCTTTGGTTCTGGTTTTATTTGGAATAATTTGTTTTCTGGATAATTTCTCCAGATTAATGACCAGCTATTGTAACATGCTTTATGGATGATATGTTTATAATCAGTATATGGGGATCGAAAAGTCTGCAAAAGAGTAGTATCTGGTTGTTTGGCTGCTAGATCTGCTCTTTCGTTTCCTGCTATCCCAGAATGACCTGGAATCCAACAGAATGTTACAGTTTGGTTTGACTCATTACACACAAGTAATTTAGAATGGATTTGTTTTATTACAGGGTGAGAGGAGTTGGTATTACTATTTATGGCAGAGACAGCACTGAGCGAGTCAGTGTATATTATGGCAGACGAAATTAGAAGTTGAGTAATATGCCCTAGAGCCAAGTTAATAGCATAAAGCTCAGCAGTGAAGATACTGCATTCTACAGGTAATGAGACAGAAGTGCTGAAAGATGGAAAGATCGCAGCAGCGCCTACTTGGGTCTCAGTTTTCGATCCATCTGTATAGATCTTACAGGCCTGTGAATTAAAAGCAGAGTGAGCTTCATGTAACTGTGCGATATTGAAGGGACACAAGGTGTTCTTTCCCCACTGTTGGAAATAGTCATCGTAAATTGCAGGGATATTTGTCCACGGTGGATCAGGAGGTGTTATGTCCTGATATATATTGTCGATTGCAATATTCCACGTTTGAGTTAGTTCTTTAAGTCTAAGTGCAGCAGGTCTGTTTTCATTTGGTTTACTGTTGTAAAATGAGTCCCATTCGGTGTTGTACAGACATCTCCAATTCGGGTGGTAGGGAAGACTGCGGATTTTTGCGGCATACATTAAAAGCAATGTTTTCCTCCGAAGATGTAAGGGAGGTTCGTGGGCTTCAATGTAAAGACTCTGGACTGGGGATGTTCTGAAAGCCCCTAGAGAAACTCGAAGGGCACTGTGCTGGATGGTATTTAATCGTTCTAATGTACTCTTCCTCGCAGAGTCATACACTGGAGAACCGTAGTCCAAACGGGATCTGATGAGAGCTCTATAAATATGGATAAGCGTATGCCGATCAGCGCCCCAAGACATGGATGACACACACCGAAGGATATTCAATTTCTTCAAGCAGATGGTACGAAGATAGGCCACATGTGCTTGAAAGTTCAGTTTTCTATCTAGAATCAGGCCAAGAAAGCGGACAGTGTTAACCAGAGGAACCGACACATTTTTTATCTTTAACTCAGGATCAGGATGAAATGACCGGAGTTTGCAGAAATGAGTGGTAGTGGATTTCTGTTCAGAAAGATGGTATCCATTGCGTAAAGTCCACGATTCTATTCTGTTTAGAGTAATTTGTAACTGTCTTTCGATAGTATTCATATTTTTGATTGGCACGATATGGTGAGGTCATCTGCATACATATATACTTCAATAGTTTTTGGAAGATCTTCCAATATATTGTTGACCCTAATTGCGAATAGGGTTGGACTCAGTATAGAACCCTGTGGGACACCCTCTTCTTGAATATGAGATGCTGATAGGAAGTTTTGATATCTGACTTGAACGGTACGTAACTTTAAAAAGTTCTGAATAATTTGAGGGAGATAGCCTCTCAACCCTAACTGATGCATATCTGTGATAATACCATGACGCCATGTGGTGTCGAATGCTTTCTGAATATCCAGGTTGACCATAACTAAATGTTGTCTCCTGATGAAGGCGTTACGTATGTTGGATTCAATTTTGACAAGTAAATCTAGGGTGGACCTGTTTTTGCGGAAGCCATATTGGTGATCAGAAAGCAGATTTTGGGATTCAAGAATCCAGGTGAGCCTCTTATGCACCATCCTTTCGAAGGTCTTGCCCAAACAGCTTGTCAATGATATTGGTCTGTAATTTTGAACTAGAGATGTATCTTTTCCCGGTTTTGGTATTGCACAAATATAGGAATGACGCCATGAGAGAGGATATGTGTTTTCTGAGAAGATTCTATTATAAAATAGCAATAGTATGTACAGATCAGCTTCACACAGATGTTTAAGCATTCTGTAGTGAATGCCGTCTGGTCCTGCTGCACTATTTGGAGATTTACTCAAGGATTCTTTGAGTTCAGCTATAGTAAAGGGCTGGTTATATGGAAGTGGGTGATTAGTTGAAAAATTCAATTTTTTTCGTTCTTCATTAGTTTTAATTCTCTGAAAAGCAGTCACATAAGTGGTTGAGGCGGAAGTATTATAGAAATATTCTGCTAAAGCATTTGCGATGTCAGTAGGAGAAGATAGGTCCTGCCCATTCCACTGAATTATTGGAGACTGTAGAGGTAGAAATTTTCCATTGAGAGCTTGTATTTTTTTCCAGATAATCCGAGTGTCAGTATTTTTGTTAATAGTTGAGGCGAACTTAATCCAGGAGTCACGTTTTGCTTTTTTCCTAATTTGTCTTGCTTTGGCTCTCAGTTTTTTGAAAGCTATAAGGTTGGCAGTAGTGGGGAATTTGCGAAATTGGTTCCAAGCACGGTTTTTTTCTACTTTCGCTATGGTGCAATCTTGATTCCACCAATGGTTTTGGTGTACCCGCTTGCTCTGGTTGGATTTTGGAATAGACATTTCAGCTGCTGATAATATATGGCTGGTAATGTGTTCGGTTACTTCATCAATATGTTGTTGCTGTACATACTGTTTGTTTAATAGGACACAAGTACAGTAGTTTTTCCAGTCTGCTTTGTGGAAATTCCAAGATATACGGGCTTTGGGGCATGATACGACCTGTGTTTGAAGTGAGCTGATGATTGGAAAATGGTCACTGTGGAATGGATCGTTCAACACCAACCATTCCATACTTGGAAAAAGAGATGCTGAACAGATAGATAAATCTATGGCAGATGTTGTGCCTGCAGGTAATTGAACATAAGTTGGAGAGCCAGTGTTTAATACAGTCAGATTATGGTTATCTAGGAATGTTTCAATTAATTGGCCTCTCTTATCCATAGTGGAGGATCCCCACAATGGATGGTGACCGTTAAAATCACCGAGTAAACAGACAGGAGGTGGCAGTTGTGTTAAAAGGTTGTCAAGTTCAGTCTGGGTACAAGGATAATTAGGTGGTATATAAACAGATGCAAGGGTTAATGATATTCCCATTGCTATCCGAACTGCTACAACTTCTAGGGAGGTTACTAGTTGGAGATGTCTTGATGGTATGGTAGTTTTGACAAGAATACCTACCCCTCCACGAGAAGAGTCAGAATCCCTGTCTCGCCTAAACATAGTATAGTTTTTGAATTTGAGTGAAACTTTTGGTGATAAAAATGTTTCCTGTAAGCATACTCCTAATGCGTTAGTTTGTGTGAGTAAATCATTCAGGTCATCTATATTACTGCGTAATCCTCTGCAGTTCCATTGTAGGAATTTGTTCATTGTTTGGGTTTATTTGACGAAGATTGATCTGACTGTTTTTTCTGAGGTTTCTGCCTGCTTAGTTTTGATTTTTCATTTTTGGGAAAGGTTGGGCGTCCTGTATCCATGGTATCATTGGCATGTAATTCTAGGACTGTGTCTTCGTCCTCTGACTGAACTTCCATTTGAATGTTGCTATAGCATGATTTCATTGTCTTTTGATTTTCAACACTAACAGATTTTGTTCTTTCGGGCAAGGTTGAGATGGCATCAGTTGGGATACTGATTGGCGTGTTGCTGGTTTCATTAACTGTAGATTTTTTATTGCACGTTAGCATGGTTTTGGCCCAGGTGGCAAATGAAATGTTTGGTTCTATGGAGACATCTGTTTGAGTTGAAATTGACCGGCTGTTTTTAGAGACCGATGCGTATGATCGGCTAGGCATGGTTAACAGTATTTGCTTCCTTGCTTCAGGGTATGTGACTTTATGCTCTACCTTATATTTCTGGATTTGTTTGCCTGTTTTCCAAAGGTCACATGCTTTAGAAAAGGCAGGATGGCTTCCTTTACAGTTAGGGCAACTAGGAGTGGCAGCTGTACAGTCTCCTTGGGAATGCTCCTTAGAGCCACAAATAGGACACACAGCATCGCCTCGGCATGCCGTCTGAGAATGGCCATACTTCTGGCACTTAAAGCAGCGAATGGGATTTGGGATGTAGGGCCGAATCTTGCAGTTAAAATAACCTGCTTTAACAGAAGATGGAAGAGTCGGAGTACTAAATGTCAAAATGACGGACCTGGTTGGTAGTAGGTTCCCATCTTTTTTGGTCATTATTCTCCGCGCATGAGTCACTTTTTGTTCCCTGAGTTCTTGTATTATCTCTTCTTCTGACACTGATAGTAAGTCCCATTCGCTGATAACGCCTCTAGAGGTGTTAAGAGTGTTATGGGGCGTAACTGACACTGGAATACTGTTAAATGATGTTAATTTTAACAGCTTCTCTGAGTGAGTTGTCTTAGAAGTTTCAATTAGAAGGTCTCCAGATTGGAGACGCTTAACCATTTTAGGAGATCCACAAACCGATTCTAAACATTTCTGTATAAGAAAAGGCGATAGTTTGCCAACAGGTTGCGTGGATAATGAGTGCATTATAAGAAATGCTGGCACGTCATTATTCTGATTTTCCGTCCTTAGTCTCTTTGGACGATTGGAGTCATGGTCAATGTCAGGAATTTCTGACCTTGAGCTCGAGGGCTCTAACAGTGGATAGTCACTTATATCCATGTCGGCTCCTTTTGGCCCTGGGGGTTTGTCTTTACCACCCAGGTTACCGGCCCCGCCACGGGGAGGCAGGAGCAGTGCCACGAGGTGACCAAGCGGCTATTAGTTGTGTTAGTAATAAAGAAAACGAAACAGAAAGGTTTCTTTCCTTTCTGGGCCTTTGCCTACTTCTTGTAGAACAAAAGAGCTACTTAAATATAAAATGAGAAAAAACGGTATTCAGAAATAAACAGAATATATACAATGGCAAAAGCTCTTTAGATAGCTCGCTTTGGAAAACGCACTGAGATCGCTTGGCCACGGAACGCTTGGCACCCGGGGCCGTAATGATGCGAATTCAACATTTGAAATGTATCTTCGTGTAACCTCACCGTGTTCACTTTCAGCCCATCTTTGCTGCCAAACAGCGGTGAGTTCCTTCCAGTCTTCGTTTTTCCTCTTTTATTCTGTTCGTAGGGTCTGTTACAATGTTAAAAATATTTACAGAAATTCCTTTTTTGAGATTGTATATCATACCCCTGTAGGAGATATAAAGGTCCAGAGGCAGGGTTCCTGCTAGAACTTGTAGGGCATTATTCGACACCGTCCTAGGAGCTTGTAGAAGTGTGAGCAACAAGTATTTTGTGTCGATCAAGATCGACACAAAATAAATCCAATTTGAGCGAATAAAAGCCACTAAACTATACGGAACACTGAATTCGTGCAACCTTCCAATACTAGGCCAGCGCCACCTCCGGATTGCATTTCAAGAAGAAATGTCATTTTGCGTTTGATCAGGCGCAGGGTACGAGTGTCGCCCAACTTTCAAAGTTATTGAAACATTTAACGCTCCCGCCATCGTGCTCCGTATCTTCTAATGCGCTCCTTTGCGCACGGCTGGGGCTGCATGATCGGTGCCAACGGGTGGCAAATCCTGCTTTAACCGAAGTCGTGTATCTGTGATCAGTCCGGCAGTGCTCACTGAGGGCACGAAACACGTGAATTGAGCTAACACTCCACGCTTTTCTACGCCTTGCGGGGACGTATTTCATTTCTCTCTCTCCCCACTGCCCATTTTTTTCGCCCACTTTTAATGAAGAATTCCTCAAGTTATTTTTTAATGAAAGCATTCCCAAGTTTGCTCACAGAATGATTTCGCGATAACGTTTTCAAAATCATTCAAAAGGAAAAAGCAATGCCAATTAAAATATTAAGGTACTGCTGTTCTTATTTAGAGCATCGGTGGAGACAGTAAGGCAGGCCCTGTTGATACGCAGAAGAGCGAATCTTTGGAACTATTTTATGCTTCTGGAGCTTGGTATCACTTTATGATACCAAGCTCCAGCAGCGTGTGTAATTGTTGTTATTATTAAATGCGTTTTTTATAGTAGCAAAAAAGTGTTTGCTTTCACCCCTTTTACACAGCCGACCGGCTAGAAGGGTGTACAAAAATGCAAGAATTGCAATATTTACAACATAAGAAGGGTGTAGAAAATGCACGATTACAGTTATTTACACAAGTGCTTATATTTATAATATTGTTTACAAAATTCAATTATTGTAAAGATTCTAGTTGGAGTATTCAGAGAGGTTCTTCACTCTCTACTTCTTTGGTTTCCGAGTATTTCACAGGGTGGTCACAGGCCAATCAACTGAAAAGGTTGTTTGGGAAGAAATTCTTCAGACAGCACAGGTTCACAGTATAAGAATGCAACGGTAGGTCGGGGTTGTAATTACTGCGTCCAGCACGTGGAGTAGAGATAAGTCCTCGAAGACTGGGGGCGTCAATCACACCGGTAAGCATCTTAGAAAGAAGAAGAATATTCCTGGATTCAATGTGAACTCTCCAGGGAGTGATATTTAAGTTGGTATATAAAAGAGCCCTGGAGATAATGTGTTGTTCGTGACCGTGTTCATTCAATACATCGCATTACCCATTACTCGACTGCAAGGAATCTATTTATGTACGACGTCGGGACAGAAGACCAGATTGGTGATACACACACGTAATCACAACAGGTTGTAGGCTGCTGGACGTATCCTCCGACTACACCCAGACTCAGCAACCATTGCCCACATCTCCGAGAAAGTCTTCAATTTCATGGTCCCGAAATGGGGTCTGAAAAGTGAGATCGGCCCTTGTCCCAATTCATGCCGAGGTCGGTGTCAGTTGTCTGACAGCACCAGGGGGTTTCCGCATCTCGCTGCCGAGGTCGGTATGTTCGTGTCAGACGGCATCTGGAATTTCTCCCATCTCCGCTGCCGACGTCGGTAAGCAAGTGTGTGTTGTTGTCATACGGCACCAGGGGTTTTCCCCATCTCCGCTTTGCTTTCATTGTGGTGAACCAGTTCACTGGGAAATGCCAGAGATTTAAAAGTGTGTGGGAATTGTTCATGTGTTGTGTTCATCTAGTCATTTACCGTTGTTCATCTGGTCATTTAGCCGTTGGACCCCTATTGAGGCCCAATGTTGTCCCACTTACGCCCCGTGGAGGTAGACCAGAAACCCAGTAGCTATAGCCGAGGTCGGTGTGAGACTTCACTTTCTTTATCTGCATTCCGTTGTGATGTCATTTTTGATTCTGTTTTTTGTAAATGTGACTCCAGACCTATCTGCAGTAGATAGGTTACAAGGCTGTTGATCAGAACGGAGACTCGCTGATTTATCAGTTGGGTTTGTGATAATGGGGAGAAATACACACTCACATATCCTTGATTTCCCAATTCACTCTTATTACTCTGCCGATCTTGGCATAAAGCAGTTTCATTTTTCTTTTAAATATATGACATGTTTCGTAAAAAACAAATGCTCTTCCAGATATCACCAACGTACCTGACGGCGCACACATTCTTCAAAGAGACGCATCCACTATGAACAACGGGAGGCTTCGTTCTGCTTAGCGTTCCCTTCAGCGACATAGTGACAGTTTTGTCATTAGCAATATTAAGCTTGTGCAAAGGACTCCAATCCAACAGATTCTGTAGCAGGCCACTCGCCCTGTCTTCAATATCTCTCCTGGAGTTAGTGGGAACAAGAAAAACTAAATCACCCGCATAGGAGATGGCCGGCGAGTCCCCAATATCACGCTCTAAAAATTCATCGAAAACCATGTTCCACATGAAGGGATCGGAGATCGACCTTTGCGGGCATTCTCGTTCGATCTGAAAAATTACACTACGGTCGGAAAAGAAATCCTGCAAGATGATAAGTCCCCGAGACAGAGGACAGTTCTCTGCCCTCAGTCTCGGGAACAGAGGGCAGAGAAATGTGGTGGGGTAGCAACCTCCTGCAGAGGATGCTACCCCACTACAGGCCATCAAACGTTTCCCTAAAGTCCACGAACAAGCCGAGGACAAATTGGTTCTTCTTGTAATAAGTTTACGAACAGTATCTTCGGTCGAGAGGCCCTCCTTGAAACCGTATTATTTGCTTGAAGAAAGATTTAAATTGCCCTACTTAACCTGATACCAGGAAATTATCACCCTATCAATATCACCCTAAAATAAAACTTCCTGCAGTCCAATCTAAACATTTCCCCCCGTAACTTGAATTTATGTCCCCTAGTTCTAGCATCATTTATAATCTTGAAAATTTTATCCTCATTCATTTTACTGATGCCCCTCAGAGCCTTAAACACCTCAATCAAATCTCCTCTAAGGTGTCTAGTTTCCAAACTCTGCAACCCACATATTCGAAGTCTTTCTTCATAAGGACGCCCTTTTGCCGATCTCACCAGGCGAGTTACTCGTCTTTGCACCCTTTCAAGAAGCTCGATGTCTTTCTTTAGGTGCGGTCTCCATACTTGAACACAGTATTCCAAGTGTGGTCTAACATAAGCCTTATATAATGGGATTATCACGTCCCTATCTCTACTTGCAAAAGTTCGATAGATCATCGATATGACACCATGGGCCTTCCTTGCAACCTGTTTACAATGCTCAGAGAATTTCATGTCTGACCGTATTGTAACACCCAAGTCCCTTTCCTCCAAGTCCCTACTGGGTTTAGTTGAACTCCACCAAGTGAATAAGTTATTTTGGGATTACTGTTTCCCAGGTGTAATACCTTACACTTTGTTGGATTAAAGCACAGCTGCCATTTTTCCGACCATTCTTGAAGTCTATCTAGGTCTCTCTGAAGAAGCTAGATAGACTTCAAGAATGGTCTGGAGGACTGGAATGGGGTGGTCTGGAGGACTGGATTGGCCCGAAGCCTTGGTACTGGGATTCTCCATCCACAATTAGCCCAGAGGTCTGGTTCCGAAATAATGCCAACCATCATTTTTACAGCAAAGACGAGTCTTCTCTCATGGATAATGGCAGAAGACTTCTGATGATTAGAGCTGCCGCCATCTGGGTGATCCTTGGTGCAGGGGGAAGCCGAAATTTCCATATGGCCCACTTCAATAGCCAAAATTCGCCCACAAAAATCCGTCTCACATGCGTTGCGGCAGTTGAGGTCCAGACTTCTGCGCCATAAAGTATGACCGGATAGACACATGTCTTAATATACCTGCACCCAACGGCCTGGTCATGGACATGCAGAAGTCGTTGCTTAAGCATCCACCGCAGTCGACAGAACTTTATTTGCAGATGGTCTCTGTGTGGTAGAAAGGAGAGCTTCTGGTCAAAGACAACGCCCAGATTTGTGTGTTGCTGAACAGCAGAAATCGCGGATCCTCTTATATTGGGTTGCGTTTGAGCGAGAAGGTCAATTGTTTCGACTTCTCAGGATTGATGTGACGGCCGAAACCGGAGAGGAAGGCCTCGAACTTCTGGGTTTTCTATACGATTAAGGCAATTTTGTTGTCAGCAGTGTCTACCAATGTTGATAAAGCAATGAACAGCTTTATATCATCAGCGAAGGTGATAATATCAGTTCAGCCCGTCACGAAAGGCAGAAGAACACTGAGAACAAGATAACAGAACAGCTGGGAACAGCGCAGATTGCCATCGCGAGCAATAATGGTCTTGTTCTCAAGAATTGTGTGAAAAAACCAGAGCACGTCTCCTCCAATGAGGTAATACTCACGTAATAGCCTTGCCACCGCGTGAACGGATACGGAATCAAATGCTGCATGGACGTCGATATAAGTAACGGTGATTTCCGAACCGAGCTCAAATATCTCGAGCATCTTGGTAGTGGTGGTGACTAGATTTGTAGCGGTGGATCTTGTTCGGGTGGCATAGTGGATCTGCGGTGGCAGATGTGGCATTATTTGGGTGGTTAACGTTTTCAGAAGAGATTTCTCAAATATCTTTAATAGGCCTGATGCAGAAGAAATAGGACGGAAGTGACTGGGCTGAGAAGCAGAGCGTATTTTTGGCAGCGGTCTTACTAGATAGATATGCCACATAGGAAGGAAGAATTTTTGATGAAGGATTTTGTTGAATAACGACAGAATGGGATCAACATAAATGTACTCAGGCATTTCAGCATAAACTGAGGAATCCCGTCGGCGCCGGATACAGCCGTAGGTGCTAAACTATTTATTGCATCAATCAGATGATATTTGGTGAGGTGAACTGAATT
Source organism: Mastigoproctus giganteus (assembly GCF_048544385.1). NCBI lineage: Eukaryota > Metazoa > Arthropoda > Arachnida > Uropygi > Thelyphonidae > Mastigoproctus > Mastigoproctus giganteus. Next base: position 177,211,971 of record NC_143585.1, read on the forward strand.
TAAGGGGTCTTTTGAAATCGATTTGATTGGGAATTCCATTGGTATAGTGGATTCTGGCTGAGCGGCGAACCTAGTGAACGGATCTGAGCAGCTGGTTGAACCAACTGGTCAGATCGAGTGAGTCGATGGCGTCCTCTGATTTGCTTCTATGGAAGGGCTTCCCCTTATTTATGGTAGCCTCTAAGTGAAGTTTTATTGTCTTCCTCTTGTTCCTAATAAAAAGCGCCCTAGCTAGAGAGAAGACAATTCTGTCTGAGGGTGAGCCGGAATTTTTCCATCGCTTATGCATTTTCTGTTTGAGGTGGAAGCTTTCAAAGACTTTTAGACTTCACCAGGCCCTTGAATGCTCTGTAATGGTTAGCTTCTTTGTTGCAGAATAGAGAGAGATAGTGGCTATCCATCTTGTCATTAGGTCGATTCCGAGTTCAGGGTCGCATTCCTGAAGTACATCCTCTGGGATTGCCTGAGCTGCATAAACACAGCTTTCAGGATTGAGGTATTTGGGCGCTGTAATTGTTTTGGCTGTGACTTTTCTCCTGCCAGATATGATGGGCATTTCTGTTTGCACAGAGAGAATGATGGGGTTATGATTAGACTGTATATTGTGTGTCGGGCTTTGATTAGCTACACAATTTTCTGACGCGAACACGAGGTCCAGTGTGCTGTCACCCCTCGTCGGTGGTGTGCTCACCAGTTTAAGACTTAATATGTCTAGACGCTGACTCAGTCTTCTCTTGAGTCTTCCCAGGGTATTTGGGAGATTGAAATCCCCACAGACGACGTGCTTCAGTGATGAATGGAGATGGTTAAGCAGCCAACTGAGGAGTTCATCAACTACTTGTGCGTCTGGAACTGGTGGGATATACACTGTGGCAATGTCGAGAGAAACGTTCTAGCTGTTGTTGTTTATAGGTTTTAGAGTGACTAGAACTGCCTCGAAAGAATAGGACTGGCTCGATACTGAGTGGAGGATAGAAAATACCCGCTCATTGAACAAAATTGCAACTCCTCCTCCCCTGCGGTTTTCTCTAGACGTGCACACCATCAGATCTTGCAGACCAAGCAGAAGAAAGTGTTTCTTCACTGGGATCAAGCCATGTTTCTGCGAAGCAAACCACGTCTATTGAATTGGACAGCAAGAGCTCCTCAACTTCATTCAATTTGTTCCTAGTTGTCTTTCAATACACATCATGTTGCATGACTGACAAAATATGCTAAAGTCTTCAACATAGAGGGCACTGTTTACAGTTGGAGGAAGTTGTTCTGTGAAGGAATTTACTTTGATGGCGAAAAGCGTGACACTGAATACTGATCCTTGCGGTACACCCTCTTCTTGGCAGAAGGGACGAGACAGTGAGGCTCCCATACGAACTTCGAAAGATCGATTGGCTAAAAGGTTTTTAATAAAAATGGGAAGATGCCCTCTAAGACCAAGACTATGCAAATCTTTTAAGATGTCAAATCTCCAAGTTGTGTCATACGCTTTCTCCATGTCAAAGAACACGGACACTAAATGTTCACGTTTTAGGAAAGCAACTGGGATGGATGTTTCCAATCTAATAGAGAAGCACTGGAACTAGTGGTGGCTATTTTAGAAAGATCTAGCTGCCAATTTTCAGGTAATGAGCGAAGAAGAATGCCAGCAGGTCGATTTATTGATGGATATGAGGCATACAAATTCTTCCAACCTGGAGTAAATAGATGTTTTCACGCTGGATGAAGGGGTTGGCTCTCGATTTTGATTGCATAATTAAGCAGTAAAATTTGTCTTCGTAGAGAGAGTGAACTTCAGCGTACATGCTCTGCACAGAAGATGTGCGATAGGCTCCAAGAGCAATTTGTAAGCCACTGTGATGAATGGGATCCAAAAACCTCAGGGTGCTGGATCTAGCAGAGTTGTAAACCGGCGATCCATAGTCTGATCTTGATCTTGTGTGTGTGTGTGTGTGTGTGTGTGTGTGTGTGTGTGTGTGTGTGTGTGTGTGTGTGTGTGTGTGTGTGTGTGTGTGTGTGTGTGTGTGTGTGTGTGTGTGTGTTATGGGGGTTTAACGGCGCATAAGCTGCTGTGGCTATAATGCACCTATTCACAGGAAAATGCTAAAAACAAAATTAAACACAACTTGGTTGTGTTTTACAGAGATATTTTAGAATTTATCATATAGTCCAATTATTTTTAAGATAAGAGAAAAACTCGTTGATGTTTGCATAATCTCCAATAATATATTGTAATATCATTGGTTCTCGTAGATTTCTGAGGGAACACAGGACGGATGTTCTATCTGGTTGACAGTGAGGGCAGTCAATCAGAATATGTTCGACTGTTAAATTTTCTGAACAGTGTGGACACTGAGGAGGATCTTGGCCTCTGAGCAGATGGAAGTGGGTCAGATATGTGTGTCCAATACGTGCCCGTGCAAGAACCACTTCTTCTCTTCGCACTGTTTTGGTGCTAGAGTGCCAACGCTTTGGATCGTGTTTGAACTGGTAGAGTTTATTATTGGTTTGGGTGTGCCATAACTCTTTCCACAGTACGAGACACGCCATTTATATGGCGTGACTGTAGTCAGAGGCTGGAACCGGAACGGAGGTTAAATCAAAAGTTGATGGATTTTTAGCAGTTTGATCAGCAAGTTCGTTACCCTTTATCCATGAATGTGCTGGGATCCAGCAAAAGGTCACTGATTGATGACATTCTTGAATTTGTAATAGGAGTCTTCCGATTTGATTTAACACAGGGTGAGCCTTGTAGGAGGAGTTTTGCATTGCTGTCATTGAACTGAGAGAGTCCGTGTATACAACATATTTTAGAAATGGGTAGAGACTCAGGTTGTCTAAAGCTAATTTTATTGCGTGAAGTTCTGCGGAAAAGCTGCTATACTCCTGTGGAAGGGCAGCCGAAATGATAGTAGAGAGAAATACTGCCCCTGCTCCAACGGCTGAATGTGATTTGGAGCCATCAGTATATATGGGAAAAAATTAAGCGTATTTCTGAATATGGCTTGCATGGAGTTGTTTCACATTGAGTGTCGGTAGACGATTCTTTCCCCACTTGTGAAGATAAGTATCGAAATATAACTGAGGAGGGGGAATCCGTGGCGGTTGGGAGTAATTCATTAAATGTTGCTTGTTGAAATTTTGAACATTCCAACTCTGCTTTAATACAATAAGGTGTAAGCCTGCCGGTCTTATTTTACTGGGTTTATTTCTTTAGAGGTTTTGCAGTGGTGGATTAAAGAGGTATGGCTCAATAGGACGATGACAGCAACTTTTTTATTCGGGCTGCATACTTAAGAAGCAGCGTTTTTTTGAGAAGGCAAAGAGGGGCTCATCAGCTTCAATGTACAAACTATGAGTAGGAGATGTCCTGAGAGCACCAAGGGCAATCCTCAATGCGCTATGCTGTATAGGTTCCAGCCATCGTAGTGTATTCTTACGGGCGGAATCATAAAGTGGAGCACCATAATCCAATCGGGATCTGATCAATGCTCTATATAAGCGCAACAAAGATGTACGTTCTGCTCCCCAAGACAAGGCAGGTAAAGAACGAACCGACGCAAAACCGGCTCTCACTACGTCCATGTGGACATACATCTCACGCATGCGCATAGCGATGCTCTGCAGCTTCTTCCTTCCGGCTGATGGATGGCGAAGTTGAGCGACGGCATAATTGGCCGCGGATTCCATTCCTCGTGCGTTTCTTTAACGCTTATTCACAACGAGCGCGGAAACTCCTCTGACCGCGTGGTCGTCCCGGAGTATAAACGGAAAATTTATTTATTATTTTAAATAATTTATTGAGGGGGAGAGGGCTCTTCTCATCGCTGACATCGATGAACTCCCAATTTTTTAGAAACGTAAAAGCGGATATCCTCGCAGGTCACAACTCGATTCTCGGCGAATGTATTTTTTGTGAATTTGTTTTACGTTTTCGGAAAAAAAGAGTTCTCGAAAATTCACCGAAATCGGACGGACGGATGGGCATGCGAACATCTTTTATTTCTGTTCGTGCATCTTCTATCGATGTCCGTTGCCACGCGGGCAATGAATGAAGAACGCGCACAAACTCAATCTTCATCGCGCATAAAAAGCGATTTTTTTTTTTAAACCCGCGTGTCTGAATTGAAACGCATCGCGAGCACTGAATCTTGCGTTTTTAGCCTCGTGCCAGTCTTGAAAGCTTCAAAACTTTCTCGGTAGATGGAGCCACGCTCCGGTCCTATTTAAAGAAAATTCGGTTTTCCGAATTTTCCATATCGAAGATGAATGTCGCGATATTCTCCGCAATGTTCTACAAAAGAAGTGAACTAATGACCTTTTAAAGATAGAAGCCACAGTTCTGTCTCAACACACCTTCCAAGAAATGTTCAGATTTCGTTTGTTTTTTGGTTTTTTATGCGACGAATAAAACGACGAAGTTATATTAAAGATTTTAAAATTCAAAAAGATTTGGTAACCTTTAAGAAGCTTAACTCGTCAAAAGTTCATATATATGTGTATATATATATATATATATATATAAATAAAAATCAGTAAAAATGAATTGAATATTTCATAAAAGTGTATGTACATTAATCGCTTTTAAAATTTTAAAAACTGCTCACACGTGGGTCATTGTCTCTTGACATCTGCCCGACTGCATATGGCTCAGTCAGATGGGTAAAAACTAAACTAAATCTATTATATTTAGCCCCCCCATCCCCGAATATTTAAATTCATATGCTGTGTCTTATGTCTGTACACTGCTTGTGTTCTCTGGTCGATTTCCTGTTTGCTGGACGAAAAAACCCCAGTTTCTGAGGGAAAAAACCTCGCAATGTACGCCTGAGACCGACTAACTCAGCCGCGGAGTGAAAAGAGCCCATTAAAGTTCCTCGCGTCATCGGCCGCGATTCGAACTCGAGCCTTTTCCACCCAGTGTGGAGGACGGTGACGATACCACCACGCAGAGTCAGATGGATAAACGCGGCGGGGTAAAACGAGCATTTCTAAAACTGGGACAGCCGGATATAATACGTTTCGCAGTTAAAATGGTGTCACAGTGCCCGCACATAGGAGAGTGATCAGCCCTCAGCAGAAAGGAATGTGTCAGATGGCTGTGTCCTATGCGGAGCCGAGACAGAACAACTTCCTCCTTACGGTTCTTGCGAAGACTAGACTGCCAATGTTCAGTCACAGGCTTAATCTTATAAAACTTGTTTGCAACCAGCCCATGGGAAATCGCTTTCTTACGTACGAATTGCCCGTAATCTGTATAAGGGACTGAGGGGCAACAGTTAATTGTCGTTATGAAAATTTCACGACACAAGGGCAACTGTGGCCAATGTGTCTATGAGTGTCATTATGTTCGTTTTAATGATTTATGGATGGATATATCAGAGCGTATTTGTTATTCCTAGATGTTTTATATATATAAAGAGTTCACTTAGGTTTGCTTTGTCACCAAGTACATGAGAGAGGGTTAGAGGAGCTTTCAAGTTTGCTAATGATTGGAAGGATGTGGTTCGAACGGCTGAATAGGATGGACAATGAATCAGGATGTGCCTTACTGTAAGTTGTATCTGACAGACAGAGCAAAGCGGGAGATCTTCTCTTAGAAGTAGATGTTTGTGAGTGAGGAAGGTATGCCCAATGCGCAGTCTTGTTAATATAACTTCCTTCTGTCTATTTGCATGTGAGCTAGAACGCCACAAACATAGATCTTTTTTTATTCTGCGAAGTTTATTGCACGGTTGGTCCCTCTAAAGTTGTTTCCAAATGGAAGTATATTTGGTACGAAATTAGTATTAGTATTAGAATTAGTAACTGCCGCATGGTGCAAGAAAGCCTATGGCTTATGCTGCACCAGCCAAAAAAAAAAAAAAAATTTAAAAAAATAAATCCGAACAAAACAATGATAAAAACAAAAAAATAAATAACTAAATAATAATAATTAATAAAATAAAAAATAAATAAAAAGGAAATTAAACCTATCATCCTATGTGCTTCCCTTACCCGAAAGTACTATCCAGATGACCTTTGAATTTCCCCAAACTGTCGGCCTCTACCACCCATGAAGGCAACTTATTCCAGTAATTTATAACTCGCTGGCTAAAATAGAACTTCCTGCAGTCCAATCTAAACATTTCCCCCCGTAACTTGAATTTATGTCCCCTAGTTCTAGCATCATTTATAATCTTGAAAATTTTGTCCTCATTCATTTTACTGATGCCTCTCAGAGCCTTAAACACCTCAATCAAATCTCCTCTGAGGTGTCTAGTTTCCAAACTCTGCAACCCACATATTCGAAGTCTTTCTTCATAAGGACGCCCTTTTGCCGATCTCACCAGGCGAGTTACCCTTCTTTGCACCCTTTCAAGAAGCTCGATGCCTTTCTTCAGGTGCGGTCTCCATACTTGAACACAGTATTCCAAGTGTGGTCTAACATAAGCCTTATATAATGGGATTATCACGTCCCTATCTCTACTTGCAAAAGTTCGATAGATCATTGATAGGACACCATGGGCCTTCCTTGCAACCTGTTTACAATGCTCAGAGAATTTCATGTCTGACCGTATCGTAACACCCAAGTCCCTTTCCTCCAGTACTGGCTTTAGTTGAACTCCACCAAGTGAATAAGTTTTTTTGGGATTACTGTTTCCCAGGTGTAATACCTTACACTTTGTTGGATTAAAGCACAGCTGCCATTTTTCTGACCATTCCTGAAGTCTATCTAGGTCTCTCTGAAGAAGCTCAGCTTGACAGTGATCATTAACTACTCTCCCAATTTTAACATCATCTGCAAATTTAGACATCACGCCCTCTATCCCTTCATCAATGTCGTTTATGAAAATTAAAAACAACAGTGGTCCTAATACTGATCCTTGGGGAACCCCACTTCTTACATCAACCCAATCTGAGGAATAGCCATTTATCACAACCCTCTGCCTCCTGCCCTGAAGCCATCCTTCTATCCATCTAAGGATTTTCCCAGTGATTCCAACCTGTTCCAGCTTATAAAGCAACCGCTCATGTGGGACTGAGTCAAAAGCTTTGCTGAAATCTAAATAAACAATGTCGAAATTATTCCCTAAATCCAGCTCGTGAGTGACCCTTTCGAAATAGCGAACCAGATTTGTTAAACATGATTTTCCCTTTACGAAACCATGCTGAGTATCCTTGAGAATTTCAATTCGATCCAAATGATCCTGAATTCCACCCTTGATCATTGCCTCCATGATTTTCCCTACTACTGAAGTCAGACTGACAGGTCGATAATTTCCAACTTCACTTTTAGAGCCACCCTTATGTATGGGAGATACATTTGCACTTTTCCAATCCAAGGGAATCTCCCCAGAGTCTAATGATGCTCGCATAATTAGCCTCAATGGTTCAATGCACTCGCTTGCCGCCTCTCTTAAGATTATAGGGTATATTCCATCAACTCCAGGAGCCTTACTGGTCTGTAGGCTCGAAAGTTTTTTCATTAAATAATCTTGCGAAATTTCAATATCATTAATTACATATTTTTTAACTTCGCTCCCACAATTTCCCATTGCCACAAAAGGCTTTTCATTTGTAAATATCGATGCAAAATAACTGTTGAGTTCATCTGCAACGGGCAGCTGGTGTATTTATTACTATCCCCTTTCCCTTACGTAAAGGTCCGATCTGGTTTGTCCTGTTCTTCTTGGCATTTATATATGTGAAGAATTCTTTATCCCCCCTCTTTGCTCAGTTTGCTAGTGATTTCTCATAAACTGCCTTTGCCTGTCGAACCTTTTCTGTGGCTCTATTACACATCACCTTGTAGCTGTTATAGGCTTCAGTACTTTTTGTTGTTCTGTAACCTTTCCATGCCACCTTTTTCTGCTCAAGTAATGCGGCAACTTCACTAGTCATCCAACTTGGAACCCTCCTCGTGGAGTATTTTTTTAATGGTATATACGCATTCAAGGCATCTGTGATTAATGTTTTAAAAGCGTACCACAGTTCAATTGTATTCATTCTCTGCGCGATATCTACCCAGTTAATAGAGGCCATGTAGTACCTTAAGGCATCGTAATTTCCTTTTCTGAAATTAAAACCCATTCCTTTGCCTTTTACTTCTACCTGTAATCTGTAAATGGTACAAACTGAAAGTTATCTTGCATATTAAGATTTGAATTTTTTGCGGCTTGGTCTGCACGATTATTTCTTGAGATTCCAAAACATGGCTGGATGTTTGTTTGTTTGTTTGAGTGTGGGCTTTACGGCGCAAGAGCAACATGGCCATAATGCGCCTAACTCTGGTAAAGTTTAGTGCTTTTTTTTTTTTTTTTTTTTTTATATTGCAGTTAACGTTTACAGTGTGTTATACAGTTTTATCTCTTTAAGGAAAGTGAAGACTTTGTCTACATGTGGCATATCTGCTAAAAGATGGGCAATGCTCGGAGAATTCGTTGCTGAAAAAGAGGCAAATAAAGTTTGACGCTCATTTTTATAAATCGGGCAGTCAATGAGTATGTGTTGGACTGTAAGTTGGGCTTTGCAGTTTGTGCAACGTGGTGGATCAGCGGCTGTAAGTAGATAGAGATGTGTCAGGTGTGTGTGACCTATTCGTAATCGGGCTAATACAACTTCTTCATGACGGTTCTCACGAATACTAGACTTCCATGGTTTGAGATCTTTTTTAATGCCGAGTAATTTGTTATTGGCCTGACTCTGCCAGATGCGTTGCCATTGTTCCATACATTGTTTCTTTATAATGTACTTGTAGTCAGATGCAGGTGTAGTAAAGGCTTGGGCTATAGGGTCGGTAGCAGTTTTGGCAGCTAGGTCGGCCTGTTCATTTCCAGAAATTCCAGCATGACCAGGGATCCAACATAACAGAACTTGTTGTTTCTTCTGGTTTAACTTTGTCAGAGTATTCCAGATCTGTCTAAGTAAGGGGTTATCATTTTTTGTATTGCGTTGTATGGCTTGGATAGCACTAATGGAGTCTGTATATACAACACTGTGCAATATGGTTTTAGAGAGTGCATAGTTTAAGGCTATGTGGATAGCACAAAGTTCTGCAGTATAGCTGCTACATTCTAAAGGGAGTTTCTTGGATATAGTTGTGTTGGGAAATACTGCTGCTGCTCCAACATGATTGTTAGTTTTAGACCCGTCTGTGTAAATTGGTGTGTACTGGCCGTGCTGGGTTCTCAGTGCGGTGTACATTTGCAGTGCGTTCTGTTGGGATAAGGTGTGTTTTCCCCATGCTGTCAATGAAAAGTCACACGGCGGTATATAGTATGTCCAAGGTGGAACTTCATGAGAGGCAGTGGGCTGTATTTTACTAATGTCGATTTGCCAATCGGCCTGCAATGAGCAAAGACGTATCCCAGTTGGTGGATTTATTGATGGATAGGCTTGGTATAGGTTTATCCATTTAGGTGAGAAAAGTCCGTTCCAAGTGGGATGGTTTGGATGCCCTTTGAGTTTTACTGCATATTGTAATAGAAGCATTTGTCTGCGTAGCTGCAGGGAGGTTTCATGTGCTTCAGCATATAGGCTATGGACAGGTGATGTTCGGTACGCCCCCAGTGCAAGACGTAGAGCACTGTGGTGCACAGGATCAAGCCAGCATAAAGCACTTTGTCTAGCAGAGCTATAAACTACAGAACCATAGTCTAGACGTGAACGTATTAGCGCATGGTACAACTGTAATAGTGTGTATCGGTCAGCTCCCCATGTTGTGCCTGATAGAACTCTTAAGATATTTAGCTTTTTAAGACAGGTGATCCTGAGTGTTTTTATATGTTCCAGGAAGGTGAGCTTTTGGTCAAGTATCACACCAAGAAAGCGGACACTAGGGACAACTGGTATGATTTGATTTTCTAGTCGAAGTTCTGGGTGTAGGTGTAGGTTACGCTTCCTGCAAAAGTGTATACCGACAGTCTTTTGGTTTGACAGGCGAAAACCATTGTTTTGGGCCCATTTTGCTATTTTGTTGATTGCACATTGCAGCTGTCTCTCTACCATCCGCATATTAGGAGAATGGCAGGCGATACTAAAGTCATCGGCATACAGGGTAGTGGATATTGTTTGTGGCAGGTCCTGTGTTATTGAGTTCATTTTTATATTAAAGAGAGTAGCACTTAGCACTGATCCTTGGGGCACTCCTTCTTCCTGTATGAACTTTGAAGATAAGTGGTTGTGAAATCGAACTTGAAATGAGCGGTGTTGTAGGAAGTTTCTTATAAACTGTGGTAGGTGTCCGCGTAATCCCAGATCGTATAGATTTCGCATTATACCGTATCTCCAAGCAGTGTCAAACGCTTTTTCAATGTCAAATAGGACCATCGCAAGATGTTCTTTGCGTACGAAGGCTTCACGGATGTTTATTTCTGTCTTAATCAATAGGTCAAGAGTGGATCTACCTTCACGAAAGCCACACTGCACTGGATTCATAAGGTTATTTCGACCTAGAAACCAGGATAGCCGAGCGTTGATCATTTTTTCCATTACCTTGCATAGACAGCTGGTGAGTGCAATAGGTCGATAATGCTGCGGATTTGAAGAATCTTTTCCAGGTTTTGGAAAAGCCAAAACATAAGCATGTCGCCATTTGTCAGGGAAAGTGTTTTCTTTGAATATTCTGTTGAAGAGCAATAATAGTGTCTTGAGTGCAGATTCAGTGAGTTTTGCTATCATTATGTAATGTATTCCATCTGGACCTGCTGCACTGAGTTTAGTGGAGGCTAGAGCATGATGTAATTCTGACATTGTGAAAGGGAGATTGTATGCAGCACTGGATGTTGATTCAAAATTAATTGAGTGTTTTTCAGCTTGTGCTTTGAGTGTCTGGAATTGTGGCGAGTATGATGTCACAGCTGATATTTCCTTGAAAGATCTACCTAGAGCGTTTGCAATCTCCTCTGGTTTTGAAATATCAGAGCCATTTACATTAAGCATGGGACAGTTGACACTTGGATGTTTTGCATACATACGCTGTATTTTAGCCCAAACTGTTTGGGTTTTTGTCATTTTGGTAATTGTGGAAGCGAAACGCCTCCATGCTTCCCTTTTGCTGGTCTGTCTAACTCGTTTTGCTTTTGCCCTTGCCCTTTTAAAGCAGATGAGGTTTTCTGTTGTTGGGAACTTTCTGAAGATGTTCCATGCTCTGTTCTTCTCTTTTTTTGCGGCACTACATTCATTATTCCACCACACTTTACAGCGGGCCGATATTTTAGTGGATCGTTTCGGAATTGCTTTGTCCGCTGCTTGCAGTATTTTGTTAGATATATGTTCTACTGCCAAGTTTATAGGTGTTTGTTGAACTTGTTTTTCTTCTAGTGTAGCTAGCTGCTTGTACATATCCCAATCAGCTTTGGAGAATATCCATTTTGGGATTCGGTAAAAAATATGGGGAACGCTTGTATCAATGCGGCATATCACAGGGTAATGATCACTGCCCAGTGGGTTGCTGTGAATAGTCCATCCGAACAGAGGGTATATGGTTGCTGAGCATAAAGAGACATCAATAGCTGAGGTAGATCCTGTGGGAAGATGCGTATAAGTGTGGGCTCCATTATTGAGAGTTATCAGATTGTGTTGATCAAGTAATTTTTCGATAGTTTTTCCGCGCTTGTCCAGGTTGTGGTTTCCCCACAGCGGATGGTGACTGTTCAGGTCTCCTAGGATACAGTAGGGTTTGGGAAGCTGGATCACTAGTTCTTCTAATTCAGCGTAGCTTATGTTTTGGTTAGGTGGTAAGTATAATGAGACTATGGTTAAATCAAAGTTGACATTGATTCGTGCAGCAACTGCTTCAAGATTTGTCTTTAGTGGAATTGCTTTTGAGGGTATCTGGGAGTTGATGATCAGCGCTACTCCTCCATGTGCAACGTTGTTCAGATTGTGGGCAACACGATCTTGCCGATGTATTACGTATTTCTGAAGGGAAACAATTATATTTGGTGTTAGATTGGTTTCTTGTAGGCAGAAGGCAATAGGATCATACTGCGAAAGGAGATCTCGGATGTCAGCCAAATTACTGCGATAGCCTCTGCAGTTCCATTGTAAGAAAGTAAGCATTATTTTGGTTTAGTGGGGCCCTCGATTTGTTTTCGAGGTGCAGAAGGTTTAGATCGCTCAAGTTTACCTTTTCCCTTCTTTGGGAAATAAGGTTTCGCTGTATCCATCTCCTCTTCAGTAAAAAGTTCTAAAATCTGTCCATCTTGGTTTGAATTATCTTCTGAATCCATGTAGTCTGTTTGGTTTGAGTCGGGAGTGGTAGACACTGTAGTATTTTGCTGTTGAGTGGCATCTGGTTGTATTGTGATCGGCGTATTTATTGCTTTGCTTTGTTTGCTTTTTGTTTGGGGTGTTGGCACTGAGGACAATATTGACTTTGCCCATTCAGTTAGTGACTTTGTTGGTGGTATGGTGACCTCTGTTTGATACATGATTTTTGGTTATTTGGGCATAACTTGGCTTGTTAGTATTTGGAACTGGTAAGGATTTTTTAGCTTCTTGGTAGGTTACATTATGTTCAGTTTTGTATCGCTGTATCTGTTTTTCGCGTTTCCAAAGGGGACACTCCTTCGAATACGCCGGATGGGCTTCTTTACAGTTAATGCAGTTTGGAGTTGTGTTAGTGCAGTCATTTGTAGAATGTTCAGTGGATCCACATGTAGCACAGGCAGCTGCTCCTCTGCAGACCGTCTGTGAGTGCCCAAATTTCTGGCACTTATAGCAGCGTAATGGATTTGGTATGTATGGTTTAACTCGGCAGTTAAGGTAACCGGCTTTGATCAATGTTGGTGGTTTAGGATTATCAAAAGTAAGGATTATATTCCGGGTAGGAACTAGTACATTATCCTTCTTCGTGAGAATTCGCCTTACATTGATGACTCCTTCTTCTCGTAATTCCTGTTTGAGTTCTTCATCTGACAAATTGAGGAGGTCCCACTCAGTGATGACACCTCTTGACGTGTTCAAGGAAACGTGCGGTGAAACGCTGACCGAAATTCCACCAAAGGATTGTAATTTTTGTAGTTGTTCAGATTGTCTGGCAGTGACAACTTCAACCAGTAGGTCTCCAGATCGTAACCGACGAACTGTCTTGGGAGTACCTATTATGCTTTCTAGGCTTTTTTGCACTAGGAAAGGGGAGAGTTTTCCAACTGGTTGTTCTTGAGTTGAATGTATAATTAAAAAGGTTGGGGTTCGGATTCTGCCTACGTCAGTCTTTTGACGTTTTGCTGCGACAGAACCAGACTCCTCTTGTTCTTGCTTTGTCAGAGTTTCTTCTGTGTACCCAGTGTTTTTCTGGGTTTTATGGACTTCTTGCTCCATTTCGCCCTGGAAGGGAGATCTTTTCCCCTCCAGGTTACCGGCCCCGCCACGTGGAGGCAGGAGCAGTGCCACCTTTGTGACCAAGCGGTAGTGGCTTAGTAGTAATATGCAAAGAAAAAAGGGGAAAAAAAAGAAAGAAGGTTAGTTTTCCTCCTGTTCAAGTAAAGTGATTTCTTTACTGAAGCTTATTTAATTGATTGTTAGTGTAACGCTGTAAATAAAGAAGACGATTTTACTTATTCAAGAGAGCGCAATTCACTGGCAAATACACTTGATCACAAAATCGCTTGGCACCTGGGGCCAACATGGCTGGAAATCCACCAGATAGACATTTGTTTTCTTGCTTTATGCAAAACTCCAAGTTGTTTTTTGAGATGCTCATTCAAGGAATTTGAGGAATATTTGCTATTCTGTAGAGCTACTACTGCACTAAGGGAGTCAGTTGATTGATTGATTGATTGATTGATTTGGGTTTTATTGGCGCACTAGCAACTAAGTCTATAATGCGCCAAGACCAGGTAATATCTAAAAAATTTAACATCTCGGTGACCTAATTAATTAGGCCACCATGTCCAGATCTAAAAACATAAATAAACAACAATAACATATAAATTTTAAATACGATTAAAAACCTTTATTGCTTTTAAAAAGCTAAAAACAGCAGACACATTGTCATTGTCGGATAAAATCTGACTGAGTGTATAAGGCTCAGTGAGATGATTAAAAGCGGTAAAACGGGTACTGCTAAAATCTGGACAGTCAATTAAAAGGTGTCTGATCGTTAAGATTGTGCCACAGGACACACACATAGGAGGGTCATCAGCCCTCAGCAGAAACGAATGCGTTAAATGACTGTGTCCTATGCGGGTCCGGGCAAGAACAACTTCCTCAGTACGATTCCTGCGCAGACTAGACTGCCACGGTTCAATTACGGGCTTTATACGATATAATTTATTCGCAGTCTGCCTATTCCACGAATCCTGCCATTGGGAGTGAATCTTCTCGTGTATTATTTGCCTGTAGTCTGTATAGGGGACTAACAGGCAGTGGTTATTATTAGGAATTGCTGATTTGGCTGCGGCGTCAGCCAAATCATTTCCCCTAATCCCAATGTGGCTAGGAATCCAGCAGAAGCGGATATCATATTCACGTTCACGGAGGAAGTGAATCTTCTGCTGAATGCTAGACAGAACTGGATGAGAATTAAATCTCACGGTTATTAAAGCCTGTAACACACTAAGAGAATCAGAATATAAAATGAACCGTTGGTATTGGCATTTACTAATGTGATCCAAGGCTAACTCTATAGCGTGCAGCTCTGCAGTAAATATACTGCATTCGGAGGGAATCTGCTCCGATGTAGTGCTGTCTGTAAAGACAGCAGCAGATCCCACATATGATTCCGACTTCGAACCGTCTGTGTAAACTGGCACGAAGTCAGAATGTTCAGCTCGGTGTGCTGAATGAAGCTGCAGGTAGACCGATGATGGAGTGTCCGACTTTCCCCAGTTTTTAAGGGACAAGTCACATACTGGAATACGAGCATGCCAGGGTGGAAGGGGTTGCTTCCGTGTTTGGGCAACCTTGTCTACCTTGATATCAAGTTCTATAAGTAGCTCTTGGAGGCGAATACCAAAAGGACGATTAGCAGTCTTACGGGTATTGTACAAATTTTCCCATCGTGGCTCGAAAACGGTTAGCCACGTAGGATGGTCTGGCAGGGATTTCAGTTTAAAAGCGTAGTTTAGAGACAACTGCTTACGTCGAAGCGATAACGGTGGTTCGTTTGCTTCAACGTATAAACTCTGGACAGGAGATGTTCTATATGCTCCGGTAGCGATACGAAGAACCTGATGATGGACAGGATCCAGCCATCGAAGGGCACTGTCTCTGGCTGAAGAGTATACCTGGGACCCAAAATCAAGTTTGGATCGCACAAGTGCACGGTAGAGCCGAAGAAGCGTGCATCGGTCCGCTCCCCAAGATGTAGAGGAGAGCGAGCGGAGAATATTAAGCCCGCGTGTGCACTTTGTGCGAAGTTGACGGATGTGGTGCAGAAAGGTCAACTTTTTATCAAATACGAGTCCCAAGAATTTTGTGTCCGCTGCTACTGGAATAGCATTTTGTCCGAGCATTAATTCAGGTTCAGGATGAAGATTACGCTTACGACAAAAATGTACGCAAACGGTCTTCTCCGGCGAGAATCTGAAGCCATTTGCAAGTGCCCAGGAGTTGAGGCGGTCAATGGCTTTCTGCAGTTGTCTTTCAATAACCCTCATGTTGCATGACTGACAAAAAATGCTAAAGTCATCAACATAGAGGGCACTGTTTACAGTTGGAGGAAGTTGTTCTGTGATGGAGTTTATTTTGATGGCGAAAAGCGTGACACTTAATACTGATCCTTGTGGTACTCCCTCCTCTTGGCTAAAGGAGCGAGAGAGTGAGGATCCCACACGAACTTGGAAAGATCGATTGGCTAAAAAGTTTTGAATAAACATGGGGAGATGCCCCCTAAGGCCAAGGCTATGCAGATCTTTTAAGATGCCAAATCTCCAAGTTGTGTCATACGCTTTCTCCATGTCAAAGAACACCGACACCAAGTGTTCGCGTTTTAGGAAAGCATCCCGGATGGATGTTTCCAATCTAATAAGATGGTCCAAAGTGGACCGGTTCCTTCGGAAGCCGCACTGGAGGTTGGAGAGAAGGTCATTTGATTCTAAATACCAGATTAAACGAAAATTAACCATTCTCTCCAGTATTTTGCACAGACAGCTGGTCAGAGCAATAGGACGATAATTGGTGGTGATTTTTGGATCCTTTCCTGGCTTGGGAAAGGCAAGAACGATTGCCTTTCGCCAGTGGTCCGGAAACTGCCCTTCAATAAAGATTCTGTTATACAGAAGGAGCAGACAATCCATAGATTTTGGTGAAAGATGTTTAATCATTTCATACTGAATGCCATCTGGTTCAACAGCACTTGCTTTGGAAAGAGTGAGGGCTCTTTCCAGTTCCTCTATAGTCAATGCCCCGTTGTAGGGATAGAGGCCCTTGGACTTGAAATTAAGTGCGTCTTTTTCCATTTTATGTTTTAGGACCAGGAACTCTGGGGAATACGAAGATGTTGCCGAGATGTTAAAGAATGTTTCCCCAAGAGCATTGGCTATTGCAGTTGGATCTGCAATAGCGCATCCATTATAATCTAGGATTGAAGAAGGGTGTGATGTATATTTTCCCTTCATTTTCCGGATTTTATCCCAGACTACCCTAGAATTGCTAGCCTGGTTAATAGATGATGTGAAACGGATCCATGATTCCTTTTGACTCTGCCGGCGAATGTAGCGTGCTTTGGCTCGTGCACGTTTGAAGGCTATAAGGTTGTTCGTGGTAGAATATCGGCGAAATATCCCCCACGCTTTGTTCTGAGCCTTTTTTGCTGCTGTTCATTGTGAATTCCACCAAGGTTTGGGAAATGGTGGAAACCGGGCTGATGTTTTTGGGACAGCATTAGCAGCTGGTTGGACGATGATTTCTGTGATGTACTTTACTGCATCATTGATCGGCTCTTGACTGACTGTGCTAAGATCGAAATTTGCCTGATGTTGGAAGGCAGTCCAGTCAGCCTGATCAATCTTCCACCGTGGTAACCTAAAAGGAAGACATGGTCTCCCACTGTGTAACAAGGTTATCACGGGGAAGTGATCGCTTCCGTATGGATTCTCCTCCACTTCCCAAGTGAGTGAAGGGAGTAGAGAAGGGGAGTAGATAGATAGATCAATGGCAGAAAAGGTACGGGTAGGCGTGTGGAAGAAAGTGTTTGTTCCAGTATTTAGAAGGGAAAGGTCATTGTCATTGAGCACACGCTCAATGACTCGTCCCCTTCCGTTGATGTTAGCACTACCCCACAGGGTGTTATGTCCATTAAAATCCCCAAGAAATAAGAAAGGGGGAGGCAACTGCGTTACAAAATCATCAAGGTCTTCCTGGGTGATGTCAGTCCCAGGTGGCAAATAAATAGAGCAGACCGTTAATAAAAATCCCACTGTAAGGCGAATTGCAACAGCCTCTATGCTGGTTGTAATTAGCAAGGGCTGAACTGGGGTCTGATTACTCACAAGGATAGCCACTCCTCCATGAGCAGGACCATCCGCAATTCTATCCTTACGAAAGATTGTGATGTTATACATGGTGGGGTCATCATTTGCTTTTAGATAAGTCTCCTGCAAGCAAAAGCAAACTGGCTCGTGCTTTTGCAGGAGGGCCTTGATGTCGTCAGTATTTCGCCGGAATCCACGACAATTCCATTGTAGGAATTTAGCCATTATTTTGGCTTGGTGGGTCCATCAGGCGGCTTCCGAAGTGCTGAGGGCTTACTTTTATCAGTCTTGGCTTTATCTTTTTTGGGGAAGAATGGACGCTGTCCCGTGTCCATTTCTTCCTCCGCAAAGAGTTCCAAGACTGATTCATCCGGTACCTCCTTGTGCTGGACATCCATTGTTTCTGTTTTATCTGTTAGCTCTTTACCACTTGGTTTTGGTAGTGGTGGAGCACTCGGAGGTACGGATATAGGAGTGGCAGCTGACTGCGTTTTTTTGGTGGGCTTTTGTGTACTCAATAAATAGCGTGCAATCGGAGTGAATGACTCTTTTGGTGGTACAGTCATCTCTGTTTGTGTACCGATAGTGCACTTCGCAGAAACCTTCTGGGCATATGAAGGTTTCCCGCTATTTATTGGTTGCATGCGTCTTCTGGCCTCTGGGTAGGAGATATTCAGCTCTGTTTTTAGTTTTTGGATCTCTTTTTCATCCTTCCACCGCTGGCATGCTCTGGAGTAGGCAGGGTGCTCTCCTTGGCAATTTATACAGATCGGTTTGGAAGCTGAACATTCCTTGCTCTCGTGGTCTTTAACACCACATCGAGCACAGGCAGGGTTACCACGACAAGCCGTTTGTGAATGGCCGTATTTTTGGCATTTAAAACACCTCAGTGGGTTTGGGATGTAAAGCCTCACTGGGCAGTTTAAATAGCCTGCCTTGATGGAACTTGGAGGCCGTGGGGTGTTAAATGTTATGATGAGAACTCGGGTAGGGACGAGATTCCCATCCTTCCGCATTGATATTCTCTTGACAGCCGTCACTCCTTGGTCTTTTAGTTCAGAGCAGATCTCTTCCTCAGAGACATGAAGAAGATCCCACTCTGAAATGACTCCTCGTGAAGAGTTCAAAGTTCTGTGGGGTGTTACAATGATCGGTATTCCCCCTATGGATGTCGCGTTCAGGATTCTTTCTGCTTGCTTTGTATTTGAAGCTTCAATTAACAGATCGCCAGAACGCAGCCGTTTTACAGATTTTGGTGATCCTACCAGCCCTTCTAATCCTTTCTGGATAAAGAAGGGTGACATCTTCCCAATTGACTGCTCTCCGGTAGAATGGAGAATGAGGAAAAGCGGTGTTATAGATGGTGTTTTATCCTCAGTTCTGGCTCTTTTCGCAGAATTGCTCTCACTCTCATCTGATCGATTAGGTAGGGGCCTTGTTGGGGCCCCAGAAGAAGGATTTAAATTACTCATATGAGTAAAGAGAAAATGTCTGATGCCTAAGTACCTCACCCACCACGGAGGCCTACGAGGGGACGCCCACTCGTGAACTAGCAGATACTGCGTACACGAATGGGACGCCGAGTTCGCTTAGAGCACCATACCCACGTTACCAATAAGTCTTTATCCCGTCCCAGGACCAAAGGGAGGGAGACTTATTGGAACGCAGTTGACCCTAGCAGTATAAAACCACCCGCCGATTGATCCCAGTCGGGCCGGTCCGGGACCACCCGTCTTGTCGAAGCAGGGGCCAAAGTGGTGTATTGAAGCTGGGCCCCTCAACCACCAGGATCCCCCTTTCCGCTTCCACGGGTCGCGGCGCACGGCTGCACACGCCGGATTTCAAAGATGTAACCGTGAAACCAAGGAATGGGCGTTAGATCCCAGTGATGCTAATCTGGAAACCCAGCAGCGTCACTGGGAGGTCCCCTCACCACGTACAGGTGCCCACGTTGAGGGGATATACTTCGGTACAAACCAATATGTTTTAGATATAATAAAAGTTCTTCAATATTTGCTTCATTTCCTAAGATGCGAGATAAATCAGGTGATATATTCAATTTAGAGAGAGACTGAAAAGTGTTTGACCGGATGGTTGAATGCAAGGGACAATCAACCAGAAAATGACGGACTGTAAGTTGCGTCTGACAGGATGAGCACTGTGGTGGACTTTCTCCCAATAATAGGAAGAGATGAGTATGGTGAGTGTGTCCAATTCTCAGTCTTGCCAGTACTACTTCCTCTCGTCTGTTTCTTCGGAACCCAGACAGCCACAGCTTTGGGTCTTCTTTTATTTGGTATAGTTTATTGTTTTTGTCACTTTTCCAGGTCTGTGACCAGTTATTGTAGCAGGCTTTGCGTATGACAGACTTAAAATCAGAGAAAGGAACCTGAGGATGTTGTGAGAGAGCGGTTTCCGGATGTTTAGCGGCAAAGTCAGCACTTTCATTTCCCGGAATGCCTGAGTGGCCAGGGATCCAGCAAAAACTGACTGACTGATTGGACACACTGCAAACGAATAGCTGGGAATGAATCTGTTGCAATGTAGGGTGAGAAATGGAGGAATTCTTCCTTATGGCAGAGACAGCACTAAGAGAATCTGTGTAAATTATGGCAGATGAGATGGAAAGCTCAATTATCTTACTAAGCGCTAACTTAATGGCATATAATTCGGCTGTGAAGACGCTGCAGGCAAGCGGTAGTGTGGCTGAAATTGTACATAAAGGGAAAACTGCAGCAGCACCTACCGTACTCTCAGTTTTGGAACCATCCGTATAAATTTTACAGGCATGGTTGTTCATAGCATGAGCGGAATGTAACTGTCTGATATTGCAGGAAGGTATATTTTTCCCCCACTGGAGGAAGTATGTATCTTGAGAGACAGACACATATGTCCAAGGAGCAACAGGTGTAGTTGTGTCTTGGAAAATTTCATTTAAATTGATATTCCAAGTCTGAACAATCTCTTTTATCCTGATAGATGCGGGTCTATTTTCATTTGGTTTGCTCTCATAGAAGGCGTCCCAATGAGTATTATAGAGATACTCCCAACTTGGGTGCGATGGTAGACTCTGGATCTTAGCAGCGTAGCGAAGCAATAGTGTTTTTCTACGCAGATGTAATGGGGGATCATGCGCTTCAATATATAGACTTTGGATAGGAGAAGTCCTGAAAGCTCCCAGCGCAGTTCTCAGAGCACTGTGATGGATCATATTTAGCCGTTTTAAAGTAGTGCTCCTGGCAGAGTCGTACACTGGACAACCATAATCTAATCGTGAACGGATTAAACTTCTATAAAGATGCAACAAAGTACAGCGATCAGCTCCCCATGACATAGATGAGACCGAACGAAGTATATTTAAATGCTTTAAACAAGAAGTTCTCAAATAACTGATGTGAGCTTGGAAATTTAGTTTGCGGTCTAGTAATAGTCCAAGAAATTTAACGGTATTAACAATTGGGATTGGAGTATTGTTTATTTGTAGTTCAGGTTCCGGATGGAGAGCTCGCTTCTTGCAAAAGTGAGTGACAGTGCATTTCTTTTCTGACAATCTGTAACCGTTCCGTGAAGTCCAGGCCTCTATTTTGGTTATGGCTAGTTGTAGCTGCCGTTCAATGGTATTCATACTTTGAGATTGACAGGAAATGGTAAGATCATCTGCATACATATAAGTTTGAACAGTTTTTGGGATATCTCGTGTCATTGTGCTAACTCGGATTGAAAACAGTGTTGGACTGAGTATTGATCCCTGCGGAACTCCCTCTTCCTGTATGCGAGATGTAGAGAGGACGTTTTTGTATCGGACTTGAAAAGAGCGCAATTGCAGGAAATTTTGAATTGTTTCCGGCAAATAGCCCCGAAGCCCCAGATGGTAAAGGTCCCTAATAATACCATGACGCCATGTTGTATCAAATGCCTTTTCAAGATCTAAATTGACCATGACTAGATGTTGTTTAATGACAAAGGCATTGCGGATATGAGATTCGGCTTTCATAAGCACGTCCAGTGTTGATCTATTTTTCCGAAAGCCATATTGTTGTTCTGGAAGGAGATTCTCTGACTCCAGGATGTAGGTGAGCCTAGTATGAACCATCCTTTCGAAAATTTTTCCCATGCAGCTCGTAAGAGATATTGGCCTGTAATTTTCAACACAGGAAGGATCTTTTCCTGGTTTTGGTAAGGCGATAACGAACGAATGGCGCCATGAAGAAGGATAGGCATTTTCGGTGAAGATCCGATTATAAAAAATTAATAGAGTTCTCAAGTCTTCATCAAGTAAATGCTTTAGCATAATGTAATGAACTCCATCTGGACCTGCAGCGCTATTGGAAGATCTGTTTAATGATTCTTGAAGTTCTATTAATGTAAACGGTTGGTTGTACGGCAGTGAGCGGCGCGTGAAGAAGTTGATTTTATATCGTTCCGCACCTGCTTTGATGTTCTGGAAGGTGGACGCATAGGTGGCAGAAGCTGATATTTTTGCAAATGATTCTGCTAATGCATTTGCAACTTCTTCAGGAGTAGAAATGTCTTTCCCTCTCCAATGAAGTATCGGAGAGGGCAGCCGAGTAAATTTGCCATTTAATGCCTGTATTCTTTTCCAGATGACTCGTGTATCCGTGTCTTTGGTAATGGTTGAGGCAAAAGCAATCCAAGAATCCCGTTTCGCTTTCCGCCTAACTTGTCTAGCTTTCGCTTTGAGTTTTTTATAAGCAATTAGGTTACTAGTGGTGGGATACTTACGGAAATTATTCCAAGCACGGTTTTTTTCCTGTTTGGCAATTGAACACTCTGTATTCCACCAGTTATTTCTGTGTTTGTGATAAGGCGTGGATTTTGGAATGGAACCATTAGCTGCAGTGAGAATCTGATTGATTATATAAGTATTTACTTCATCAATATGTTGCCTTTGAACATAACATCTGTCTAAGAGTATTTTTGCAGAATACCCTCCCCAGTTTGCCTTTTTAAACTGCTAGTTGGATCGTTGAACAGGATTCGGAGTTACTCTTGTTTGTAGTGAGCAAATAATTGGAAAGTGATCACTGTTAAAGGGATCGGTTAAAACTGACCATGTCATGATTGGAAAGATAGATGGTGAACAAATTGACAAGTCTATTGCAGAAACAGATCCTGTTGCTAGGTGTATGTAAGTAGGAGATCCAGAATTTAATAAATTAAGATCATTATTGTTCATGAATTCCCCCATCAATTTGCCTCTTCTATCCATTGTAGTAGACCCCCACAATGGATGATGTCCATTAAAGTCACCAAAGAGACAAATTGGAGTTGGGAGTTGTGAAATCAGGCTGTCAAGTTCTGAATGCGGAAATGGTAGAGATGGTGAAATATAGATGGAAACAAGGGTAACTGAAATACCAACTGCAATACGAGCTGCGACAACTTCTAGAGTGGTTCTCAATTGGATCGGCCTGGATGGAATGTCGGAGTTAACAAGAATAGCTACTCCGCCACGAGCAGGAGAGTTTGAACTCCTCTCTCGTCTGTACATCACATAATTTGAAAATTTTGGTGAAATTTGGGGTGACAAGAAAGTTTCCTGTAGGCATACACCTATGGGATTGAATTGAGCTAGTAAATCCCTTAAGTCATCAGAATGACTACTTAGTCCTCTGCAGTTCCATTGTATGATGTTATTCATTATTTAGATTTAGCTGAGGATGATTCATCTGACTGTTTTTTGTTCGTGGGACATTTCTTCCGGTCTTTTTTTGGGAATGTGGGGCGTCCAATATCCATGGTGTCATCTGCATGGAGTTCTAGAATGGGCTCCTCGTTATTTAGCAGCTCATCTACATCCATATTATTGGTAGGCGATTCCATTTTTTTTTGAGACTGAGTGAGATTTTAATTGTTCTTTTTCAACTGAGACTAATGGGGTATGAGTAGGAATACTGATTGGAGTATTTGTGGCTTCGCTAGTTTTTTTCGGAGGATTATCTTTTTTAGAGGTTGAAAGTGTTGTTGTTGTTGTTGTTGTGTTTGGGTTTTCTGGCACAAGGGCCTCTTGGGCCATATTGTGTCTGTTCGATATTTGCTTATCACAAATTTCTCATGTTATTGTGATCATAGGCTATTATAGAGATTTATCTGTTTCAAATAAGTAAACAGTTCCTCCAAATTTGCATCATTGCCAAGAATCTGCAATAAGGTTATCGGTTCCTTCAAATGGGATAGGGAGGTAAAGGTTGATTTTCTGGTAGTTGAAAGTTGGGGACATTCAATGAGAACATGATATATTGTCAACTGTGACTGGCAGAACAAACACAGAGGAGGGTTCTCTCCCATAAGCAAATACAGATGAGTTGGATGTGAGTGTCCGATGCGGAGCCTTGCTAGAATTACTTCTTGTCGCCTGCTTTTCCTGATACTAGATGTCCACAATTTTGGCTCTTTTTTTATCTGCAACAGTTTATTATTTATTTGAGCTTTCCAGAGGTCAGACCATTGCTTCCTACATGATGTTTCAATGATGGATTTGTAGTCGGTGTAGGGCACTGTTTGTTGAATGGAAGTGTTTGAGTTAGGGTGTTTAGCGGCGGCGTCCGCTTGTTCATTACCTGGAATGCCTGCATGACCAGGTATCCAGCAGAAGGTAACCTTCTGGTTGGCTTTTTTACAGTAAAATAACTTGGACCGTATCTCTTTAAGAATCGGATGAGAGGGCGACATGGTAGTTTGAATGGCAGTGATTGCGCTTAAGGAGTCTGTGTATATCAGAGATTGCGTTATACAGCTGTTGTGTATTCTATCTAGAGCTAGTTTAATTGCAAATAATTCTGCAGTATAGATAGTGCATTCCGTAGGAAGAGACACAGCAACTGAAAAGGCAGAAGAAACCGCTGCAGCACCAACGGCTGCATCTGTTTTGGAGCCATCGGTATAGATAGGTACTTTATCTGAGTTTTCCAACAAATGAGTTTTATGGAGCTGTTGATAGCTTATATTTGCCAGAGAGGATTTTCCCCATCTTGAAAAGAAATTGTCGCAGAGAGGTGAGAGTTCAGTCCAGGGAGTTTCAGGAGTAGCAATGTCTTGGAATATGTTGTGAAATTTAAGATCCCAGCTGATCATGAGTTCTTGCAGTCGAATCCCTGAGGGGCGGTTTTCATTAGGCTTATTGTGATATAATTCAACATATTGAGGATCAAACAGGTACTGCCAGCTAGGGTGGAATGGCATGCTTTTAATTTTTGCTGCATAATTACACAATAAGGATTTTCTCCTGAGATGCAAAGGGGGTTCATTGGCCTCAATATACAGGCTGTGGACCGGAGATGTTCTGAAGGCTCCCACAGCTATCCTAAGAGCACTATGCTGTATGGTGTTTAGACGTAATAGTGAACTTTTCCTAGCGGAGTTATAGACAGGTGATCCATAATCTAATCGTGATCTTATTAATGCTCTATACAGATGAAGGAGAGAGCTTCTGTCAGCACCCCAGGACTTAGCAGAGACTGCTCTCAGGATGTTCAGTTTTTTAAGACATGTAGTTCGAAGGAAAGCAATATGGGAAGCAAAATTAAGTTTGTTATCTAAATATAACCCCAACAGACGGAAATTGTTAGTCACAGGAATCAGATTGTTTTTTAAAAATATTTCTGGATCTGGGTGAAGTTTGCGTTTTTTACAAAAATGAATTGCACTAGATTTCTTTTCTGATAGGGAATAGCCATTCCGCAATGTCCATGATTCAATTTTAGCGATGGAAATTTGAAGCTGTCTTTCAATGGTGTTCATGGATTGGGATTGACAAGAAACAACGAGGTCATCAGCGAACATATACGATTCTACTGTATTAGGTACATCCTGTGTCATGTTTGTAATTCTTATTGAAAATAACGTCGGACTAAGAATGGACCCCTGAGGAACACCCTCCTCTTGTTCAAATGATTTAGATAAATTGTTCATGTATCTAACCTGAAATGTTCTGTGGCATAGGAAGTTTTGTATAAAGTGGGGTAAATGACCTCTCAAGCCAAAAGAATGAAGATCTTGAAGTACACCGTATCGCCAGGTGTTATCAAAGGCTTTCTCAATATCAAGATTGATCATGACCAGATGTTGTCCCCTTATGAAGGCATTTCGGATGTTTGCTTCTGCTTTTATCATTACATCTAACGTGGACCGGTTCTTTCGAAACCCGTACTGATTGTTATTTTGCAAGTTGTTAGTTTCCAGGAACCACGTTAGCCGCCTGTGAACCATTTTTTCCAAGACTTTGCCTAAGCAGCTGGTCAGTGAAATCGGCCTGTAATTATGTGGAAAGCTGCGATCCTTTCCTGGCTTTGGAAAGGCTAGTATAATTGAGTGACGCCAGGAGTTTGGGTAAGTATTTTCTAGAAATATTCGATTGTAATATTTTAACAATGCCCTTTTTGTTCTGTTGTTTAGTTGGCTTATCATGACGTAGTAGATCCCATCTGGACCAGCAGCACTACTGGAAGTTTTATTGAGCGCCCCTAAAAGTTCTGTTAATGTAAATGGCTGGTTGTACGAGTGTGAAACTCTAGTGGAGAAATTGATCTTATGCTGCTCTGATGATTTTTTAATTTTCTGAAAGACTGGGTTGTAAGTGGATATGCCTGATATACTGGCAAATGATTCGGCTAAGGCATTTGCAATTTCTGCTGGAGAGGACAACTCCTTTCCTTTCCAGTTTAATATTGAGGCCGGGGACTGGACATATTTGCCATCAATTGTTTGTATTTTCTTCCAGATGAGTCTGATATCTGTGTCCTTGTTTATACTAGAGGAAAAGCTAATCCATGCTTCTCTTTTTGCTTTCCTTCTTATTTGGCGGAATTTAGCTTTCATTCGTTTAAAGCTAATTAGGTTACTGGTTGTGGGGAATTTGCGGAACAAATTCCAAGCCCTATTTTTTTTCTGTTTAGCGTATGTACAATCCGGATTCCACCAGTAATTATTGTGTTTCCGTTTCCCAGGCAAGGACTTTGGTATTGTAGAGTTGGCAGCTTGTAATATTTGATTAGTTATATGTTGTGTGACATAATCTATGGGTTGAAGTTGAATTATTTCATCATCTAACTGAACATTTGAAGCATATTCATTCCAGTGTGCCCTACGAAATTTCCATTTGGAGCGACCCGGCAAAGGGGAGTTTACCCGTGTTTGCAGCTTGCAGAGAATTGGTAGATGATCGCTATTTAGTGGATTTTCAAGAACAGACCACACCGTATTAGTACATATGGAGGGAGAGCAGATTGAAAGGTCTATAGCACTCATGGATCCTGTAGAAAAATGTATATAGGTAGGCTCTCCAGTATTCAAAAGGGTAAGTTGGCACACATCGAGAAGATTTTCTATTTGTTTACCTCTTTTGTCGATTGTTGGAGATCCCCACAGCGAGTGATGAGCATTGAAGTCTCCGAGTAAATAGAAAGGAGGTGGTAGCTGGTCTATTAGATTTTCTAGATTTTCTGAGGAGATTGAGGAATTTGGGGGAATATATATTGATGCTATTGTAATAGTCATGCCAATTTCTGCGCGCATTGCCACTACCTCGAAAGGAGTCTGAAGAGCAACAGGTTTAGATGGAATATTGTTTCTAACAAGAACCGCCACGCCTCCACGGGCCGGCGAGTCGATACTCCTATCTCTTCTGAACATGGTATAATTTTTAATGGTAGGACACACTTGTGGATTTAAATAGGTTTCTTGTAGGGATATACATGCTGGTTCATAGCGGTTTACGAGATCATGCAAGTCATCTTTTGCATTACGAAAGCCTCTACAATTCCACTGAAGAATTCTTTCCATTATGCGTTCTTGTTAGTTGTTTTTGCTTCTGACAGTTTTTTGGTTGTAGCTTGTTTATACCTCTCTATTTTTACTTTGTCTTTCTTAGGAAAGAAAGGACGTGTTGTGTCCATCTCATCAGTTGCGTGGAGTTCTAAAATTCCATCATCTGAATTTTTCTCCTGATCAATATCCATTTCCGTTGAAATCCGTGGATGCACCATTGGGGTTTCTGTAGCTTTTGGTTTCATTGTTGACACATCGGCTGGAATGGAGATTGGAGTATTGCTGGCTTGTTCAGTTGTTTGTTGTGAAGAACTCTGTTTGGGAGAAGTGAGTATGGATCGTGCCCAATTCGCAATAGATGTATTAGGAGGAACTGTAACGTCCGTTTGGATACTTACTGATTGCACCTGTTTGGCAGCTGTGGCATACGTACGCTTTGGCTCCATTTTGATTATTTCTCTTCTCGCCTCTGAATAAGTGACTTTGTTTTCCACTTTATATTTCTGTATTTTTTTCCCTTGCTTCCATAGTTCGCATATTTTGGAGAAAGCTGGGTGATTACCTTTACAATTTGGGCAATTAGGAGTGGTAGCATTGCAATCGGATTGGTTGTGGTCTTTCGATCCGCAGTTAGGACATATTGCCTCACCTCTACATGCAGTCTGAGAGTGTCCATATTTTTGGCACTTATAGCACCTGATTGGGTTTGGGATGTAGGGCCGGACACGGCAATGGAGATAGCCTGCTTTGACAGATGTTGGTAAGATGGGAGAGCTAAAAGTGAGGATTATGCTCCTTGTTGGAATGAGAGTACCATCTTTACGAGTCATGATTCTCCTGGCTTGGATGACTCTTTGTTCTCGTAGCTCTTTGACTATTTCCTCCTCTGATACGGTTAATAGGTCCCATTCTGCAATTACTCCCTTGGAGGAATTTAAGGTGGCATGGGGAGTGACTTTTATTGGATGTCCGCCGAAAGTTGTCAGATTTAATAACTTTGCAGAATGCTGGGATTTCATGGTCTCTACCAGAAGATCCCCAGACTGGAGTCGCCTTACTGATTTTGGTGAACCTGCCACAGCCTCTAAGCATTTTTGCACAAGGAATGGGGACAATTTACTTAAAGGCTGGTCTGATGTAGAGTGCAGTATGAGAAATGCTGGTATCTCTTCTTGAGGATTTGTTTTCAACCTCTTGGGTTGGGAGAAGTCATCATCAGTGTGTTTTGTCGCTAATTTTGAGCTCGGAGGCTCTAAAGGTGGGAACGTATTGTTATCCATCTTTGCTCCTTTCAGCCCCGGGAGAGTGGATTTCTTCTCCCAGGTTACCGGCCCCGCCACGGGGAGGCAGGAGCAGTGCCGCTAGAGTGACCAAGCGGTATAAAAGTTAGTATATTAGTTTAAAAGGAAAAAAGAAAGGTGATTTGCCTTTCTGAAACTTAGTTACAGATCGTAAGTCTAAGTTTACTAGTATTTAATGAAAACGTAAGAAAACTTTTTTAACTGAACAAAAACTGCAACTTTGAGAAAAACGCTCTAGAAATCACTGAGAATCGCTTGATCACTATAACGCTTGGCACCCGGGGCCGTTGAAAGTGTAACTTTAAGCCAATTCGCTAGAGAGGTATTAGGCGGAACTGATACATCCGTTTGAGCTGCAGTAGAAACAAAGTTTCTAGTTCGAGCGTCATAAGAACGACCACTAGGCATGGTCGACATAACTTGTCTACGTGCCTCAGGAAACGTGACTTTATTTTCAATTTTGTATTTTTGTATTTTCTTTCCTGTTATCCATAGCTCACAAGTTTTGGAAAAGGCTGGATGGCTTCCTTTGCAATTTGGACAAACAGGAGTTTTGACTGAACAATCCGCTTGGGTGTGATCTTTAGAGCCACAGATGGGACATGTGGCTTCCCCGCGACAAGCCTGCTGGGAATGGCCGTATTTCTGACATTTAAAGCAACGAACAGGATTCGGGATGTATGGTCGAATCCGGCAGTTTAAATAACCAGCTTTAATAGAGGATGGTAAGTCTGGAGTGCTAAATGTCAGAATGATGGATCTTGTTGGAGTAAGATTTCCATCTTTTTTCGTCATGATCCGTTTTACATTTACTACTTTCTGACTGCTGAGTTCTTGGAGTAGTTCTTCTTCGGAGACTGTAATTAGGTCCCACTCGCTGATGACACCTTTTGATGAATTTAGAGTTTTGTGGGGAGTAATTTCTACTGTCAACCCACCAAATGTTGTT
Source organism: Mastigoproctus giganteus (assembly GCF_048544385.1). NCBI lineage: Eukaryota > Metazoa > Arthropoda > Arachnida > Uropygi > Thelyphonidae > Mastigoproctus > Mastigoproctus giganteus. The sequence goes on from NC_143585.1 coordinate 177,241,403, forward strand.
GTTTTTAACAGCCGCTCAGAATGTTTAGAGGTGGCTGTTTCAATCAGAAGGTCTCCGGATTGCAGTCTTTTAACCATTTTTGGTGATCCAGCAATTGACTCCAAGATTTTCTGAATTAAGAATGGTGACAACTTACCCACAGGTTGGGCAGATAGGGAATGGATCACCAGGAAGTTTGGGCAATCGTCATGACATTCTGCTTCTCTTCGCAGTCTTTTAGGTTGACTTGAGTCATGGTCAGGTTTAGAATCTTCCGCTCTTGAGCTCAAAGGCTCTAAGTTTGGATAATGATTTTTATCCATGATCGCTCCTTTTTGCCCTGGGGGTTTGCCTTTACCACCCAGGTTACCGGCCCCGCCACGGGGAGGCAGGAGCAGTGCCGCTTGGTGGCCAAGCGTAGAGTTAGTAAGTTAGTACGGCTAGCTAAATTAAAGAAAAAGGTACTTGCCTTCTTCTGGGCTCTCTTCTTAGTGTTTTTAAGTAAGTAGAGCTACTTAACAGAAAATTTTAATTCTAAGAGAAAAACAAGGAAAACTCTGTCACGTGGAGGAAAATCGCTTTATACACACGCAAGAATCGCTTGGCCACGGAAACGCTTGGCACCCGGGGCCATAGGCATATGGAAGAAGGTGTTTGTTCCAGTATTGAGAAGGGAAAGGGCATTGTCATTGAGCATACGCTCTATGACCCGTCCCCTTTCATTGATGTTAGCACTACCCCACAGGGTGTTATGTCCATTCATATCCCCGAGAAGTAAGAAAGGGGGAGGCAACTGCTTTAGAAGATCATCAAGGGCTTCCTGGGAGATGTCAGTCCCAGGTGGCAAATAAATAGAGCAGACCGTTAATAAAAATCCCACTGTAAGGCGAATTGCAACAGCCTCTGTGCTGGTTGTAATTAGCAAGGGCTGAACTGGGGTCTGATTACTCACAAGGATAGCCACTCCTCCATGAGCAGGACCATCCGCAATTCTATCCTTACGAAAGATTGTGATGTTATGCATGGTGGGATCATCATTCGCCTTTAGATAAGTCTCCTGCAAGCAAAAGCAAACTGGCTCGTGCTTTTGCAGGAGAGCCTTGATGTCATCAGTATTTCGCCGGAATCCACGACAATTCCATTGTAGGAATTTAGCCATTATTTTGGCTTGGTGGGTCCATCAGGCGGCTTCCGAGGTGCTGAGTGCTGAGGGCTTACTTTTATCAGCCTTGGCTTTATCTTTTTTGGGGAAGAAAGGACGATGTCCCGTGTCCATTTGGTTGGTTGGTTGGTTGTTGTTGGGTTTTTTTGGCGCAAAAGCAACTTTGGCCATATTGCGCCTATCTATTAGTGTTTAGTGACAAAGACATTTATATTTCTTAAATATGATTTATATCTGGTCAAAATATCCTATTAATTTTAAATAAGTGAATATATTTTCAATTTTGGAGTTATCGCCTAGGATTTGTGATAAGGTCAGAGAATCTTGGGAAGTTATAGGGAGGTGGAAGGCTGATTGTCGCGCCATGTGGTATTGTGGACATTCTATAAGGAAATGTTTTACAGTAAGTTGACAAGAACAGTGAGGGCATTCTGGAGGATTTGCTTTGGTGAGTAAATAATTGTGCGTAAGATGTGTATGTCCAATGCGTAATCTGGATATAATGACTTCTTCATGCCGATTCTTGCGAAGACTCGATTTCCATGGCTGTAGCTCATGTTTTATTTGAAACAATTTATTGTTTAATTCATTTTGCCACATTTGTGACCACTGATTGTGGAGAAACTGTTTTATGATTGGTCTGTAATCGGTATATGGAACTTTGCAAAACCTTTGGTTTACGTTTATAGGATTCTTTGCTGCTTGATCAGCTCTTTCATTACCTTCAATGCCTGTATGTCCTGGGATCCAACAGAATTTTACTTGCCTCATTTTGCTTTTAAGCTTCACAAGGTGAGCTTGTATCTGATAGAGAAAGGGATGTGATGGAGTCTGTCTTTTTTGGAGAGCTTGTATTGCACCCAATGAATCTGTGTAGATGAGATGTTTTAGAAGAGGGGAAGAATCTATGTATTTTAAGGCCATTTGTAGGGCGAATAGTTCAGCGGAATAACTACTGCATTGATTTGGAAGTTCTTGTGAGAGAACAGTGTGTGGAAGTACCACTGCAGCACCAACTTTGGTGTCTGTTTTAGAGCCGTCTGTATATATATGAAGGTATTCCGAGAACTGTGATGCGTGGGCTGCATGCATCTGTTTTATGTTGACATTTGCCAGAGTGCTTTTTCCCCATTGTTGAAAATAAGTGTCACAGTTTGGCGTGAAAGTGTGCCATGGTGGAATACTTATGCTGTTATCCTCATGTACATTTTCAAAGTTTAGGCCCCATTTTGAAATTGTTTCTTTTAGTCGTATTCCGGCTGGTTTATTTACTGTGGGTTTATTGCTGTAGAGGATTTCCCACTGTGGATTGAAAAGATACTGCCAAGTAGGATGGTGAGGCAGACTTCGGATTTTAATTGCATAGTTTAATAGCAGCATTTGCCTCCGGAGATATAATGAGGGCTCATGAGTCTCTGCATATAAGCTTTGTACTGGTGATGTTCTGTATGCACCTAAAGAGATTCGTAAGGCACTATTATGTATGGAATCGAGCCATTTGATGACACTTGGTCTACACGAACTGTACACAGGGGCTCCATAGTCTAGTCTTGATCTGATTATAGTATGGTATAGGTGAAGAAGTGTGAACCGATCGGCTCCCCACTTCATTGCAGAAAGAACTCTGAGAATATTTAGTTTTTTTTGACAGGTTGTTCGGAGGTATTTGATGTGTTCCAGAAAGTTAAGTTTTTTGTCAAGAATCAGGCCAAGGAAACGTATACTATTTGCTAGAGGTATCAGCCGGTTTTCTAGTTTTATTTCTGGATCTAGATGCATTTTTCGTTTTCTACAGAAGTGTACAGCTATTGTTTTTTGTTCTGATAATCTGTAGCCATTGTTTTTAGTCCACAGTTCTATTTTGTTCACTGCACTTTGTGATTGTCTTTCTATCATGTTCATGTTTTGTGAATGGCACGAGATAGTAACATCATCAGCATAAAGGAATGTTTCAACTGTTTTTGGCAGGTCTTTTATAATGGAGTTTATTTTGATGACAAATAAGGTTGCACTCAGCACTGAGCCTTGGGGTACACCTTCTTCCTGTGTGTATATTTTTGACAGATTGTTTTGGTATTTTACCTGGAAGGTTCTAACTTTCAGAAAATTTTTTACCAAGAGTGGTAAGTTTCCTCGCAAACCGATATTGTGGAGATCTTTAAGAATGCCGTATCGCCAGGTAGTATCAAAGGCCTTTTCTATATCAAGACTGATCATTATTAGATGCTCATTCCTTAGAAAAGCATTTCGGATATTTGCTTCTGCTTTAATCATGGGGTCCAGAGATGATCTGTTTTTACGAAATCCGTATTGAGTTATGTTAAGAACGTTATATGTTTCCAGAAACCAGGTTAATCTATTGTTCACCATTTTTTCGAGGATTTTCCCAAGGCAACTTGTTAGCGCTATTGGTCGATAATTTGTAGGGATCGTGTGATCTTTGCCAGGTTTTGGTAAGGCAATTATAAGGGAGTGAAGCCAGGAATTTGGATAGTAGTTTTCCATATAAATTCTATTGTATAGCATAAGCAATGCCTTTAGAGATTTTTCATTAAGTTGTTGGATCATTTCATAGTGAACTCCATCAAGTCCTGCTGCACTTTTCCTAGACTTAGACAGAGCTTTCTGTAATTCTTCTATGTTGAAAGGTTGGTTATATGGGAGTTGTTTGTTGGTTTTAAAATTTAGTCTGTATTTTTCAGCTGCAGTTTTAGTTTTCTGAAAAGATGGAGTGGCGCGTGCGCGTATAGTGTGTGGCAGCATGCGAATAAGCTCCGATTAAAGTTAGTAATTTGTGCGGTTATACTGTTTTGATTTTCGAGAAAGATGTTCTAAAGAATTCCTCTGGTGATGATCTGTCCGGTAATGATGCCAAATCGCCTACATCTTCCTCAGGTAATGTTTTTTTAATATATTTTCTTGACTGACTGTATCAATACGATACAGTACTTCCATTGTCCAACTGTAGAACAAAAGCAGTTGGCTATTGACAACCAGTGTTCGACGACTGTGAGTGCTCCCACCTCTTGGTATCTAGGTCATTGCCTCCGGCTGTTTTAAAGACTTCGCCTGAAATAAACTAGGGAGTTGTGCTACCACAAACACCGCCTAATCCCTTTAGAGCAATTGTCAAAAGTGTTCTGCTTCGCCTTCGTTTTTCCGCCCTGGTAGGGTAACTACTAAAATCATTACTGTTGCTTTCCGTCATTCTGCAATGCCGACCAGGAACACCAAAAATCAACTAAAGACGACTACTGTCGTTTGCAGCCGCTGCAACAAAGAAGTCAGTGAAGTGGTCTCGTGTAAATTATGTTTCGCCTTGCTTTGCGAATCATGTTCGGGCCTAAAATCCCTACATAAATTAAATGCCCCGCGTCGCAAGAATTTCACGTGCGTTCCTTGCAAGAACAACCAGCCGAAAAAATTTAGGTCCTGCGAGCAGTTTACCAGTTGCACAGATAATCAAGTTGGTGAAGCGATCGCAGTTCCATTAGCAGATGATAATGATACATCACCAACTTCCAGCACCTCAGCTGCTGATACATCTCATCCAACTGACTGCTTCCCAGATATAAGGGCCGGATCCGTGGAACGGCTTATTTCCCAGTGTGATATCACTAACGCCGCAACCTGTTCGGTTGACCCTGATGATAAAGACTCTAGCTTCTCTAACATAACAGATGCAAAGGATAAGTCCCACCATCGCAGTGTCGCCACTGTAGCAACTCAAACAGAAGACTTCGCCAATATCCCGCATGCACAGCCAACAATGCATGCAGATCCCCAAAGAAGGAACTCCCCACCTTCTATCATGTTTACTAATGTGTCTACACAAACTGATTTTTCGCTTGCTGAATCTTTGTTTCCTAGCCACTCCACGTGCCTCTTCAAGAACCGTAAATCACTTGAAATTATTATAACATCAATACTTGAAGATATCAAACACCGTATGCTCTGCACTACTAATAACTACGTATCCGCCATAGCTGATAACTTTTCTCAAGATCCAAGTTTGTGTACATGTAATGAAGGTGGTCCAGCTATTAAATGCGCTACGACTCAGACCTGCGCTACTAATCAGGATCACAATAACTTATCCTACAGCACTAATGCACTGAATTCAGGCCAAACACTAAATTGCCCCGAGATCCAGATAGCCAAAGAACTTCCTTGCCAGGAAAACCAGACCAGAAACCCTGCCAATCCTACGGAAGAATCAGCTAATCCAGATAAACCACTTAGTGTCCCACTCCACAAATCACAGAAGCCATCTACTACATTGCAATGGAAACCCAATCCTGAAACTATCGTCGAGCCTTACTCGTACTCAAGCCGAGTGTATCAACCTACAATGCCGAAGAAACCCGAAATCCACAATTGCGGCCCCCCACTGCTAACATTACAACCATCCCGGGCGGAAGTTGTAGCTGCACCTCCTCGTACACTTGTGGCCCAGAGTTACTACAGTAAGCCTCGCCACCCTGAAGAGGGTCAAATGGGAACCCCAAATGTACTAAAGAGAAGGCGATCATTTAAAATGGGCACCTCGGCCACCTCCAGGCTGCAGGCGATGAATCCACCAACTGTCCGTCTTCGACGAAGTCTATTCGTTTCCCGACTGGCCCCAAATACAACTCCCGATGATATCGAGTCATACATAATGCATGAGCTGCACTTTACTGTGTCCGTCACACTTCTTAAGAAAACACCCCTGCATACATCGTTCAAAGTTGAGTGCGATGCACAGAATTTCAGCTCCATATCAGCGACTGCTCTCTGGCCGTCTGGATCACTACTCAGGCCATACTATGAACCTAAATCCAATATCACCCCACGCCTAGTCATGGCTAATGCGCTATCCCACCAAGACTGCTCCCAAGCGTGACGGTTTGATAGGCATTCCTATTCTCAGAAGCCCCAAAACCAGGAATCAGGGTCACATGATGATGAGCCCTATACATACCCCAATGACAAAACCTCTGATCAATCTCTGCAATACCACAGCTGCAATGAAATCCACCCTCAGCTCATACCAACTATTATAACCAACCGTGCTAAAAAGCCAACAAAGAAAATAAATAATGTCCTCGAATCAGCACTCGTGAAGGTCTCGTGTCACCTTACACTCAAGATTTTTTATCAAAATGTTCGTAGTATTCGGAATAAGCTCGAGACACTTGAGCAGATGCTTCTGTCCCAAATGGCTGACGTCATCTGCATGTCTGAAACCTGGCTGGAACCACAACAAGAATCAATTGCCTCCGCCCAAGCTGCTGGTTACAAATCTTTCTTCACCTCCCGCTCTCATACCTGCGGTGGGGGCGTTGCTGTTATCATAAATGCCAGTAGACTTGAGTTCGTACATGTAGTCTCCAGCAAATCCAATCTATTCGAAGCAGTGATAGTAACGGTCAAGATCAACTCTTGCTTATTAGATCTCGGTGCAATATATACACCCCCAACCCCCGATGCTCAGACAATCAATGATATTGCATCCTGGCTAATAAATACGCTTCACACATCTGCTATCCACCTCATCTGTGGAGATTTCAACTTACCACCAAATCTCCAACATCTTCATGAGTCACTTATGGCTAAGATTGCACCTAGTGGCCTCAGGATCATAAACGAAGGCCCAACTAGAGGTCTTCATCGCCTGGATCTCATATTATCGTCTGGTTCATGTAGCGTCGACATTAAACCCGAAACTCACTTTGAATCAGATCATGAACCCATCGTAGTCCTATTGCAGCTCCCAACACCCAACTTTAATGTCTCCCACTACGTCAAAAGGAAGATCATCACCTCTCCCACCTTCCTACAACCGAACAGATGCCTTTATGCAACAAGATTAATTCCCTGGGAAGTTCTCGAATCAGGAGATCCGGAACTGGCTCTAGACATATTAACTAGATGGTTGCACACTGTTACTATGTTCTCAGCAGCTAAACAGGTCAGTATCTCCGCTAGAACTAATGCTTGGTGGTCTTCGGAGCTAAATTACAGTTTCAAGTGCAAACAGTCCCTCCATAAACAATGGAAACAGTCTGGTACAGCATATGACCGAACTCAGTACTCCAAAGCTAGAGCACTGTTTAACAGACTGAAATCGCAAGCCATTAAAGAATACACTGACAAGACCTTATCCAAAGGCAAAGTGCCATATACCCGTAACTCTGAACCAGATTCCAATTTCAATCCAGTTGAATGGATCAACTATGTAGCCAGATTCCAAGACAACATCACACAACCATATGATTACCAACCAGACCCCATTTCAAGTCCAGATGATGAGCTGTTTTCCATTCAAATCGATCGACAGCAGCTTCGTCAAGCCATCAACTCGCTGCGTCCGTCATGCACCGCTGGCATCGATAATGTCCCACATTTCATCGTAAAGTGCCTCAGTCCATACATCCTTGATCCTCTGCTCTACTTGTTCAACTCCATCCTCTCTCATAGAGTGTTTCCTGCATCCTGGAGCAAATACAGTCTTGCCCCACTACCTAAAGTTCAACTACCAAGCCAGCCGAAGCACTACAGACCGATTTCCACTGCATCCACGCTCCTAAAGCTACTGGAAAAAGTCCTTCTTCCGCATATAACACGCCATCTTCTTCCACAATCATCAAAACAACTCCATTATGTTCTCCCTAATAGATCAACTGTCTCCAACCTTCTGGCAGTCCAAACGGAGATTTTAAATGCATTTGAGGCCAAATCAGAAATGGCGGTTGTTTATGCCGATATTGAAGCTGCTTTTGATAGCCTCAACATCTCAGCCCTTCTGAATCTCCTAACCAATTTCTTTCGGATCAAAGGTGACGTTTTCGCTTTTCTGCACTCGCTCCTCCGGAACAGAACAGTGTACCTCACTCATCGTAACCTCTGCTATACCCGATCCATCAATGCTGGTGTGCCGCAAGGTGGCGTTTTATCGGGGTTACTTTTTACCGCCCTCCTTATTCCGTTTGTATGTAACAGAGATGATGTCATTACCTACGCCGACGATATAAAGTTCCTAACGCAAATACCACCATCAGCTGACAGGGGAGTGATCACATCGGAAATCTGTAATAAAATCACAGCTTTCTCTAGCCATCTCAACCATTTCGGTCTCAAACTGAACCCCCAAAAATCCGTTATTATGGTTTTTTCTCTGAAGAAGTGCCCCACATCCATACAACCCTCACTGCAGGGCGCAGTTATTCCAAGTGTTACTAAACACAAAGATCTCGGTGTAACCTTCGACCCAAACCTTAGGTTCAACTGTCACATCGAATGTGTTCTACGCAAGATCAACCGAATGCGCTGGATTGCCCGTCAACATCTTCTTCATAACACAGACGCTAGAACCACAATCAGATATCTGGAAACCATTGTGTATCCTACCTTTCTGTATGCCTCTGAAATATGGGCATCTGCAGTACCTTCTCTCATGAAGCCCATCTTCGCCAGTGAATACTGGATATTGAAGTGGGCAACCCACAAGCATCGACTCCCCCCTCAGCAGAGGACCACCAGCATGGCCGACCAACTCCAAATCCCGCGGCTGCCTCAAATAATCAGCATGAGGAGAACTGCGACCACAGTCAAAATGATGGTTGGAAAAATCAATTCCCCTGACTTCTGGGATATATGCCAGTGGCATGTTCCACTTCCGTCCTTACGAGCCACCCCTCTTCTTCAGCTACAACGGAACAGGCTGAAGATCAGTGACAGATTCCTACCTGGACAAGTACTTCCGATAGTACAAGCCCTGCTAATGATCGGAGTTGACCTGCAGAAATTCGCTTCCGATCGCAATTACAGGCGCTCGTTGGCCGAACTTGTTCCCCTTTTGTTTGGCCCCTGATGTCGACTCATACTGATATCTCCACCTGCTATCTCCTATGAGGCGCATAACGGCACGTCGCAGGCAAATCGACGAACTGTCTTCACAAGAAAATGCAATACCGAACAATAATTTGGCACTGTGAAATATTCTGACTTGTGTGAATATGCTTAAATATGTGCTTTGTACATATGAACGTGTACATACCTTGGTGTACTGTCTGCTTCACATCTATGTACATACTCATATCTATTGAATGGTTAATGCTACGTTTTTAATTGTTATGTAATCTTTTATACTGCACAAATTTTTATACTGTACATATTTTTATATTACCCTATATCATTGTCAAGCCCCTGGCCTCCTGGCTGTGGCGGGCACATTATTGTATCTTTACTGTACAATAAAGATTTTCTTCTATATGCCGATACTGCTGATATATTTGCAAAAATAGTTGCCAGTAAGTTAGCGATTTCCTTGGGGTTGGTTATCTCCTGTCCATTCCAGATTATTAGTGGAGTTGGAACTGAAAGAAATTTCCCATTCAGTTTTCTGATTTTGTTCCATATGACACGGGTATCTGTATTTTTGTTAATTGTGGAGGCAAAGCGTATCCATGATTCCTTTCTACTTTTACGCTGGAGATATCTAGCTTTGGCTCTGGCTTTTTTAAAATTTATGAGATTGATGAAAATGGGATATTTTCGGAAGAGATTCCAAGCTTTGTTCTTCTCTCTTTTGGCTATACTGCATTCTTCAGTCCACCATGCTGTGTCATGTTTATGGCATTTTCCAGATGACCGAGGAACTGTAGCTTCAGCTGCTATTAAAATTTGGTTTGCGACATGAGCTGTAGCATTGTCTATGGGCTGAGTGGTGATTATTTGTTCATCTATTGCTGCAATTGTTTTATATTTAGTCCAGTCAGCTTTATGGAATCTCCATCTTTTTTGGCCATCGTGATGTGCAACATCATTTGTTAGTATTTTGCAGATCACAGGAAAATGGTCGCTATTCAGTGGATTCTTCAATGTTGACCATTCAATCAATGGGTATAGGACAGGTGAACATATGGATACGTCAATTGCAGAGGCTGTTCCAGTGGGCAAATGGATGTATGTCTCAGTACCAGTATTAAGGAGAGAGAGATTTTGCTCTTCCAGTAATTTCTCAATCAATTTACCACGTTTATCTTGATGACGGGATCCCCACATGGGATGGTGGCTATTTAAATCTCCCATAATACAGACCGGAGGTGGAAGCTGGGCTACTAACGCTTCCAAATCTGAAAATGAAAATTCTTGATTTGGGGGAAGGTAGAGTGAGACCAGTGAGAAAGTAAAATGTACTGAGACTCGAACTGCGACTGCTTCCAAAAGAGTTTGTAGTTGGAGGCGTTTACACGGAATTTTGGAATCAATTAAGATTGCAACTCCACCATGAGCTCCTCCGGAAAAACTTCGGTCTTGTCTGTAGATACCGTAGTGGTTTACTGCTGCATTTATTTGTGGTGTGAGGTTAGTTTCTTGAAGGCAGACGCCTACCGGGTGATATTTATCAACTAGATTGCGAATGTCATCCAGGTTGCTGCGAAAACCTCGACAATTCCACTGTATTATTGTGCGCATTATATTGGCTTTGTATTTGTATTTGTCTCTGACTTTTTACGAGTGGGGGTCTGCTTGGATCGCTCAGGCTTTTTCTCTTTTCTGGGGAAGATTGGGCGAACTTCCATCTCTTCCTCAGCATATATCTCTAAGACTGGTTCTTCTGGGGCTTCTTTTTCATATGTATCCATATGATCATGGACAGGGGGTTTGTCATCTTTATCTATATTTTTAGTATTCATGATTGGCCGTGACGTAGACGGCATTGTTGGCGGAATTGTAACAGGTGTATTTATGGCTTGATTAGAAGTTGAGGTTGAAGATGATTTTGCTGATGGAGCTAGGATTGAGCAAGCCCAATCAGAAATAGAGATGTTTGGTGGGACTGTAACGTTGGTTTGAACTGAAGTGGTAGTGGTGGTAACAGCATTTATTTGTTTATGCTGTTGGACAGTTGCTGCATATGAGCGTGTTATTGTAATTGGTGATATTTGTCTTTTTGCCTCAGGGTAGGAAACTTTGTGCTCGATTTTATACTTCTGAATCATTTTTTCTTTTTTCCATGTTTCACAGTCTTTTGAGTAAGCGGAATGGTTGCCTCTGCAGTTTGGACACTGCAAGGTTTGTGCAGAACATTCGGTATGGATATGGTCTTTAGATCCACATGAAGCACATACAGCAGTCCCCCGACATACTGTTTGTGAATGCCCAAATTTTTGACATTTATAACATCTGATTGGGTTCGGTATATACGGTCGGACATGACAGTTCAAGTATCCGGCCTTTACAGTAGTTGGTGGATTTGGCAAGTTGAACGTTAGTATGATGTTTCTGGTTGGAAGTAATGAACCATCCTTTTTAATTAGGATTCTTTTAACTTGAATGACATTTTGGTCTGAGAGTTCTTGTTTAATTTCTTCCTCGGATACGTGTAGAAGATCCCATTCTGTTACAACTCCTTTTGAGTAGTTTAGGGTGGCATGAGGTGACACTTCTATGGGAATTCCTCCAAGTGTTTTCAATTTAAGTAGCTTGTCAGAATGCTTGGATTGTGTTGTTTCAACAAGCAGGTCACCTGATTTTAGTCTGCGAACCATTTTTGGTGAGCCAGCGACATTCTCTAAACTTTTCTGGATCAGAAAAGGAGAAAGCTTGCTGACTGGCTGGTCAGTCAAAGAATGTATTATGAGGAAATGAGGCCAGATATTCTGGTCTGTATCCTTCTTTTGTCTCTTAGCAAAGGAAGGGGTATATTCTTCCTGCTCTCTAGAATGTGATGGGGCATTGAGCCCGCAAGAGTCTGTGTTGGTATAGTCCATCTTTGCTCCTTTTAGCCCTTGGCAGAGAGACTTTTCTGCCAAGATTTCCGGCCCCGCCACGGGGAGGCAGGAGCAGTGCCTGGTGTGACCAAGCGAAGATTAGTAGGTATTAGTAATATACTATGAGAAAAAAGAAAGGTGGCTTTCTTTCCTTGCTCTGTACAGGGACTTTTGTTACGAGAGCTGTTATAAAATGAAAAGATTTTTTAAACGATAACAACAAAAAGGAACTGTAAATCGCTTTCTGGAAATCGCACTGGAAGTACTGAGAAGTCGCTTAGTCACAATCGCTTGGCACCCGGGGCCGTGTCCATTTCTTCCTCCGCAAAGAGTTCCAAGACTGATTCATCCTGTACCTCCTTGTTCTCTACATCCATTCTTTCTGGTGTCACGGATGACTCTTCTAAAGTTTTTGGCTTTTCTTTACCACTTGGTTTAGGTAGTGGTGAAGCACTAGGAGGTACGGATATAGGAGTGGCAGCTGATTGTGTTTTTGTGGTGGGCTTTTGTGAACTCAATAAATAGCGTGCAATCGGGGTGAATGACTCTTTTGGTGGTATTGTGTACCGATAGTGCACTTAGCAGAAACCTTCTGGGCATATGAAGGTTTCCCGCTATTTATTGGTTGTATGCGTTTTCGAGCCTCTGGGTAGGAGATGTTTAGCTCCGTTTTTAATTTCTGTATCTCCTTTTCGTCCTTCCACCGCTGGCATGCTCGAGAGTATGCAGGGTGCTCTCCTTGGCAGTTAATACAATTAGGCTTAGGAGCTAGACATTCCTTGCTCTCGTGGTCTTTAACACCACATCGAGCACAGGCAGGATTACCACGACAGGATGTTTGTGAGTGGCCGTACTTTTGACATTTAAAACACCTCAGTGGGTTGGGAACGTAAATCCTCACTGGGCAGTTTAAGTACCCTGCCTTGATGGAACTTGGAGGCCGTGGGGTGTTGAATGTTAGGATGAGAACTCGGGTAGGGACAAGATTCCCATCCTTACGCATGGATATCCGCTTTACAGCTGTCACTCCTTGTTCTTTTAATTCAGTTGATTGATTGATTGATTGATTGATTGGTTTGGTTTTTTATGGCGCATTGGCAGCTGTGGCCATAATGCGCCAAGACTAGGTAATATTTAAAAAGTTTAAATTCTCGGTGACCTAATTAGTAAGGCCACCATGTCGAAATATATAATAATGTAACAAAAGCATAAATTAAATACAATTAAAAACTTTTATTAATTTAAAATAGCTAAAAACAGCAGACACATTGTCATTGTCAGATAAAATCTGACTGAGTGTATACGGCTCAGTCAGATGGTTAAAAGCGGTAAAACGGATATTGCTAAAATCTGGACAGTCAATTAAAAGGTGTCTGATAGTTAAAGTTGTACCACAGGACACACACATAGGAGGGTCATCAGCCCTCAGCAAAAACGAATGAGTCAAATGACTATGTCCGATGCGGGTCCGGGCAAGAACAACTTCCTCCTTACGATTCCTGCGCAGACTAGACTGCCACGGTTCAATTACAGGCTTTATACAATATAGTTTATTCCCAGTCTGTCTATTCCACAAATCCTGCCATTGGGAATGTATCTTTTGCTGTATTGTTTGCCTGTAGTCTGTATAGGGGACTGACAGGCAACGGTTATTATTTGGAATTGCTGATTTGGCTGCGGCGTCAGCCAAATCATTTCCCTTAATCCCAATGTGGCTAGGAATCCAGCAGAAGCGGATGTCATATTCACGTTCACGGAGGAAGTGAATCTTCTGCTGAATGCTAGACAGAACTGGATGAGAATTATATTTCACGGTTATTAAAGCCTGTAACACGCTGAGAGAGTCAGAATATAAAATGAACCGTTGGTGTTGGCATTCACTAATGTGATCCAAGGCTAACTCTATTGCGTGCAGCTCTGCAGTAAATATGCTGCATTCAGAGGGAATCTGCTCCGATGTAGTGCTGTCTGTAAAGACAGCAGCAGATCCCACATATGATTCCGACTTCGAGCCGTCTGTGTAAACTGGCGCGAAGTCAGAATATTCAGCTCGGTGTGCTGAATAAAGCTGCAGGTAGACAGACGATGGAGTGTCCGACTTTCCCCAATTTCTAAGGGACAAGTCACATGCCGGAACATGAGCATGCCAGGGTGGAAGGGGTTGCTTCGGTGTTTGAGCAACTTTGTCTACCTTGATATTAAGTTCTTTGAGTAGCTCTTGGAGACGAATACCAAAAGGACGATTGGCAGTCTTTCGAGTGTTGTACAAATTTTCCCATCGTGGCTCAAAAACGGATAGCCACGTAGGATGGTCTGGCAAGGATTTTAGTTTTAGAGCGTAGTTTAGAGACAATTGCTTACGTCGAAGCGATAACGGCGGTTCGTTTGCTTCGACGTATAAGCTCTGGACAGGAGATGTTCGAAATGCTCCAGTAGCTATACGGAGGGCCTGATGATGGACAGGGTCCAGCCAACGAAGTACACTGTCTCTGGCCGAATTGTATACCAGGGACCCGTAATCAAGTCTGGATCGTACAAGTGCACGGTAGATGCGTAGTAGGGTGCATCGATCCGCACCCCAAGATGTAGAGGAAAGAGAGCGCAGAATATTCAGCCCTCTTGTGCACCTTGTGCGGAGTTGACGGATGTGATCCAGAAAGGTTAACTTTTTATCAAATACGAGTCCCAAAACTTTTGTATCCGCCGCTACTGGAATAGCATTATGTCCGAGCCTTAATTCAGGTTCAGGATGAAGACTACGCTTGCGACAAAAGTGCACGCAAACGGTCTTCTCCGGCGAGAACCTGAAGCCATTAGCAAGTGCCCAGGAATTAAGGCGATCAATGGCTTTTTGCAGTTGTCTTTCAATAACCCTCATGTTGCATGACTGACAAAAAATGCTAAAGTCATCAACATAGAGGGCACTGTTTACGGTTGGAGGAAGTTGTTCTGTGATGGAATTTACTTTGATGGCGAAAAGCGTGACACTTAAAACTGATCCCTGTGGTACTCCCTCCTCTTGGCTAAAGGAACGAGAGAGTGAGGATCCCACACGAACTTGGAAAGATCGATTGTCTAAAAAGTTTTTAATAAAAATGGGGAGTCGTCCCCTAAGACCAAGGCTATGCAGATCTTTTAAGATGCCAAATCTCCAAGTTGTGTCATACGCTTTCTCCATGTCAAAGAACACCGACACCAAGTGTTCGCGTTTTAGGAAAGCATCCCGGATGGATGTTTCCAGTCTAATAAGATGGTCCAAAGTGGACCGGTTCCTTCGGAAGCCGCACTGGATATTGGAGAGAAGGTCATTTGATTCTAAGTACCAAATTAACCGAGAATTGACCATTCTCTCCAGGATTTTGCACAGACAGCTAGTCAGAGCAATAGGACGATAATTGGTAGTGACTTTTGGATCCTTTCCTGGCTTAGCAAAGGCAAGAACGATTGCCTTGCGCCAGGAATCCGGAAACTGCCCTTCGATAAAGATTCTGTTATACAGAAGGAGCAGACAATCCATAGATTTTGGTGAAAGATGTTTAATCATGTCATAATGGATGCCATCTGGTCCAACAGCACTTGCTTTGGAAAGAGCGAGGGCTCTTTTAAGTTCCTGAATAGTAAAATCCCCGTTGTAGGGATAGAGGCCCTTGGACTTAAAATTAAGTGCTTCTCTTTCCAGTTTATGTTTCAGGACCAGGAACTCTGGGGAATACGAAGCTGTTGCAGAGATGTTAGAGAATGTTTCCCCAAGAGCATTGGCTATTGCAGTTGGATCTGCAATAGCGCATCCATTATAATCTAGGATTGAAGAAGGGTGGGATGTATATTTTCCCTTCATTTTCCGGATTTTATCCCAGACTACCTTAGAATTGGTAGTCTGGTTAATAGATGACGTAAAACGGATCCATGATTCCTTTTGACTCTGACGGCGAATGTAGCGTGCTTTGGCTCGTGTGCGCTTGAAGGCTATTAGATTAGCAGTGGTAGGATATCGACGGAATATCCCCCACGCTTTGTTTTGGGCCTTTTTTGCTGCTGTGCATTGTGAATTCCACCAAGGTTTGGGAAATGGTGGAAACCGGTCAGATGTTTTTGGAACAGCTTTCGCAGCTGCTTGGACAATAATTTCTGTGATGTACTTAACTGCATCATTGATAGGCTCCTGACTGACTGTACTGAGGTCAAAATTTGCCTGATGTTGGAAGGCATTCCAGTCAGCCTGATCAAACTTCCACCGTGGTAACCTAAAAGGAAGACATGGTCTCCCACTGTGTAACAAGGTTATCACAGGGAAGTGATCACTTCCGTATAGATTCTCCTCCACTTCCCAAGTGAGTGAAGGGAGTAGAGAAGGGGAGCAGATAGAGAGATCAATGGCAGAAAACGTACGGGTAGGCATGTGGAAGAAGGTGTTTGTTCCAGTATTTACAAGGGAAAGGGCATTGTCATTGAGCATACGCTCTATGACCCGTCCCCTTCCATTGATGATAGCACTACCCCACAGGGTGTTATGTCCATTAAAATCCCCAAGAAATAAGAAAGGGGGCGGCAACTGCGTTACAAGATCATCAAGGGCTTCCTGGGAGATGTCAGTCCCAGGTGGCAAATAAATAGAGCAGACCGTTAATAGAAAACCCACTGTAAGGCGAATTGCAACAGCCTCTATGCTGGTTGTAATTAGCAAGGGCTGAACTGGGGTCTGATTACTCACAAGGATAGCCACTCCTCCATGAGCAGGACCATCCGCAATTCTATCCTTACGAAAGATTGTGATGTTATGCATGGTGGGATCATCGTTTGCTTTTAGATAAGTCTCCTGCAAGCAAAAGCAAACTGGCTCATGCTTTTGCAGGAGGGCCTTGATGTCATCAGTATTTCGCCGGAATCCACGACAATTCCATTGTAGGAATTTAGCCATTATTTTGGCTTGGTGGGTCCATCAGGCGGCTTCCGAACTGCTGAGGGCTTAATTTTATCAGTCTTGGCTTTATCTTTTTTGGGGAAGAATGGACGCTGTCCCGTGTCCATTTCTTCCTCCGCGAAGAGTTCCAAGACTGATTCATCCGGTACCTCCTTGTGCTCGACATCCATTGTTTCTGTTTTATCTGTTTTATCTGTTAGCTCTTTACCACTTGGTTTTGGTAGTGGTGGAGCACTCGGAGGTACGGATATAGGAGTGGCAGCTGACTGTGTTTTTTTGGTGGGCTTTTGTGAACTCAATAAATAGCGTGCAATCGGAGTGAATGACTCTTTTGGTGGTACAGTCATCTCTGTTTGTGTACCGATAGTGCACTTCGCAGAAACCTTCTGGGCATATGAAGGTTTCCCGCTATTTATTGGTTGCATGCGTCTTCTGGCCTCTGGGTAGGAGATATTCAGCTCTGTTTTTAGTTTTTGGATCTCTTTTTCATCCTTCCACCGCTGGCATGCTCTGGAGTAAGCAGGGTGCTCTCCTTGGCAATTTATACAGATCGGTTTAGAAGCTGAACATTCCTTGCTCTCGTGATCTTTTGAACCACATCGAGCACAGGCAGGGTTACCACGACAAGCCGTTTGTGAATGGCCGTATTTTTGGCATTTAAAGCACCTCAGTGGGTTTGGGATGTAAAGCCGCACTGGGCAGTTTAAATAGCCTGCCTTGATGGAACTTGGAGGCCGTGGGGTGTTAAATGTTATGATGAGAACTCGGGTAGGGACGAGATTCCCATCCTTCCGCATTGATATTCTCTTGACAGCCGTCACTCCTTGGTCTTTTAGTTCAGAGCAGATCTCTTCCTCAGAGACATGAAGAAGATCCCACTCTGAAATGACTCCTCGTGAAGAGTTCAAAGTTTTGTGGGGTGTTACACTGATTGGTATTCCCCCTATGGATGTCGCATTCAGGATTCTTTCTGCTTGCTTTGCACTGGAAGCTTCGATTAAAAGATCGCCAGAACGCAGCCGTTTTACAGATTTTGGTGATCCTGCCAGCCCTTCTAATCCTTTCTGGATAAAGAAGGGTGACATCTTCCCAATTGACTGCTCTCCGGTAGAATGGAGTATGAGGAAAAGCGGTGTAATAGGTGGTCGTTTATCCTCAGTTCTGGCTCTTTTGGCAGAATTGGTGTCATTCTCATCTGATCGGTTAGGTAGGGGCCTTGTTGGGGCCCCAGAAGAAGGATTTAAATTACTCATGAGAGTAAAGAAAAAATGTCTGATGCCTAAGTACCTCACCCACCACGGAGCCCTACGAGGGGGCGCCCACTCGTGAACTAGCAGGTACTGCGTACACGAATGGGACGCCGAGTTCGCTTAGAACACCATACCCACGTTACCAATAAATCTTTATCCCGTCCCAGGACCATAGGGAGGGAGACTTATTGGAACGCAGTTGACCCTAGCAGTATAAAACCACCCGCCGATTGATCCCAGTCGAGCCGGTCCGGGACCACCCGTCTCGTCGAAGCAGGGGCCAAAGTGGTGTATTGAAGCTGGGCCCCTCAACCACCAGGATCCCCCTTTCCGCTTCCACGGGTCGCGGCGCACGGCTGCACACGCCGGATTCCAACGATGTAACCCTGGAACCAAGGTATGGGCGTTAGATCCCAGTGATGCTAGTCTGGAAAACCAGCAGCGTCACTGGGAGGTCCCCTCACCACGTACAGGTGCCCACGTCGAGGGGCTTTTAATTCAGAGCAGATCTCTTCTTCAGAAACGTGAAGAAGATCCCACTCTGATATCACACCTCTTGAAGAGTTCAAAGTTTTGTGAGGGGTTACGATGATGGGTATTCCCCCTATAAATATGGCTTTCAAAAATTTTTCAGCTTGATTTATATTTGCTGCTTCAATTAGAATATCTCCAGAACGCAGCCGTTTAACGGATTTGGGTGAGCCTGCCATCCCTTCTAATCCTTTCTGGATAAAGAAAGGTGACATTTTCCCAAGTGACTGCTCTCCGGTGGAATGGAGAATGAGGAAAAGAGGTGTCACAGATGTTGTTTTCTCCTCAGTTCTGGCTCTTTTAGCTGAATTGCTTTCACTCTCATCTGACGATCGATTAGGTAGGGGCCTTGTTGGGGCCCCAGAAGAAGAATTTAAATTACTCATATGAGTAAAAAGAAAATGTCTGATGCCTAAGTACCTCACCCACCACGGAGCCCTACGAGGGGACGCCCACTCGTGAACTAGCAGGTACTGCGTACACGAATGGGACGCCGAGTTCGCTTAGAGCACCATACCCACGTTACCAATAAGTCTTTATCCCGTCCCAGGACCAAAGGGAGGGAGACTTATTGGAACGCAGTTGACCCTAGCAGTATAGAACCACCCGCCGATTGATCCCAGTCGAGCCGGTCCGGGACCACCCGTCTCGTTGAAGCAGGGGCCAAAGTGGTGTATTAAGGCTGGGCCCCTCAACCACCAGGATCCCCCTTTCCGCTTCCACGGGTCGCGGCGCACGGCTGCACACGCCGGATTCCAATGGTGTGACCCTGGAACCAAGGTATGGGCGTTGGATCCCAGTGATGCTAATCTGGAAAACCAGCAGCATCACTGGGAGGTCCCCTCACCACGTACAGGTGCCCACGTTGAGGGGAGGGAGTCAGTATAGATCAGAGCAGGTAGAAGTCGATGTTGGCTAATATCATCAAGTGCTAGTTTAATAGCATATAATTCTGCTGTGAAAATACTGCAAACATGAGACAAGGAGACATAAATAATATATTCCGGTAAAACTACTGCGGCACCTACTGAGTTGTTTGATTTTGAACCATCTGTGTAAATCTGTTTCTATTTTCAAAACTGTGCAGTGCATGGAGCTTCTATATAATGATTGGAGAGATCTTTTTTTTATTCCTCTTTGTTGTTGTTGTTGTATTTGGGTTTTTTGGCACAAGGGCCTCTTGGGCCATATTGTTCTTGATTTGTTTGTCACTATGGTCACAGTTTATTATACAGATTTATGTGCTTCAAATAATTAAACAGTTCCTCGAAATATCCTTCATTGCCAAGAATATGAAATAAGGTTAAGGGTTCCTGTAAGTTGGACAGGGAGCTAAAGCTTGATTTTCTGACTGTTGAAAGTTGGGGACATTCTATGAGGATGTGTTTTATTGTTAGCTGCGACTGACAAAAGAAACACTGAGGAGGATTCTCTCCCATAAGCAAAAACAGGTGAGTTGGATGCGAATGGCCGATGCGGAGCCTTGCTAGAATCACTTCTTGTCGCCTGCTTCTCCTGGAACTCGATGTCCACAGTTGTGGCTCTTTTTATATCTGCAGCAGTTTATTATCGGTTTGAGTTTTCCAAAGGAGAGACCATTGTTTCCTGCATGTTGTTTTAATGAGAGATTTGTAATCGGTGAAGGGAACTTTAGTTATCTGGAAGATCCAGAGTCGGGATGTTTTGCAGCAGCATCCGCATGTTCATTGCCTGAGATGCCAACATGACCAGGGATCCAGCAGAAGTTAACCTTCTGATTGACTGTTTGATAGTGAAATAACTCAGGTCGGATCTCTTTAAGAATGGGGGAGAGGGAGAAAAAGTAGATTTAATGGCAGTGATTACGCTTAAGGAGTCTGTATATATCAAGGATTCCTTGATATGGTACTTGTTTATATTATCTAGAGCCAGTTTTATTGCGAATAATTCTGCAGTATAGATACTGCATTCATTGGAAAGAGACACAGCTACTGAGAAGGTGGAAGAAACTGCTGCAGCACCTACAGCTGTATCTGTTTTGGAGCCATCAGTATAGATATGTACTTTTCCTGAGTTTTCCAAGGAATGCGATTTATGGAGTTGTTGAAAATTTGTATTAGCCAGGGATGTCTTCCCCCATCTTAAAAAGAAATTGTCACAGAGAGGTACGAATTCAGTCCAGGGAGGTTCAGGAATACCAAGGTCTTGGAAGACATTCTGAAAATTAATGTTCCAACTGATCATGAGCTCTTGCAGTCGAAGCCTTGCGGGGCGATTCTCATTAGGTTTATTTTGATATAGCATGGTGTATTTAGGGTCGAACAAGTGCTGCCAGCTAGGATGTGATGGAATACTCTTAATCTTTAGTGCATAGTTACATAATAAGATTTTCTCCTTAGGTGCAGTGGAGGTTCATTTGCCTCAATATACAGGCTGTGGATCGGAGATGTTCTGAAGCCTCCCACAGCTATCCTAAGGGAACTATGCTGTATGGCGTTTAGACGTAATAGGGAAATGTTCCTAGCAGAGTCATAGACAGGTGATCCATAATCTAAGCGTGATCTTATTAAAGCTCTATAGAGATGAAGAAGAGAGCTTCTGTCAGCTCTTAGGATGTTCAGTTTTTTAAGACGTAGTTCGAAGGTAAGATATATGGAAAGCAAAATTAAGTTTATTATCTAAATGTAACCCCAACGGACGAAAATTGTTAGTGACAGACAGGTATCAGGCTGTTTTTTAAAAATATTTCTGGATCCGGGTGGAGTTTTTGTTTTTTACAAAAGTGAATTGCAGTGGATTTTTTTTTTCTGCTAAAGAATAACCATTCCGCAGTGTCCCCATGATTCTATTTTAGCTATGGAAATTTGAAGTTGTCTTTCAATGGTGTTCATAGTTTGGGATTGACAGGAGATAATGAGGTCATCGGCAAACATGTACGATTCTACTGTATTTGGTACTTCCCGTGTCATATTTGTAATTCTTACTGCAAATAATGTTGGACTTAGAATGGAACCCTGCGGTACACCCTCCTCTTGTTCAAATGATTTGGATAAATTGTTCATATACCTTACCTGAAACGTTCTGTTGCATAGAAAATTTTGTATGAATTGAGGTAACTGACCTCTCAAGCCGAAAGAATGGAGATCTTTTAGTACACCATATCGCCAGGTGGTATCGAAGGCTTCCTCAATACGAGATTAATCATGACTAGATGTTCTCTCATTATGAAGGCATTTCGGATGTTTGTCTCTGCTTTTATCATCACATCTAGTGTGGACCGGTTCTTTCGAAATCCATACTGGCTGTTGTTTAGTAAGTTGTTTGTTTCCAGAAATTACGTTAACCGCCTGTGCACCATTTTTTCCAGGACTTTTCCTAGACAAGTAGTCAATGAAATTGGCCTGTAGTTATGCGGAAAGATACGATCCTTTCCTGGCTTCGGGAAGGCTAGAACAATTGAGTGTCGCCAAGAGAGTGAGTAGGTATTTTCTAAGAAAATCCGGTTGTAATATTTTAACAATGTTCTTTTTGCTCTGTCGTTCAGTTGTTTTAACATTATATAGAAGATCCCATCTGGCCCAGCAGCACTACTGGGTGTTTTATTGAGTGCCTCTAGAAATTCTGTTAATGTGAATGGCTGGTTGTATGGATGTGAAACTGCCGTAGAGAAATTAATCTTATGCTTTTCTGCAGATTCTTTAATTCGTTGAAAGGTTGGGTTAAAGGTGGATATTGCTGATATGCTGGCAAATGATTTCGCTAAGGCATTTGCTATTTCTCCCGGTGATGACAACTCTTTCCCTTCCCAATTTGGTATTGTATTTGGTGACTGAACATATTTGCCATTGAGCGTTTGAATTTTCCTCCAAATGATTCTACTATCTGTGTCTTTATTTATACTTGAGG